>NC_136619.1:35971430-36351218 GCF_933228915.1 Telmatherina bonti | reverse complement strand
GTGGAGCTTTAAATGTTGCACACCCCAGACAACAGTGATCAGATGCTCAGCGCTGCTCAGAATGTGTATTGACAATCTGATAGTGTGTTGACTATCTCCCAGACACCAATAAAATCACATGCTTCAGCCTAGTTAAGAACCCTGGAGTGGCAATCTCTTAATAGAGGAGTTCTGTTCAAGGATCTGCAGAGATGCAGCGAAGGAGATACTTGATAGAGTGGCTGTCTTGGAAAACTGATGAGAAGGACGAGATGCCTTGAATGTGATCAAAATACCAAGTCAGCAGCTCGGTCTCCTGGTCATAGGGAGATTTGTGTGAAAATTGGAACCTTGTAAGTCAAGTGAGAAAGGTCTTGAATGAGCTCTGCATCACATCTGTAACTCATGCACATGCTCTGTTATCTGTGTGTGTCACTGCAGCCAGTAATGAATGCCAAGTCTGGTCCACTACAAGCCTAAATGCTCAGAGAGCCACTCTGCCAAAGTGAAATGTTCTCTGTGTAGAAAGTTCCCAAAGCTTTTGGTCCGATGTGCTGGAATGTTCTATCCCATTACACTTCTTCTATGGTAGTCTAAAGACTCCCATTCAAAAGTTTGAACAAACTCACTTTAAGTAACTAGATGGTAGTTTTTTAAGGTACTGCACTTTTTGTGACGTACACCTTGCAGCATCATTGAGTTGATTATAGAAAAACCTTGTTATTCTTGTATATTCATTCATCCATTTTCCTAACTGCTTAATCCAATGAAGGGTCGCGGGGAAGCCGGAGCCTATCCCAGCAGTCTTTGGGCGAAAGGCAGGGTACACCCTGGACAGCCAGTCCATCGCAGGGCTATTCTTGTATATAATGACTTAATAAAAGAGTGACACTGCAGTGAGTGCAGGATCCTTGATTGTTAAAGTGGAACTATTATGTGCATTTCAGGCTAATTTATTTTTATTTCTGAGACCAGAAGGGCTGGGACTGATCGAGTTGTTGTCACAAATCGCTTTATTTACTTCAGACCGACCCTCTCCGTAGGCTGTCAGATCAGCCTGTGGGCAAAACGAGTGGATTGAGACTCTTCCGCATTAAGCCCCGCCTCCCGCCACTGCACTACATCGCAACCGCAACTGCTTTCGCCGTCATTGTAACATCTGATAAACAGAAGGATTAGGTTCATATGAACTCAATAAAAAAACTAAATACAATGTCAACACATAGCATACAGCCCTACATGTTGGAACCTGAATCAGACCCTGAAAACAAAGTGGAAAACAGCAACCCACAGCAACGAATGCAGCAGGATGTCTCTCTTTGGTAAACTCACCAGCCATCGTTGGAAATAACTTTATCCGACGTTTTCCACCCGCCTGATGTATTTGTACATGCCCTTGTTAACCAGTAGAAGGTAACCAATCACCGAACCTTATCCTAGTAGATTTCCAAGTAGAAAAAACTCTCTAAAACAAAGCGTTTTTTCGTTGCCATGGAAACAGAACGGAGAGAGTTCTGGAACTCAAACTCAAACATGTGTTTAGGTGATAAAAAAAAAAAAAAAACAAAAAAAAACAAACACAACCAATGCAAACTCCGTCGTGGCTATAAGCAAACACAACAAAATGATTTTTGCTCTGTCCTCTTCACTTAGATTAAACTGCTTTACACATAGATTCATCATTCATCATACACATCGCTTCATCATTGACCATCTTTGAAAACTTTTTTTTTCCCTAAAAAAGAGCCTCAAATGTACAGCTAATGGCTGTGAATTGCTTTGAGGCTTTTAGGTATTTTCTAACAGTAAGACTGTTAGACCGGCATAGTGCACCTGAAGGTCTACCAAAAATCTAAAAGGTCACTTTGCAGTACATTCAGCTGCATGATTATAAGCCAGTGATAGAGACATTGTCCAACCCATTGTAAACATGTTCATCTGCAGCTCTAGTAATGCAATAAAAATCAAATAAAGTAATTTACTGTTTGTACTATGACATACCATTTCAGCTTGAAAATGATCTGCATGGCATTGTTTATATTTTTAAATAAAGATCAGTTCAAAGACGATGCTTATAAAATGAATAATAAATTAATTATAATTTCCATTTTAGATTTGAAATTTCCCTATTTGCATAAGTTTCTCCATTTGCACTTATATTATATAAATCTTTTACTTGTGTGATAAAAATTTGCTTTGCTTTTGATGCATTGCAGCTGCAACGTGAATGATAGCAAAATTAGCCACGTCATAAAAATGCTGTTTTGGCAAACTCAACGTTCAGTATCTCAAGTTGTTAAATTTTATACCACAGCAATCTTTCTCCATATTCTGCCCTCAAGCCCTGAGCTTCTTTGACAAATAGTGATGAAGTTACATGGATGTAACATAAATTTCAGGGCAGCAACATGACTGCAGTTTATGACAGGATGGACGTGATTGATGCTGGTTATACCCAGAGGGCTCTCACACACTACATGGCAGTCAACTTGATTAATTAACACTATCAGCTGCGGTAAATACAGAGGTAGTAGCCAAGTTTTCCTAATGTGTACATGCAAATGCTTCTGAGGGAAAGAAGTTCATGTGTAATGTTTATTTTTTTGTCCAGTATTATCAAAGGAATTTTTTTTTTTTACTTAACCTTGCAAAGTTGTAATTGAATTATTCATCTTGAATTCATTGCCAAAAACTACTGCAAAATACCCAGATGTTTTTGTAATGTATAAGCACTGAAAGCCAACATCAACTTGCTAGCTAATTAAATGAATTATACCTCACATTATGCTCTAATTTAACAGGTTGCCCACAAATCTTGCACCCCTGTGTTTGGACATAATTTGGTTTGGAACCCATGCTAAGGTTCCTAGATAAGATTTCTTTATTGATTCTGCAGGAGATGTGAAGGTCAGACCATCAGTAGACTCACAGAGGCTGACCTTCAGAGGAACTGTGGCACACACAGTTGTCTCATTACATTTGACTGGGAGCATTTTCAGAGACTGATGGAACAGGATGGTGGATCCCCATGCTTTTTCTTTTTCAAAGGCGTCCTTTAGAAACAAGTAGCACATTAAACGGCTGCTAATGATTTTACATTTCCAATATTCAGCCTTTGTAATGTTCTTTGAGGTTCCAAAAGCGAGCTTTTTAACATCCATGAAAACAACTCTTCAAATGGCCCTGGAGAATTTCAAGTGGGTCTTTATCGCTATTCAGATTTTCCCAACCAAAAACCTTGGTTTTGAATTGGGGATTTGTGGAACAAACGTTTACCAACACAGAAGGACTTTATGCAATATGCTGTTGAGTGAGAGTGTAAGATTCAGTGGTTTAGAAAGTCCACACAAAAGGACTGCACTGGGATTTGAATCCACCAGGTTCCTGTGAGTATCTTGCTGGAGTGGGTGGTTTTAGAGGCACTGCGAAGAGGACGGGGGCTGGTTTCTCGATGCAGCACCTGCTCTGATGCTTAGCTAACTTTAACCACAATGAGACAGTCAACAAATGATGCTGAAAGAAAGGATAACAGTAGAGCTGTACAATATGCAAAGCAGGGTGCATCACACGTGATGAAATGTCTCTTTTTTTTTCAACATGTTTACCACATTAAAATTACAGAAGGGACTGTTTCATATAAGGAATTTAAAGAATTTTTCAGAGCCAAAACAAGGAAAATAAGTTCTTAACCTAAACCTCATTTTAAATACAGAAGACTAAGATGATGCATTATGAAACATAGCTGTTGTAAATCAGACAGAAGAGCAGCTAATCATTCAGAAATTATAGAACAGCTGCAGCTTGAAACATTTACTTTATTATAAAAGCTTAGAACGGCCATTCCTGCACTTTTATTTATTTATTTTTTTATGTCATTATTTCAGGTTTACAGAAGAAGAAGTTCACTTGTCATTATCATGCTTTGCTTTTTGTTATTTCAATAAAGTAGAGCAAAATAACAAGCTTCAATGTCTTCAGGTCACAAAATGATGAAGGTGAGCTCTGAAAGGAGCCGTGAGCTCTTGCAGTAATTTAGCTGGTAGTTGTTAGAGTCAATGACAGTAATAGCTTCCCTGAACTGTAAAAAAAGAAACACCTCTTTGTTTTGTTACAGTTTTTAATAGTAATTAATTTGTTTAATTATCTTGCGGGAAAATAAAGATCCTTTATAAAGATTTAAATGTATTTTTTTCTTCTGTTTTCTAAAGCATGGCTACTCTAAGCTGCCATACTTTATCATTAGGTCATTACCCTTTCAGCATACAACTTCAGTGTGTACAAACTGGCAACTGCATGGATTAAGTTAGGGCGACCTGTGTAACACAGACTCCTGATTACATGAAACATTGCACTGCATTGTCTTGCTGTCAAGTTCGGCTCTCACAGAGTGTTTCTGGGTTTGCTACTTACAGTACATGTTTCCTCTGCCTCTTACATTAGAGAAAGAAATTCAAAAGTAAGGTAATAATCATTAAAGTACTCATGATGACGGCTCCCTTCACCATTCAAGCAGCTGAAGTGAAAAATTGTCCCAACATTTGTGAAAATTAGGCATCATTTCAAGGTTTATGGAGAATCTATTTAAGGGATTGTGGTAAATGGGTGAAATTCTTTAACATATTACATACATATTTATGATTTATTTTTACTTTAACTTATATTTACTATATTTATCTTCTGGTTCAGTGTTTACAAAACTCTAATTAGAGTTCAACATGGCGGTCCGACAGCATTGGTGTTCTGACCTTTTTCTGAAGGATTATAGCTGCCCCCAAGATTTCATTTAGTGACAGCGCCGCAAGGCTTTAGCCTGATGGAGACGCAGACATATAATTCGCTCTCTGTTCACACAGTAAGGACTTCATTAAGTTTATTAATATTTTGTGAGTTAATCACAAATGATTAGTTTTATTGTGAAAGTTAATCTGTTTCCAAACATGAGATTTTTCTTTGCAGCTTTTCTTAAAGTTTCTGTAGGTAAACATGTTGCTTAATTATCATCCCTGAAAACCTTTTGACAGCTGTCAACTAAAACTGTCAGGCATGAACATATCGAATGTAATAAGTGGAAGGAATCGCCAACACGTGTGAACAAATTCATGCTGACATTGATGGAATTACTGGCAGGTATACAAGCAGACAGCAGGATGATGGAGCTGAAAGGGAATGTTGGGGAAATAGAGGATTAAGAATAATGAGAAAGCTTTGACTGTAAAAGACATGCAAACAGTTGCCTATTTACCCAGCACACAGCATGCTGATGAGCAAATTTAAAGGGTGACATCTTGTATTTTCAGAAGCAAGACTGTTCTAGCTGTTGCTTTTTCTGTTGAAAGAGATAGTGGTGTTTGCTAGTGCTCAGATATTGGTGCTAACAATGGTTGTGCCTTCAGCCAACATGTTGGGAAGAAAAAAAAAATTGAATGATTTTAGAGAGTGTCGACTTAAACATTTAAGTATAAAAGAAACTGTTTCCCCAGCTGCTATTAGGTTATTAATAACAGTAAATCCAGCATGCATCAATGTGTTTGAATTAATGTACCTAGGCAGCAAAGAGAGGAGAAGAGATGCTGAGGCAGTGGAGAGGCAGGGTCTCAGTAGCAGGTGGGCTTTAGTACAGAGCTGTGACTTGGTCAAGATAACTTTTTCATTTTAATCACAGTAATAATATGACATTCTTAGCTGTTAAACAGATAATCATATGACATTATACTGACTTAAAAAATTTATTTAGTTAAATATCACAAGTTCTTTGCCACTTCAATTAGTTAAATGGTGACTTATATATATATATATATATATATATATATATATATATATATATATATATATATATATATATATATATATATATATATATATATATATATATATGCATAATATTTTTTCTTTTTTTTTTCTTTGTCAACATTATTGGACATATAAGGATCATAATGCTTTGCAGCAGCTGTCTAAACATTGAATTGAATTGAATTGAATTGAATCAGAATTTATTTGTCATGGACACATAGAACAAGTTCAGCTTCAGACAAATATACAATAACAAAACTGTACAAAAATAGACATAACAATGATACAGTCAAATAAAAAAAAACCAAAAAAAACAATTACTTCAGTCTTGTACAAATAAATGCAAATGTGTGTGTGTGTGTGTGTGTGTGTGTGTGTGTGTGTGTGTGTGTGTGTGTGTGTGTGTGTGTGTGTGTGTGTGTGCGTGTGTGTGTTATAATTGTAAGATTCATTACGATAAGATTCATTAAGATAAGATAAGATTCATTATGATAACCTAGTATTTAATAGAAAAAAAAATTATTACAGTACCTTTAATCAAGCATTTTGGATTCAAATTTTGTTTATATTCTGTATCACCTTGTACTGTGAAGCTTTTGTTAGAAAAAAAATTCAAGAAAAAAAGAAAAAAGAAAAAACTTACCTTTCAGTGGGCCTCTGAGGACCACTTTATTGTCCCTTCCCACAGCAACATTGAACGTACGCCTTTGTGTGTAATAGATAAATAAATGTTGTCAAACCACCTCCTGTAGAATGAACAGCAACAAGCTGAGAAAGTGATGATCCAGGAAAAAGGATTGAATTAGGTCGGAAGGGGGGGTGGTTGGAGGTAAGTTTTAAATATCCAGTCTCCACCTGTCATTTCACCGCATCAATAATTTCAATTAATATTTTCATTTCAGTCAAATTTAACTCATTTCACTCAATTTCACAGTTTAATCTGACTTTTCATGGTAACATTGGCAGCCTCTCTGCCAAGCTGTAGTACGGTGGAAAAACACATCACATTAAGCCCGTCCACCAAGCCGAGGTGTATTTTATATCTGGCTAAGATGTCTTACCTGCTCGCGCCATGAATGTAAAATTATAGCTAGAACTAATACATGATGGAGTGAAAAAACAGATTAATGACACCAGCATAGCTCAGTGTTGAAAATGCTTCTTTGTTTTGGTGCTAATTCTTCAGAATGTCTATCTGAATGATGGATATACCTCAAATTATTGACTTCCTGATGCTTAATGAGACTCATAGTGTATTTTATCTGCAGCTCATTTCACAATGAAGTTGTTTCTCACCTCTTTTTATAGAAGTAGAAATCCTCTCGATGTGATTCAGTAACAATTCAGAAGCCCACACTTTGATAAAGAAGTCGTTATCAGTGCAACTTCATTTTAAGATGACTCTTTCATCGCGCTTATTAATAAAACCAAATTAAAGATAAATATCAGCTTCCGCTTGCGAAGAGTGTTCTGAGCTTTGGTAGAGGTCAGTTATGTTTACGGAAGAGCGGAAACCTTTTTGACGTTTTTTTGATTTTAGTGGACAAAGGCACTGACCTGTGCATCTTTTGATGAGATTTTTCCCACAATGTCGGGTTTAGAGGTGAAAGCCCCACTTATAATTCCACCATGGGAACAAAGGTGCAGCAAATCAGCGCTTCTGATAAAGACGTCAGCTCTTCAACAATACTGTGGGGCCCCAGAAACTACCTGAAGCCAGTGGCTCAAGTAGAAAAGGGAGCACCAGCAGCACACACACTTGCACAGAGGTGGAAAATCAATACACGCCGCCTGCTAGATATGATGTGGAATCTGCTTTGCTTCACTGCAGGTGATATTTTCACGGGTAACCTACTGCTTTTTAAGAATAATGAGACACTATGGACTGTCTACGAGTATTTCATGCGATTTGCATGTCTCTGATGCTATACATATCCTTTAAGCTATGGTAAGATTAGCCAAACAGTTTTTACCAGAAGTAAAAGATAGAGATTAGTTTTCATAGTAATGACTCATTTGACCCCTATGGAGGGATCTCAGTGACTTGTGTGACACCAAACTTCCAACAGCTGCATTCCCTTATTCCACTAAACATCCCAACATATTCAGGATGGATTTGCATATGATTTTAAACAGTTTTGGATATTATATTCTTCTAGTTTTTCTGTTTTTCCGGATTTAAGTGTATATTTTAACTAATGCCACAGAGACAAAGGAACACATTTCAGTTTTAGCAGATGAATCTTGAAAATTACTGCAATGATTTCTTCAACATTTCCAAGTTTTGCTCACATGATCTATCCATGTTCCATTGGTTAATCTTTTCCTCTTTATCTTTTACAAAAACAAGCATTTCTAAAGTTTTGCTTTGCCGATATTAGTAACATGTTTAACATATAGTGAGTATCACAGCGACTTTGTAGAATTCCATCTTAAAGAGCTTCTTGGCTGCACATCATTTGTTCTTGTACAGGTATATTTAAATATATTTAAATACCAACTAAATACTGCTTAAATACTATCTTTTCCGCTTTTTTACAACAAAGAAATGATGTGAGGACTAGTGATATGATTCAGTTAATATTATACTTGCAATGCGGTTCGAGAGCATCCCAAACTGCAGCCTAAAATGACTAAACATGAGTCACAGTGCCTGTAAAACAGCTGGCAAAACAGTCTCATCACAAGGCCTATTACGAGCTGTTTCATAGCATTCCCTCTCATTACACGCTCTTTAACGATGAAGTTTATCCTGTGTGAGAGAATCAAAAATGCTCTCTTTTTTTTGTATTATTGAACCCTTTTTTAAGCTGTTATCTCAAAGTTGAGATTGAAGTGAAGAATTATTATTTAGTGAGAACTCTTTATAGCAGTTTCCACAAAACCTGGATAATTCATTGCAAGGATGTTACGTTAGTCTGAACTAGATATACTGTACCTAATAAACTTGCAGCTGAAAACATTTCCTGTCAGCTGTCATGGCAGACGTAATCAGAGTGTAACTCAGGCCAAGAGATAGTAAAAAAAATAAAGAAAATTAGGGCTTTACCTTTTCAGCTGTACATTATCTTGTTTGGGTAACTTTCAAGTCTTGAAGGTTGTTTTTCTAATTATTCAGGGATGACTGACAGGAGCTGGCTTCCTCTGACAGGAAGAAAAAACGATGCTCTGTGTCCTGATTCACTCGATACAGACACATGCAGGAAAATGCAGGAGATCTTCACTTTTACTGTCATAGTCTTGGAAAAAAAAAAAAAAATCAATTAATAACAAGAACAGTAATGAGACAAGAAACAAGGCTCCCTGCCTACAGAACCAGTTCTTGCCTTTCTCACTGTGAGTTTTATGCAAATTACAACCAGGAAATGCAGGCAGTGTGTCAGTGGCTGAAAGACGCCTGGAAAGAAGCTAAAATAATAGCAGTAAGCCCTGTTTTTTTTTTTTTTTAAGAACAGCTAATTATTTTGGAACACAGGCTGTCCTCCATCACCTTCATCATAAGCAGCTGATCTGTCGGGCGGTTTTTGATGCCGTCTGCTTCTGTTCTTTTGTTTTTATTCCAGAGCTCAATCTGTTCTTCATCCACCTTTATTGAAGGTGAAAGATTCACTGATTGCAGCTTTAGATGATTGACAAACCTGATCTACAGCTATTCTAATGATCCATAATTCTTTTAAAGGCCTACTTGAAGTCATTTTTAATGAAAATTGGCAGAGTTTCAAGTTCTTTTTGTGACATTCAACAAGAGATTTTTGACATTTTAAATGTAAAATGACTGAGTATTTTCTCACATATGAAAGGACCCTCTTACTAATTTCATCTCATTCCCTGTTGACTCTTGGCGATGGAACTCGGTGCTCTCGATGCCGTGCGCATTTGTAATGTCTTGTTTTAGAAAGGTGATGGATCTCATATTAACCAGGTCAGAGCTGCAGTGTAACTGGGATTTCGCTTGAGAGTGTGTGCCCAGGCTTACATGTTTCTCCTGACACCGTTCCTGTCACCTGTAGTTGTCTTTACCCTGATGGATAAAAGCACACCCCCTTTGGCCACTTGTTGCCTGTGCTTATCTTTCCTTTTTACACCTGGCAACTGTCTCTTTCTGTGGGGGAATTATCAACACAATGTCTTGGGATTATAGATCTAAAGCGCTGCATTTTCCGTGGCTTTTGACAAGATATATTTGCCTTTTCTATGTTATCTTATACTGTAAATGAAGATTAGTCACCTTCTGTGTATTTTTTTTTTTCATTTGTGTCTGTGTGTGTGTGTGTGTGTGTGTATGTGTTTGCACGTGATGTGAATTTTCTATTTTTCACTTGTTTTCACACTTTCAGGAAGTACATTATTTGCCAGGATGCACACAGCTGACAGGCATGAAAGTGGCACTAATCTTGACTCTGCTTGTCTTTATTTTGAGGGCGGTTTACAGTTGGTCCACTACTGTTTGGCAGAAAGTTTAAAGACCCAGCAGATGTTTATTGGCTCATTTGAATTAAGTCTTAATTAGCAGAAAAAGTCTTTTCCTGCATAGCAGCATGATAAAAATACAGCATCTAAACGAGCTTGAACAAATAATGACTCAATATATAGAAATATAAATACCTCAGATCTGAATTTAATTTTATTATTTATTTTATTTATTAATGGCTCATTTGTCATTTTTATCAGTCAGTTGTAATAGCGATGTTTCAGTTAAGGTTGGGGTCTTTTTCATGTCTTGACAACTGATACAACATAAAAATCACCATGACAACAGGCTGTATTCTGTTTGCCTTTACTTGTTTTTTTTGTGTGGGGGGGGTGTCTTTCTTCTTTAAATTTCTACATTGTCCTACTATGAATTAGTAAATTACTGGAATTATTTAGACACATCACATCATAACAAAATAATAGTTTTTAAACCAATATTTATATTAAAATGAAAACTAGTTCAAGCTTGAGGCTGCTGAGGTGGAAAAGAATATTTATGGTCAGAAAGAAACTGATAGCAATCAAGTTCGTAGTTTTTCATTTTTTCTATCCAAAACTAAATTGTTTTTTTTTATTATAGTTGTTGTTTATCTAAGTAAGTTTGACAAATATTTTTTACATTCTGGCTGTTTTTGAGCTTTTTAATTAAACATCTTCACATTGTCTTTTACAAAATGAGCTACTAAAAATATAATTTACTGGAGGTCCCTGCATGTGGCTTTGTTTGCAGACTATTTAGCCAGACTATTTAGTCTTTTAACTGTTATAGGGCTAATAGGGCATGGGTGAGGGTGGTTGTGGGTGGGTGTTAGTGTTTTATCTATTTTGATGTAAATTGTTTTATAATGTAAAGCACGTTGTATTGTTTTTAAGCATGAAAAGTGCTATACAAATAAAGTTTGATTTGATTTGATTAATATTCATAGAAGATTGAAATTGACACTGACAAACCTTCTGTAACGGGAAGAGATTTAGAGCAGGGGGTAAAGCCAAGGAAGAAATTGATTGAAATTGTGAGAGAATATGAAAGGGGGCTTCCTTCATCCCAGGAATATATTGCCGATAGGCGTGGTTACATTTTTCCACTGCTGTGTTGACCTTTTGATCCAGTCTCCACCCCTATTTAGCTAATGAAAAATGGTCCCTCTGGTTTACACTCAGGGCTCCTTGACATGTGGTTGGTCAACGACAACGTGGCAGGGGTATCTGCTTGATTAATGCAACACCGGCTTGTTCACAATGCTTTCAACCTCTTACACAGAGGCAGAAGTATTCACTCATGACTGACATTTCTAATTGTTGTTGGTTTTTGTTGCCTGATGTCGCAGTACTGAGATTTTCTCTTATTTTATCCAAGAAGTTCAAAGTGCAGCATGTTTATTGTTCCCACATAATTCTGTGGAGAGATTAATTTCTAGCATTAAAGTTTTACATGAGCAATCGTACAACCCAAAACCGAAAGAGCTGCCTTGGGTCTATATCCTTCTGTCCGCTCCCATGAGGTCATAAAAATGCAAGATTGCATGATGTAGATCTAATTGTTCTCTGTTAATATAATAAATGAATGTAGCTACATGCATGTAGTTTGTCATCACAAGCTGTTGCTATCCAGCTGAGCAAACCTTTTCAGGCTTTCCAGTATATTTCTTGATATTTTTTCCTTATTTTTCAGCCAACAAAGCCAACAAAGTGCTGTGTATAATTGCATAAATTGCCTTTTTGGTTTAGAGCAGCTTGGTTGATCGATGAGGATGTTGGCATTTTTCATTTCCAGCATGTAAAAGAAAAAATACTGTTTGGAGTCAGAACATGGCATCTTAAGGGTGGGTTACTGGAATTGGCAATGAAACCCATCTTCCGACAGATGAGACTGATCGTTCAGCAAGTTATATTTTTCTGAAATGTAGAGAATTGATGACTGAGATGCTCCTGTTTCGTGTGTGTTGGATGCAAAAGGAGGTCAAACACAAGGTTACACATGAGCATGATGTATCAACTGGATCCACCTGACACACATGCAACAGTTAATCTTGTAAAGATGCTTTCTCGCAGTAGAATAAATGTTGTACTCAGATCCTGTCGAGGGGTCAAATCATCTGGGCTTGTTCTTATTTGAACAGGCTGCAACGTTGTTAGAATGTCTGGTGTTTAATTAATAAAATGGATATGAGCACCTGTGTAAGCATTCATTAATATTCTCTTGTAAATCACTTGGTACTAAGATTTGCAAATTATATGTCTTGCTATACCGAGCTTTGAATTAGCGTGAACATGAAATATTCCTCGTCAGGCCTGACCCTATATTTTTCAGCCTTTTTAAATCATCAGGGATGACAGTGAACCGGTTTGTGGGCTGGATGTAAAGTCATAAAAATTAAATGATGAACAACAAAATGTACTTTAGTAAACATGGACAACATAACATTTCATTCAGAATAAGTTTGCATCATCATTTGGAAGATCAGTTCTTAATGAATGAATTCTCCCTGTGCAGTTTATGCTGTCATGCATTATAAAACATCTTTTTTAAGTGCAACGCTGCAATGGATGAGATTAAATACTTCCCCTCTTTTAAGAAGGTTCAGAATGTGAATATCTGGCTAGTATCTGTATGGCAGAAAAATCTTCATTTCTCCATTTTGTAGACCACTTAGGACTCATGGGCGAGCTGAAGCCTATCCCAGCCATCATTAGGAGAGGCAATGCACACACGGGACAGGTCGCCAGTCCATCACAGGGTCTAGAAAGAGGGACAAACAATCATTTATGCTCCCATTCATTCTTAGGGAGAATTTAGTACTCAGTTAATCTAACATAGATGCCTTTGTATTGAGGATAGGAGCCGGAGTACCTGGAGTGAGCGCGTATACATGGGGAGAACACGCAAACTCTTCACAGAGATGCGAAATGTTGGAACCCCCCCAGCCATGGCTCGAACCAGTGACCTTCTTGCTGTAAGGCTATGGCCTTTACACTAACGGCCTTATTATCTTTTGTGGAATAAAGAAGATTTATGCACAAATATGCAGCTTGAAAAATCATATCAGAGAATAAAACAAAATTTAAACCAAGACTCACTTCTTAGGTAAGTTTGTTTATTGTAAGACCAAAAAAAAAAAAAAAAGTTACAATTTTAAATATAAACTGCCATTAGCATAAATGAATGGATATCGCCATGAATGTGTCCATTTGGAAAAAAATGAAAAAGAAGTCAAAACCCTTTTTAGCCGATAAAAATCTTCCCAATTCCACAAGAAGATACATTAGTGTAGTTTTGAGTTAAGGAGGCATCACAAATAGACAGAAATCCTCACATATCCCCCAAAAACAGAATGTAACAAAAGCATTTGAGCACTTTAAACAACAAAACAAAACAAAGATGACATGTTCTGTTTAATTTCTATTGACAAGAAGAAGCTGGTTTCTAGTTCAGTTTCATTATTCACATTCTCCTATTAGATAAAAAAAACATCATCAACCCCATGGTCAGAAGTCCTAATCTAAAAAGTGAAACTGCATTGCAAAATATATTAGGACACAGTTTTAAAACACACATGACAATCATGGCAATAAAATCACTACAGTGCAGAATGTACTCGTTTCTTTACCCCATGTTACACATGGAAATGTCATGAATCAATATATTAAGCTGATAAATACATGAATGAATAAAAAAAAAAAAAGAGTACAAATTTCAATCTGCAAGGATAGATAAAACCCTTGAAAATAAGGTTAAATTAAAAATACAAAGTAGCGTAATCTGTTATGAGAAAGATAGAAGCTATGTAAGACGTATATCTACAACGTCCATATTGTAGACGTCAATAACAACCATGAGTCTGCATCAGTGAAGTCCGCGTAACTAATTATTTTGTTGAGTTAATATCAGACGTAAGATAAGAATAGGAGAAGTAAAGAAAAACAATTAGAAGTGCGACTGCAAGCCGTGGGCAGACAGATGGGCTGACGGCATGTTTTCTCAGTAAAGTTGAAGATTATGGCGCAGACAAGAGTCAAAGAACCGAAGTGACATTTGCAGGTACGGCTACATGCTGTTCAATGTGCTGCAGCTGAACAGTTAATTAGCTGTACAGACTGCAAACAGGTGTTAGCAGAGCACTTGTAGCTGCTGGATATTTGTCTGGTCACCCGTTTGACAAGCTAAGGTGCAGAAAAAGATGTGTGTCCATGTAAATTAGGGAACATTTGAGCAGGAAATCTGCTTGCTGTACACGGTGGCTGATTAATGACCAACCAAAACAGCATTCTGGTCAATTTCACACCATCAAATTAAAATGGGGAAGGTTCTAACAAGTAGCACGATTGAATCCCTATGACAACATACAGTTAATCCAAGGAGATCTGGTTATTAGATTATTTTATTTTAATTTTTTTTAAAATTTATTATTATATGAAGTTCATCAGTGGCTGTGGTGGAAATCAGTCTCACTAACCAGGATCACCAGGATACCAGCGATATGTCTTTAAACTCACACTGGGAGAGAAAGATTGAAAGGTCTCCTGTAAATGTGTCTCTCTTGTGCAGCTGAAGGTTAATAAATAAAAAAAGATGAGTGAACTCTTCACCTACTTTAGGAAATTAAAGGTTAAAAGTCCTTACAGTGACTAAACAGGCTTTTTATGACCACGGCGTGGTGTACGACGTGGCTCTGATGCAGCACATCTTTGCTGGAGGGTGGAGCGTGAATTGATGCAAGATAATGATGCATTTGCTGCAAAATAAATTCTGCAGCATTTTGGACTGTGGAATCATCTCATCTCGCACCTGTCACACCATTCTTCTTCTAAGCCCTCCTCACATCACACACCCTTTGCCTGTCAGTCTTTATAAATCTACAGTGCATAGGAGGACACATTGTGCTTGACTATACTTAGTGGTCATGGGGTTGGATTATCACAATGCTGCAGCACATAAAAGGCTGGAAGTGAAGCTGAACATTTACCACTTTAACATGTGTTTTCCGTGTTACTCTGTTTTTTTTTTTCCCCCTATAATCCCGGTGCACAATACCAACAGCTGAACCCAGCAATGTACTTTTAAATAAGGATTAATCATGTATGGTGTTTTGTTCTCTTTCTTTCTATTTGCCACCCTCCACTGAGGCTTCTTTACAAATTGCAGTGCTGGTGAGCTGGCAACGTTCCGCTCACACTGTTCAGAGAAACGGCGGTAGGCTGAGAAACAAAAAAAGTCTTCACTGAGTAAATGTGAATTTAGTAGCTCTATAATGTGTCTGAAGTTTTTCTAATATTTAATGTTTAAAATACTGTGAGAATTTATAACCAATTTGGCTTTTTATGTTTATACCATAAAGTACAACATCACTAGTGTCCTTATTTTATATACACTGGAGCTATTTTCAACTATATTTAAGCCTTAAACACCCATGACAACAATCTATTACACATCACATCTGATTGCAATTTGCAACTTTATGTAAAGGTGGGTGTTTGATAACTAAATAGATGTTTTATGATGTTAGAAATCAGTTTTTTAAATTGGTCATAGTTGGGATAAAATAAATTTGATTTTATTGAATGATGATGGAAAATTATTTAAATCTACCTATCTATCTACCTATCTATCTATCTATCTGTCTATCTGTCTATCTGTCTATCTGTCTGTCTGTCTGTCTGTCTGTCTATCGATCTAGATAGCTTTCTAGATAGATAGATAGCATTCTTGTGAGGAAAGGAGGAAATATTTAATTTAATTTATATTTCTATTTTGCCTATTTTTTCCCTTTGTCATAACAAAATGATAGATAGATAGATAGATAGATAGATAGATACAATATAATACCTTATATCATATTTTAATATAATTATATATATGCAAATTGTCCTCCTTATTCAGCTAAAAATGCAAAACCCAAAGCTGAAAACTGTGGGGGACAGAGGGTGGGATTCTGGTGGCAGTCTGAGGATTTGCAGGGAATCCTGAAGGTTTAGGTTGAGAAGAGGCTTCCAGTGACGTGGCTTACAACGCTGGCTCCTGACATTCCTGCATCAGATTGGAATGTGTGACGTCTGGAAGCTGGAATGCCATGTTGGAGCATTTGAGGAGGTTTTTGAGTTGTTGTGTAGCAGTTTCTGCAGTGCAGCGGGGAGGGGGAGGGCATTGTTCTGCTGAGAAAGTGCTGCCTAAGTAGATGGCACTTGTGAAAGTAACATCCAATAGATTTTAAGCTAGAGCCCACAGTTTACCATCATTGTCACATTGATCAATCTGTGCAGACATTTTTGGGCTGCGATGGGATTACTTTGCACAACCAAGCTTGAAGTCTTCTGAGTATACAAGCTTGGCAGCTTTGAGTGAGTGGAAAACACGTATTGATAACTATTACAAGCTAGCCATCTGTCAGTTAGATGGAGGACATTAATTAAAAGGACAAGTTTAATGAATTGAATTAATAAAGGCAGTCCAAACCATTGTCAAACAACCAAACACTGAAAGATCTACTCAGCACATAACGGACATGAACCCTTATTTCTTTGAAAAGTATCATTTTTGTTCTTTTTGTTTGACCTGAGTTGATGTAGGTTTTGATTTTTCCCGGTGTTACTGAGTAGTATTTATGGATGCAAACTACTTCATTCTGTAAGCAAAAAGAACAAAAATTTTTGCTGTTTTCCCTTTTTAAGTCCTTTAAGATATTTTCCCTCATCGTGTTAGATCTTTAGTTCCCAATGATGTAACTTCTTATAGACAGCTTGGAAAAAAAAAAAAAAAAAATTGATGTGAGCTTTGCTGATGTATAATTCTGAAAAGCTGGTTAGGATGATAAATTCATGTCTGATTACTTTAAAAATTAGTAACAACAACACACATTGTGTGTTTTTAACTGTCTTGCCAAAAAACGAAAAAGCCCTTCTTTCTCTTTTTTTTTTTTTTTACCGTCCCGTCATAGCTCTGCATTAGACAACTTTTTCATCTTTGCACCTATTTCTCTGGATGGTTCATCAGCACACAATGCTTAATTTGCACATCAACCCACTTTGAAGCTCTATGAAACCCTGCTTTAAATATTTAATCAAAAACCAGCAAACAGAAATTGAGGAAAAAGGGGGGGGGGGGGGGGGCGCTGAGCTGAAGCTAACACTTTGTGGCTCATCTTTAATCTTAAAGGTCATGAATGAACTGAGGTCCCAAAGCAACAAGAATAGCAGATTCCTCTCACTTTGACACTCATATAAAGAGACATACGAGTCAAGAGAGGGATGGGAGGTAAGGAGGGAGGGTTGAGCCTGAGCCTGTTCTCCCTGCTTTGCCTTTGTGAAGAAGAGGACTTACTGTGAGGAGCTTATAGCGTGAGCGTGAGGAAAGAATGCAAAATTTGTAGTGACAAACAAGGCATTTGTACCCCTAACATTGTTTGAGCTTTAGACATTATCTGTCTGACTTCATCACAGGCATCAGCTTATGATGGCGGACTGTTCTGCAGAATTTATCCAATTGTTAATGGCCTTGGCTGGAAGCTGCAGAAATATTCAGTGTTGTCAGCAGCTCCGCCAGCGTCTGAACTGCAAGGCCAGGCTTCTGCTCCAGCTTTCAGCAGAGCACATGAGCCCTCGGGTTTAGTCACATGACTTGTGCACGTCGCATCTAAAAGTTCTCATGACATCATGATTGTAATAATGTCAAATTACAAAAGGAGGCTAGTTTTAACTTAAATTTCTATTAACTAATTTGCAATGAAACGACTATTTGTTTAAGATGTAAAATTCTTTAATCCAAACAAGCACAAATAAGGCACGTTATTTCGGAATATATGTTGAATTTGATGCCAGTGACATAGTACTAGTGGAGACTCCAGGAAGAATAGCTACAGATGTTTCACGTGCTACTGGGGATCTTAATAAAAGAAAAGAAAAGCAACATAGTACAATAATTTTGACTGCATTACGATGCCATCTTCCCTTTTACCAACAAAGGTTTGGTCACCAAAGAGGGTTGTTGGCAACAATCCAAGGCTTATTTTGTCTCATTCATTTATTTGTTGGTTTCAGATTGATCCAGATGTGATGAACAATGCCAGGCACACAAACAGGCAAGATAGGCCTCCTCCTGTTTAACCAGAATGACATGAAACATGGTTTACAGATCTCTTCTGGAGTCCATAAAGCAATGTTCCATTCTAAAACTGTATTACTTCATAAACCTCTGTCCACCGACGGCAGAGGCAAGGTGGGGAAGCGGGGGGACGACCATTCAGCCAGGTGTTGCCAGTTGCTTACATGAGTAGTAGCAGGTGTCTGTTTAGTTCAGGGATCACCACCGCTGAAACTATTGGGTAACACTTCTGCAATTTTAAATATTTCCCTGCTGCTAAAATGGTTCATCAGCATCTAGTCTGAAGTTCTGAACAGATATCTAAATAATCCTTTAATATCAATCAGATGTTTTGCAGCAAACAAACATCTAAAACCTGCAGGACACTTGCCAGAGAGGTCTGGAGTTGGCGATCCCTGATCAAAACTGTTCACTTTATAATAAAATAATAAAAATAAAAAGGATGTCATAATATAACCAAATGTAAATTCCCTTATTTGTAAAGATTGGTTTATGTAAACCCCTAAATTGATTAACCCCCGAAGAGCTCAAATGTTTGCACTTGTGCAAACTGCGTTGTATTTCCATTCATTAAGCGTCTTATTAGGAACATTTCACTGCCTTCCATCTCCAACCGAAATGAACTAATCCCTCACTTTTTTCCATAAATGGGCACAATAGAATAAATAAACTTAGCCCCACAGCAACCATTTTTTCTTCAACAAGGAATCATCATCAATCATCATAATCATCATCTAATTATAACCAGGGGTTTTGACAAACAGAGAAATGAGATATTAGTAAAAGAGACACACAAGCTTGAGATACGTGATTGTCTCACTGCTCTCTATTTAACGAGACTCATTTCATCAAAGTCTGGCCAGTGATCTATTTTTGGCCCCGTTCAAATTGAAAAATGCAGATGAGGCATCATTAAAGACTCACATGTGATGAAATTTTCTCATGTGGCCAGCGTGCAGTTCTTCTCCCATTTGTCCAATTTGAGAGGAAAAATAGGTCTCATCAAGCACACGTCAAATTTATTGCCATTCATGATAATGGCACATTGTATTGGTCTCCATGGTAAAATGGTCGTTTAAATCATGGTGACAGAGATAATTGCCCCTGGTTCACAGTCTTGTCTTGTCATGGCATCCAGCATATGTGTTCATTGTTTGTGGGGATGTGTCTTACATGTCCTCATCCAAAGAGAAAAGCTGCTCTGGTGAAGGTTTCCCACCAATAAAACTACTTTTTACTTGTTTAAATATTGTTTTATTCTTTTATATATTGGTAAGTATGGTAAACTTTCAACAAACAACTGTTTATATCTAAGTTTGACCTCCAGCATTCATGTAACCTAAAACAATTTCACGATGCCGGGATGAAAAATGAACTCCCAGTATTACCTCAATTATCTGATTGGAAGAGTTTTGGTTTGTGTATTTGAGTTATCTATCTATCTATCTATCTATCTATCTATCTATCTATCTATCTATCTATCTATCTATCTATCTATCTGTCTATCTGTCTATCTGTCTGTCTGTCTGTCTGTCTGTCTGTCTGTCTATCGATCTAGATAGCTTTCTAGATAGATAGATAGCATTCTTGTGAGGAAAGGAGGAAATATTTAATTTAATTTATATTTCTATTTTGCCTATTTTTTCCCTTTGTCATAACAAAATGATAGATAGATCTATCTATCTATCTATCTATCTATCTATCTATCTATCTATCTATCTATCTATCTATCTATCTATCTATCTATCTATCTATCTATCTATCTATCTATCTATCTATCTATCTATCATTTTGTGATGACAAAGGCAAAGTAGATATTAAATGAGATTAAATTAAATCCCCCCCCCCCCCCCCCCCTCCAATAAATAAAAAAAATAAATACATCTTTGTATTTGCCATACAAAGTGAACTTCTCTCTTTTTTGGGGAGATTTCTGCATGTTAAAAATAACAAATATGCTGCAGGTCTGAACAAAGTCTTATTTTATTATTATCATCATCATTTCATACTTTATGGTGCTGTAAAGTTTGAACTCATTCAATATCATTATAATTTTATTTGTCAAGATACAGGGTGTTGGTTCGGCTTCTGCTTTTCCTGAGTAGTATCTCTCCCTTTATTCCCCTAAAGGAGCCACTGTTGCCAGATCCTGTGACAGGAGAGAAACACCTAATCTATCATTTAAACAAGTCCAGAACACAACAGACTTTGGGCTTTCTGACAAAGTACTAGAAAGTCACTTAGAAGCACACCTGGTAATGCTGGAGGCATAATCATTCATTTTGAAAGACCGGTATGTGTAGCGAAAGGCTTGTAGGACAGCATTTACTGTTGGGTGTATACGTGTCTATCAGATTGCAACACACAGCCTAATTCTGTGTTTATTCTTAAAGTGACCTCATATAGTTTAAGGTCCTCGGAAACTGCCTTTTCCTGGGGAGTATCTCATTTATATCAATTTATTTGACTTAATACTGAAATATGTGCATGTAGTACATGGATGACAAGTGAGGGATTCCTGGACTTTTACCCCATGGCTTTTCTTTCTTTATTACAGATTTATTCCAAGTGTAGTACAACTTTGTAGTTGTCTAACCTTTCAGTTTTCTTGTGTAACGCTCACCTTTTTTGTTTTGTTTGTTGCAGGGTTTGTTATTTACTGGTGGTTTGGACTAAACTCAGTTTTTGTACCTTTTCTGCCAACTTTGTCTGCAACACCTGCTCGTCTCTGACCCCTCATTGGGAATAAACAATGGGTAGTGTACTCGCATACTCACTTTTGCGTGAAGTATTTTTTTCCTTTTTTTAACCACAGTGATGCAATGAAGTCTTTTAAAATCTCCCTTAAATTAAAAAGAAAAGTTCCTGTGGTAAAGAGGGGGAACTAGATCCTGGACTGTCTTCTAATCCTGCACTTACACAGCATTTTCTATTTGTATAAAAGTCTTCAATTAACCTTTTTATTTTATTTAGCAACTTTAATATGTTTTATCATTTATAAAAGGCCATATTAGAAGATAAAACCTGACGACCAGTTCTGTTGCTCACTGAAAGATCATCTGAAATTCTACTATAAAGCTGACAGTCTTAAATGCTTTATGAGGAGGCCACAAGTTTACAAAAAACTCTGCAGTACCTCTGAAAAGAGAATTCTGTTAAACTTGAAAACACCTGTGGTACAGTAAAGGCAAGTTTACGCTGCACCACTGGCTTTTCAGGTGTATGCTGGGACGACTATTAGATAAGACTGAGCTAAAGCCTACACAGCGATAAATTCTATTTAATGGAGAGCAACAACTAAAGACGTGACATATTACCTCTTTCTTCCTGTTTAAAATACAATGTTAGACTTCATTTAAAAAACAGAGACTAACAGAGACTTTTAATTTTGAAGCCACGTCAGCACACAGTGATTTAAAACTCGCAAAAACAGCAGGCTTGCAAAAAGAGGTTTCACTTCATGGCCTCACATCCCTCTGGCATTTCTCAATAAGTGGCGCTTAAAAGACCATTTTAATGGTATTTCTGCCATATTATACATTTCACTCTGGGGTATAAAAAAGATGGGAGATGGGGTAAGAAGTTGCAAAGGTCCCAGAGAGGATTTAAATGCAGGATATTATGACTGTTATGTAGCCAACACTTTGGCCAAATGATCTGCCAAGACAATCAAGTAATCTTAATCTGAATTTACCCACGGCCTTTCCAGAGCTTCTGCTGCCAAGTTGCATATTTACTCGCATAGTTACATGCATTATTCATCAAGCCTATTATTATAATCCTTATCCTATTTTGTTTTTTGTTTTTACCCTTTAAGGATTTTGTCTTTGTGGGATCAGTGAACCAACAATGCTTAAAAACCACTTTGGGGGATTTATACCAAAACTGTTTCCATTAATCTGTCATAATCACAGAAATATTAACTCATGATTGATGTCTGATTTCAAACCTTTTACTACAAGGATATTGTTTTTATGCACCTGTTCCAATAACAGCTGCACTAACATTTGGTAAAAATGAGGATTGCAAAAAATAAAACATGGATCCTTACATGGAGTTGTTGACAATGGGAAGATGATCTAAAGGTTTGTGGCATGTTTTAAAACCACTGCATCAATCTGACACAAGGAGAAAAAGGCATGTAATTTCACACCAAATCATAACATTTGGGTGTATGAATCAATCAGGTGCTTGACATTTGGAGACAGAAAAGATAATCCTGATAACTGACTGCAGCTGAACAGAGCCTGAGGTGATATGAAGCCTCATTAGAAGAGCACACCTGCTTATGTTTTTACTAGGTTGAAGGAATAGTCATGACTGGAGATAATGTTGAAACCTGTCAAATCATGTTGTAAAGTTTTTATATCCCACTTTTGAATCACCAGTGAAATCCTGTCATGAAAACAGAGAATAACGGCAGCATCCACATCTATACACACATATTTACACACAGACATGTATAACTTTTAGAAATTTAGAAGTGAAACAGGTTGGATAAGGAAAATTAGAGGAGTGAAAAAATACAATTATACTTCAACAAATGTCCATCAAAAGCGCACATCTGATGTGCATTTTAATAATCGCTGGGCTCCTAATTAATGAGGACCACACAGGGTGTTCAGCTTTTCATTACAAGGACAAACAGAGGCAGTTGTGAATGTTCAAACGAACATTTGATCATCTCAAGTAATCATATACAATGTGTGGGTTTATACTGGTAAATCTAATCCTGCAAATTAGCGTGTCCATAATCTTTCCATTTAGAAATAAGTCTTTATAATCCTGTTTTATGCCCAATTAAAGACTGCAAATGATACTCATATCTTACCTCACTACCATGCAAATGGAAATGAAACTGTTTTTATCAACTGCATGTTAAGACTATCTTTTAATGCTGTAAGTATTCATAATCGAGTTGGCTTCTTGCAAAAAACTGAGACGTGAATAATGATGAAGCCATTTTAAAATATCCCACGCCAAAGGTTAAACATGTCTCCTGCAGCAAAATAAAGTAGTAAGCTAGTAGTTCATTTTTCAGTCTGTGGAAAGAAATCTTTCATTACCTGTAAAGTAAACTGAGCAAAATTCTGAGCCAACAGAGTGACAAAGAAAGAAGTGGCAGCTTTTTTTTTTTTTTTGTTTGTTTCTCTTTCTTTTGGAGACAGGGTCAAGTTGAAAGAGATCCTGGCACATTAAGCGTGTTAACAGATGGCAAAGCTTGAGAGGCCAGGTATCTGGGGCATGGCAGCAGATGTATGATTGACGGTTCCACTGACAAAGCACAATAAATAGCAGAAGTGAGCTGTGCCGTTAACAGAGGCTTGTGGAAATGACCCTTGTATAAGCACTGCATTTTTATTTCAAACCATTGCTGTTTCTGCCAAAAAAAGAACTGTTCTTCTGAGTAGTGTTACAATAAATGTTTTTAAAGTGGAACTATTATGTGCATTTCAGGCTAACTTATTTTTATTTCTGAGCCCAGAAGGGCTGGGATTGATCGAGTTATTGCCACAAATGGCTTTATTTACTTCAGACCGACCCTCTTCCGCATTCAGCCCCGCCTCCCGCCTGATATAAGTTGCCACTGATTGGTCAGCTGCCACTGCACTACATCGGGAGCGCGCACCACACCTGCTTTCGCCGTCATTGTAACATCTCATAAACAGAAGGATTAGGCTCATATGAACCCAATAAAACCACAAAATACAATGTCAACACATAGCATACAGCCCTACATGTTGGAACCTGAATCAGACCCTGAAAACGAGTGGAAAACAGCAACCCACAGCAACGAATGCAGCAGGATGTCTCTCTCTGGTAAACTCACCAGCCATCGTTCAAAATAACTTTATCCGACGTTTTCCACCCGCCTGATGTATTTGTACATGCCCTTGTTAACCAGTAGAAGGTAACCAATCACCGAACCTTATCCCCCGAGACGTCACAAGGATTTCCAAGTAGAAATAACTCTCTGAAACGACGCGTTTTTTGTCGCCATGGAAACCGAACGGAGAGAGTGCTGGAACTCAAACTCAAACTCAAACATGCGTTTAGGTGATAAAAAACAGTGCCGTTCCCATGTCTGATGAAGATTCAACACTGTATCACTGTAGAAAGCTCAGAAAACTTGAAATACCATAATAGGACCCCTTTAAACATTATCCAAAAAGAATTAAAGATTCCCAAACACACATCACTGAAGAGAATTGAGAGATATAACCAGACAGAAGCACCTGTATTTCTTTCGTATTTTAGATCGATTTGGAATTTACAGGTTTTATGGCGTCTTATAAAATCATAAAACATAGTTGGTTTCCTGTTTAGAGTGCAGCAAGTCTTCAGATGCTTGTGTTTAAAGTCGCAGATGATCAGCCATGTGGTGCTACGCTCTTATTTCTGCTCTCTTTGCTCATAAAACAACCAATTTAGAAAAGCCTAATTTTCCTCTATGCTCTTGTTACTGTAAATAGACCTGCTCCAGCACGCAGCTGTTAAAACCCTGCTTTCAGTACCAAAAGCCATTAGACAAGGCATTGATGCTGCTGCCTTATGGAGGAAGCATCAAATACTTCACTGTAGCTGGATAATTATCTAAGTAGTGCTGGAAAGAAATCACATATTTTTAAATTGTCTTCTTGTCACTCTTGCGCAAGGCCTAAGCTGCCTACACTCATTCTCATCAACTAAGGGTGAAGACCTCTATTAACCTTGGTTCATTTCAGCCCCTCTTCAGATTGAAGGTATTTGTAGGCGAGAGAGAATTTTTAATACAGTCCGATGTGTCGCAGTTCACAGAAAGCAATGTAAATGGACTGCAGATTATAGTTGAATTTGTACTTAATATGCTAATAAGTGTAATCATGAACTTGATAGAAATCCAGACGGATTAAAGAGAGAATATTTGCCTCTGTCGTGTGATCTATTAACATTTTTTAATACATCTTAGCTTGGTAGCTTATCACTTTCCATGAAATTTGGCTGAACATGACTGATAATAAGTGGTTTGCTAATCTTTGCATTAGAGTAACATATACATGGCTGATTTGTCTTATGGTTGAAAAGTGCAATTTCTGAACAAAAGTGCATCTTCCCTGACCTAATCATCCCTATCAGCATGCTGTCATGTGCCGTCTCATTTGTTCTTGTCCCGATTGTTCTGTTCATGAAGCATTTTTAGATGCACTGTTTAGACTCTGAGTTATGCAGCAAAGGTGAAGCCAAACATATCTAAAGTGAACCAGACACTTATATATACAATATTTTCCACAATACCATTACAGGTTCCAGTCAGCAAGAAGACTTTAGAGCTTTAAAATTTAAGTTCTTAAGCCATCTAATGGTCAAAGTTTGTCAGATTTGGTGACTATATTGATGTCATAATGAGGACAGCTATTCTGTTAACGTTCGTTAAGCTATACCATCGTCTGAATTTTAAATAAAAGGAATTGTAAATTTAAAAACAACTGAAAACAGTTTTGTACAATCTAACATTATATTCACAATAAATTATAGAAAAAAATTCCATGTGCAAAGAGGCTATTTTACTCATTCACGAAAGTATATGAGCTTATGTTGCATCTGAAGGCAACAAGACATAAACGGAAGGCTGGAAAAGTACTGAAAAGAAACAGCTGGAAGGGATGCAGCATGTTGCAGCTAATTAGCTTAATTTGCAATAGGTAGAGTAACATCACAGAGTTTAAAGAGCGTGCCTTGTAAGTCAGTCTCTCAGAAGTAAACATGCACAGTGGTTCACAAATATAAATAAATAAATAAATGTGTAAAAGTTATAAAACAAAAAACATATAGTTCCTCTTTAAAAGTTCTAGCCGGTCAAACTGAGAACACAGGATGATCTTTAGACCCTCCAGAAACACTGCATTATAAACAGGTAAAATTCTTTCTTGGAAATCCCTGCATGAGCTCTGCAACACTTCCAGAAATCAGTGTTTGTCGACATAGTTGGCCATTCAGTCCACAAATAAGAATAAAGCTCAGTAATGCAGAGTAAAAGCTAACTTTGGACATGTTGCTGCAAGCCTTTCCCCCATTCTGCAACAGCTTCTTTACAATAAGCTGAGGTATAGAGGGAAAACTGGATGTTCCAACTTTTTTGAAATCGCTTTTGTACACGTCTCTCAGTCTCAACAGTAATTTGTGACTTTAAAAACCTGAGTGCCTCCAACAGATAAATATATGATCACCTCTTATTAACATTATGTGCAGTGTTCATGAATTAAACCCTTCTGCAGTTGCACTCCTTGTTTTGTTTTAATTGATTGAGTACATCTGTTGTGTATTGAAGCAGCAGAGGTGTTAAGTTAGCAGTTCAATGCATATTATTGCCTGTACAATCAAATCGACTTGGTCATACAATACTTACTGCTTTATTTTGCTTCTAAAGACTAAACACTGATCTGAATCTGGAAGTATCTTATACACAACAACTCATACAATATCATTTTACTGATCAAACTAGATACAGTTAGATGTAAATAAAATATGAATTACTTCTAAGGATTAACTGGTTTACAAGAAATCAATAGGTCTAAGTGTCCTCTGAAACATCTGTACGCTGCCTCTGCAGGTAATTGAGCGGTCTTTGTCACATCTTCTGCTGAGGTCATACAAAAAGCTGCTTGCAGCTTGTGACTGTGTAGTGAATCACAGGCCTGCAACTTTTATGTGGGTTGCGTCTTAGCCTAAGGATGATTTGTGGAAAACCAGCAACAACATCAGAGACAACATACCCATATATATATATGGGTGTGTGTATATATATATATGGATATATATAATGTAGTCTTTTAATATGTAATTGTTTATCGTAGGTAGCTATTCAGAATCTTCAGAAATTTACAGTTAAATTTTATAAAAACTAAGGTAGAAGACATATTCCGTTCCCATCATCCAGGCTATAAGATTGTACCATATGATACCATTTTATTGGGTTTAGACTCTGTCCACACTGTTAAAATGACACATACTGTGCGACGTTTTCATGTGGAATTTTCTCAGACTTCTTTGCAGAATCACTGAAATTCCTCTTATCTCCGTTTGTGTGAAAAGTTCCTTTAAAGCTTCTGTTTTCTAAAACAAAATGCCTGAAACTATCTATTTATTTATTCACTTATTTATTCACTTACTTTTGCCTTAGGATGACGCAAACAAAGCTTTTGGTCAACATTTTGCAGTGCTGTTTCATGGTAATTTAGTTCTCTTCTGAAAGAAAAAGGCTGGACTACAGACAAATTGTTCCAGGCAGTTCAGGAGCGACATATTTGTAAGAGGGAATAAATCCCTTCAGAGTAGTGTACAATATTGGAATTTTTTTTTATGAACAAAACGCAAAAGTGTTGCATCCAAAATACCTATAATAATACCCTTTTCAGTATGTATAATATGGCACTCCACACTGAGATTAACCTCATGATGCCTTCACACCTACAGAAAAAAATTACATAAAAAAATTTAACCAAGAGATTAATGAAGTGACCTAAAAAATCTCATAAAATATTTGCGTCATGGCACAAAGGGTACTTTTAATAAGTCAGCAGTCCTTAATACATTTTTTATTGGTAAATAACTAGAAAAGATCACAAACCTCCACTAAGCAGCTCATTTCCACCCATACTGAGAAGAATATTTTTTAAAAGTTTCTCTGCTTATAATTCCTTTTAGATCATTCCAAACTATGAATGAAATCTGAGTTAGAAAAAAAAAACAAAA
Organism: Telmatherina bonti; assembly: GCF_933228915.1. NCBI lineage: Eukaryota > Metazoa > Chordata > Actinopteri > Atheriniformes > Telmatherinidae > Telmatherina > Telmatherina bonti. The sequence goes on along the minus strand of NC_136619.1, from coordinate 36,323,149 downwards.
CAAATTCTAAACCCCCACTGGTTAAAGGGTTGAAGAAGCAAACTTTATTGTATCAATGAGTTATTTAAAGTTTTCATTTTGCTACTTTAATTGTTGTGATTTGTATTTTGTTTTCTGGGGATCAAGACTTCTCTCAGCACACATAACTTAACTTTGAATTTAATCGTATGTATTGTAAATGTGGCCAGCACATCTGTGTGACAAACAGGTCTCTGCGATGGGCGCAGGTGGTTCAATACACCAAAGCATAGTGGCAAATTTGATGAAAAGTTTGATAGCAATTTCCATTTAAGAGTTGGTCAGGTGGCAAATCACAGTAGCAAATATGTCCCAGGGCGCAAACTTCAAGTGCAGGCAGAGACAGTCAGTTTGCCCTGAGTGAAACAATACATTCTTGCCTTTTTCCAAATTGATAAGCCAGCCACCAGCAGGTTTCTCATCCAGATCGGTGAGGCCCACCGGTGGGGTAGTTAACCAGTAATCAAGTCACATCCGTCATCCAATTCCAAATTCTCCACCTCGTACTCTCCCCTCCTCTTTCCCTTCTGCTTGGCTTAACTCATCCTCCTGTGTTTTTCCTGAGTGACACTTGGAAGTCAGTAAGAGTTCTCACTGATTGTCCTTGATGTGAATCAGATGCATCTGCCTGTTTGTTGCCAGTTTCTAACTTCTTAGCCATCGGTCAGATGAGAAAAGCAATTCCCAGAGTAACATCAAAAGACAAAAAAATTAAAAAGAAAACAAACAGATTTATATATATATATATATATGTAAATAAACAGCATCCACTCTGTCAGAAGTGTAATATTTTTCTGTCATTTATTAAATTCATGCAACTTTTTATGCTATATGAACCAAACCCTTTAGAGTTCATTTGATGCTTTAAAACTCAAATATTATAAAAGATTGTTAATAGTAATAATTTTCACTTCAAGTCATAAAACCGAACATGCAATGACGAGGCAGGACATTTTTAACTAACAGGTAACAGAAGTGCAGATGGAGTTACAAAGGAGAGTTCAGCACTGATCTGAGTCGCTTTGTAAGGAACCTGGTATTCTAAGCTAAATGCTTTTTAGCAGGAGAAGTCCTTCATCAATTTAGTTACTTTTTATTTTTCATGTTTCCTAAATCTGTTGGCAAGTGGAAAAGGTGTTGGAATTTTAACAAAAAGAGGTTTTACTTTGACCACATTGAATCCTATAACATCCTCTTTAACTGCAGTCACTGAATGATGAAGAAGAAACTTCTCTGCGCAGCATTTCAGCCCTGATCTTAAAACGCCCCAGCAACACCGGGAGCTGGAAATATGCCCTCAGAAGAGGAGTCATCACACCACGACCAAACGTTTCAACACTCCACCCAGAGTTACTCACAAGTGAGAAAAGTCAGTGGGAGACTGTGTGAAGTTCCACATCTTTCCCAAGGACACCTCATTTGAAATTTACTATTTACAATTAGGGAATTGGAGATGAAACCAGCAACCTTTTGAGGTAAAGATGATTACTTCATTACCTGTGCTTTGCCACTACAGCTCTAGTTTCAACCACATGTGTAAGCCAAACCAAATTCCACTGATTAGATTTCTCTGGATAGGTGTGATCACACAAAGATGCTCTTCGAGGAGGTACTTGGCTGAAATCCACTTGCAATCTTTTCTAGCCAAACCTCAGGAGGGCAAACCCATCAGAAATCCACTTTTCACAAAAAATGAGTTCCTAAAGATTAAAGATTTGAGTTTTTTAATCCCTCACACACTTGTCAAACGAGACAAATATGTGCAAGATCCTTTGTAACTTGTCAGTTCATTGATTAAAATAAATAAATAAAATTTAGAAAAAAAAAGTTTTTACATAATTTGAATCTGGGAAGGTAAAACACATGGAGGAATTATTTGGTCCTGTGCATTGTTTGAAAAAAAAAATGTGCAAAATGATTTGATTGGCAATGATCTACAAAACATCAATAATGCTTAATAGAGAAAGATACTGTAAAATGTCACAGATCATACCTTTGCATTATCTTTCTCAATGCCATTTTTTACATGTTGTCTGTTAGCAGTTACAACCATTTATGCTCTGACAAATGAACTATGGACTGTAGTTGTTGCTTGAATATCCTAAGGATGTTGGCTGCTTTGCAAACCGCCTTGTTTTACGTAGCAAGCTGGATTAAATGTTGTCAAAATGTCTCTGAGGGGAAATGTGAAGTCCTCCTACACACACTTATTCATTTGCAATGGAAGTAAGCATTGATGTCTGGCAGAGTACCCTTTCAGAGTAAACAAAAACGAATAGGAAAAAAAAAAAAAACAAGCTCAGTCCAGCTTTATGATCATCCGACAATTATAAAAGCTGGAGTCTCAGTGTTGTGCAGCTTTTAAAAAAGGGAATGGGTGGAATTGCATTAGATACACTCAAATCCTAGATTTAATTGGGGCTGGCAGCCGTAAGAGGTTCCTGGGATACTTTTAAAGCCGTAATTTGTGTGGTATTGGTCCCCAGATGGGAGACTCTGCTAAAGGAAGTCACAATGAGTAACATCAACATCATACATCAAGCTGAAGAAACACACAAAAAAGCACAACACCAACATTTTTTTATAATCATATTTCAATGCATTGGCTAAATTTACCAAAAAACCTTAATCTGACAGCTTAGCAGGCGCACGGTGAGGAAAGTCTGAGGTCAATGTGTCAAATGATTTGGGCTGTTCAGGACAACAGACAGGACAGTGTAGATCAAGGATGGACACTCCTGATTCTGCAGGTTCTAGATGTTTTCCTGCTCTCACAAACCAAAATCAAATGAAATAGATCCAACAACTTGTTGCCAATGAATCAGTGTTGTATACTTTACTTAAGTTCTGCTTATTTCAGAATGTGTAACAACTTTTTGTTTAAGGTTCTTCTCTGACACCAGCATTTCCAGGTACACGTAGAGTGTTTCAGTGTGTGTGATGTCGAGGGAAAGAAAGTGGCATCTACTTATGCATGAACAAGCCTGCAAGTAATAATTGAATTATTCATCTGGTATGCTAATTGTTTCTATTTCAATACCTTAAATCTCACTGCTGCATAATTACATAACTTAAAATTGAGTAAAATAGAAGGACACACACTTAATATATAAACACATTGGAGGGATTTTGCCCCACATTCAATGACTATTCCAACACTTAAAATTTTGCAGTGTAGTATTTTTTTTAAGATTTTACATTAATTTTTATAGTGTATCTTTTTATTTTAAGATTTTAAATTCATTTGGCAGATGATAAATGATCTTAATTTTTCTTTCTTTTATTATTGCATTATTTTTTTAATTTAAGCAGCAAGTGGCATCCATTGGGTCCGAGCCATATGCCGTCCCCTCCTGCCCTGCAGTGCGGCATGTGATGTGTTAAGGACCTAAAAAAACATAAATAATGTCAATTTTGGTGCAGATTCCACATATTTCCATGGAGGCATGAGTAAACCGTGTTTAATGACGAAGAGGCTTTTCTCTGCAGGTTCAACCTTTCTAATAGGGCAACATGGTTTGCCCTATTAGAAAAATTTTGACAGCATTTGGTCCCAAACTTGTCACAAAGCTTCCTGCAGAATTTGGAGTCATGAATCCCTCAAACTAGTTCATTTCAACATAATTTGAGTAAAGTCAAAATATGGGAGTAATATCCAAGATGGCTGACACCCCGTTGACATGGCAATATGTGTTATTTTTTTTACTTTTTTGGGGTGGTACACGTGTGCCAAATTTGGCTGTTTAATGTTGTTTGTTTTTGTTTTTAAGGCAGACATTGTATTTATACTCACCTTTTCAGACACTTTAAGGTCTCCTTAAGGTTGTTCATGTCTTTAAGCTTCATTAAAATTCTGGTTTAGTTTCCCATTTTCCAATTCTACAAAAGTTCATGATAAAAATAATAAAGTTTTGAAAAAGTAACTAGCAATTTATACCTCATTTAAAATCATTGGGAAAAGTCTTTGCATGCAGCCTGAAATTGAACTGTTTGGCTCACTTTGAACACCTCGAGTTCTTCCTGGTGTAAGTGATTCACCCAAGCTATATTCCACACTACATAGTCACTTCCAGGTCTCTCCAGAGATGTTATAGTGGTTACCGCCTGATGAAAACGTTTCTTTCTGCATGCATAAAATCCTTGTTCATCATTGGACATAAACCATACTTCGTAGGACTTGGCGTGTGCTCAGCTGTTTCTTGGATGGAAAATTCACATCACTGTCACTGCGATGCCAAGAGTGAAATACTACTATAATTAGACTTGTTACATTTGTCAGATCAGATCAAAGTGACAGTGATCGGATATTTTCTGTCACGGACAGAGAAGACATGCTGTCTTCTGGAGTAGTGTGTATTTATTACAGTGAACAGATATGTTGCACGTTGAGCGAAGAGGTTTTTATCCAGTTCCGCCAGTCTAACATACTAATTCCTTTGGAAAATGCTTTCATTCCAGAATGTCATTTTATTCAGCATCTGTCTTTCTATCTGCCCTTAACCCCTTAACCACTGGACCATTTTTGTGTATCTTTTTTATATCAAAACTTGTATTCGTATTTGTTCGTCACTTCATATATCCATACTATCCGACAGTCCATCGTGCATCTACCGATCAGCCAGTACTTTTGAAATAAGGTATCAATGCAATGCTGACTGTATCTGTTTATTATCCTCAAATGCAGTGAGAGATCTCTCTTCAGGACCTTTAAAACACACGACCAAAAAAAAATAAATACATTTTTTTTGCACTGTCATTATCTTTGAAAGGGCCCAAGGGGTTGTTAAGGGGTTAATAGTCTTTCTGTGAAAGTTGTGGGAAAACATCTCCATAAAAAGATATCTTCTCAGCAAGAGAGAGACTCGGGTGACCTTGGCAAATGTGCAGCCACCTCCTGTGAATGTCTTTTGATTTTCTTCTTTCTGACCCTTCGATGCCTGCCTGATAGTTATGTGTCTGTAAAGTTCTTCCATCTCCAAAAGAGACACTCTGGATCTCCTCCGTAGGGCGTATCATTAGCCTTTTGGTCACCAGGTTTCCCTTTCATTCTGGATTATTCAGTTTGGATGAGCAGCAAAATCTAGGAAGAGCTAGGACTCTGCCTATGGCTGCTTTAAACATTGATGAAATGTTCTTTTACCCTCACACACATCTGTGTCTTGACAATTCATCACTTGATAATTCCCTCAACCACACAGCTTGAAATCACTTGACAGAACTAATATGGACAACTCTGAGCGTTTGTCATAATTTTATATGAATTCATGTGGGAATAAATAGTCTCCAGTCATCTTGAAGGAAGATGTTTTGACAGAAGCAGAATACAATAGACTGCAGTCACTTCTGTTAAAGGATATGAATATATATGTGTGTGTGTGTGTGTGTGTGTGTGTGTGTGTGTGTGTGTGTGTGTGTGTGTGTGTGTGTGTGTGTGTGTGTATGTTGAACATTGTCTTTTATTCTAAGTCAAAGAAAAAAATGAAAAGATGTGGCTTGTATTACAGACGCATTTTATCGTGCTGCTATTGTGGAAAAAATGTGTGCAGATTAACTTAGAAATGATAACAAAAGTCTCAGATGAAGGTCAAACATATATTTTAAGACATAAACTCTTGAGAGTATATTCTATGATCTAATATTCAACAGGCTTTAATGTATCATTCATAATTTACATGGTACAGAATCATTGGTTCAATAACATCAAAAACATTTTTTTTTTTAAATTTTATTTTTGATCTTGATCTTGTCTTTACAGAATCCTTTTGCTGGTCTTAAACAGTTTTAAGATTTCATTTTCAGTGATGGGCAGTGAAGTTGTTGTACCTTAACAAAAACAAGACTAATCACATGAAAATATCCACAGCTGTGGTTGCCCTGAGTAACAAGCAAATCACAAGGTCTTTTCACCAAACAGTTCACAGAGACCAAAATAAATAAATATATCATTTTAAATTTGCTAAAGAAAAAAAATAAACAAAAACAGATAAATAGGCATTAATTTAATCAGCTTTTATGCAAATCCAAATGCACAAACTCACTTCTCTTCCACGTGTCCTGTTTGGGAATTTAAGGCCTCTGCACTGCTGTGACATTTATTGACAAATCAAAATTGGCTTCCCCATCACCAATTGTTTCATCAAATCCCCTCACCAAACAATTAATGAAGATTCAGTGTCAGACATCCCATGACATGCATGCAATTAATATTCCCTGCTGTCTGCCTTGTTTACACAGCAGTTGGTAAACATGACTGACTTTTTTTTTTTTTTTTTTGCAGATGCAGCTTGGTGGTCATGCTCTGCTAGAAGAATATATTAATTCCCTGACAGGCCTTGGGCAGTCCTACTTATTAAAACTATTTATTCCCCCCTCCCCCCCTTCTAATGGCATACAGTAATTAATCCAGCCAGAAATTGGAAGTACCACATAAACTGCTGTCTGCTCATAATCTGCATGACAGCAAAATAAACCTCTTTTATGCTCAGTGGCTGTTTGTTTCTGGGGTCGCTGCCTTGTAAAATATTAGATATTTACCTTTGATCTTACAATCATGGGTATGGCTTGTTTTATTAGCATAAATAGCACTGGCAGTATACTCCTCTGTTCGGGTTTTAATTTATTAGGCCAAGTCTTGAACGCAACAATGACTGATAAAAACTGACTCGAGCTTTCATATTCACTCAAACCACATGTAATAAGTGCATCGTGTGTGATTATTTTGACATATTCATCAGTGATCAAGTTAGAATTAAGGTTTAGTTTCTAACCATGCATAATTAATGTTCTGTTTATTCGCACACAACACAACACAATGTAACACAATTCTTTTTCCATATGAGACTCAAGCAATGCAAACACAAATGGCAGGAGAAATTGCATATGTAACAGTTAACTTCATGATATTCACATTTAACAATTATGACAGCAAATCAGAGTCAAATCAGAGTTTGACTAAACAGCTAGGTAAGCAGATTGCTTTCATTGTTGGTGGGATGTGATAATATGATATGATGATGTATGATATATCATATGAAATCAGTGGATGACAATTCTGTTTATTGACATTGCAAATCCTGCCACTGTACGTTTTATTTACTTATTTAGCTAAAGACTCAGCTCTTCAAGGAACACTTCCTCACTTGGTTTAGCCATGTTTGTTGCAAGAGTTGGAGAACTTAGCCCAGTTCTTTGCAACAAATATTATGGTATTCACTTCTTGTTGTTTTTTTAACATTGGTAATATTGTGGGATGGGGGGAAAAGAAAAAAAAAAAAAAGCCCGTAGCACTCCACGTTAAGACCGGCGTCAAACTGGAGTCCACTAGCACCTTCCTATGATGTCCTCTACTGTTTGATTTTGTGCTTGTGTTGTTCTCACGCTCATGTAAGTCGCTTTGGATAAAAGCGCCTGCTAAATGACTGTATAATAGAATAGAATAGAATAGAATAGAATAGAATTTGTTTATTTTATTTTTCATGGGATTTCAGAGCCAACCACTGATAAAACACAATCTGCCTTGCTGATTAACAAAGTCATTTTAATTCAAACCATGTTGCATTTTATCAGTTTTTTCATTATGGATCAATACCAATAAATCATTGATCACTAAATTGATGTATTAATACAGACTGATGTATTGCTTTATTCCTAGGAAACAGCATATGACACTTGGACTTAAACATATAATGGAACCAGACTTGGGTTCCATTTGGGTATATGTCTTGAATTGTTTTTTGTATGCACACAATGGATCACATAGGTCTTTAGAAAATAGCCATTATGCCCACAGATAATGGAATACATCCATTTTATTTATTGTAAATTATATTCTGAGTTGACATTTGAAATGAATGATTGATGGAGCTGTTGGTGGATATTAAAACAGGTAGTGGAAAGGCCTCCAAAGACACTGAGCCCAGAGGGAACTTGAAATTTGTCCTTGTCTGAACCACTGTCTGTCTCCTGCGAATTTTCCAAAAATAGCAGCGTTCATGTTGAGGAAGGGGAGACGCTGAGTCACTCAACCTGCTGACACACACTGAGCTCCTCATGTTTATGGAACTAATTGCCAAGCAGATGATGCTGAATTAAATCCTCAATGTCACTGTATTTTCTATTAGATTCCACTTTCCTCTACAGACTTTTTATTTTTACACATACAGGAAAACAATTCCCTAATTTCATCATCTTGCAAACATCATTTATAAGAAATCATATGAGGAGAGGGGTAAAGGTTGAAAAAAGATTAACAAAGATTCAGGTATAGCAAGACAATGAGCCTACAACACAGTATAGCGGACAATCTGCCCTTGAGTGTTCAGGCAGATGCCTGTGGAGAGAAATTAATTGCAATTTCAACTAGACTGAACACAATAGAATTAACATCAACCACTCACTATGTCATACTTTTATAAGACTTAATTGTACCTTCAGTATCCAGCTACTTTTAGCTTATTTCCTTTTCATAAATGTTGATCTTCGTATTAGTCATGTACACCAATAATGAAAAACATTTAAACGTACATGAACCTCTTTTTTAATATTCAAATTCTTTTTGTACAACAGCTTTTGAAGTTCAGCACAATGCTTCATTAATTTGAGTCAGTTGTGTTGGTACGAGGTTACATCTAAAACCTTCAGGTTTGTAGCACTTAGGAACCAGAGCGGACACCCCTGATTTAGGGGTTACGTGTACATCTGAGTAGAACCTCTAAACGGCCTCTGCAAAAATAATAATGGCTTAGTTTTTTTTATTTTGTTTGTTTGCCACTCACTGACAAGGGCAGTAATGAACATTTATGGAAGAACTTGAAATGTAGGTGCATCTTAGTTTTGTTTTTACCGTTGTTGGTTGTTGCCCTGGTAGGAGATGAAGGCTCCCACCAGGGCAACCAGGGTGTTAGCTTTTATTCATTCATTCATTCATTTTCCGAACCGCTTATTCCAATTCAGGGTCGCGGGGAAGCTGGAGCCTATCCCAGCCGGCTTTGGGCGACAGGCAGGGTACACCCTGGACAGCTCGCCAGTCCATCGCAGGTGTTAGCTTTTATCTAGAAGGTAAAGATTTTAATATCAAAAGCTAAAAATTAAAAATAGATCCCACAGCATATTGTTTAAGACAATGCTTGTGAATGTGGTGGCATTTCTGGTAACATGGGCCTGAGTATTGCATTCTGGGTTTAAGTTAGCTTTTAGCCAGTTAGCATTTGACCAACTTGTTGCTTTGCCTCCAGGGGCTCCAACGGTTTGAGGACTCCCCTGGTTTGTGGTGAGATTGACCACCCTATTTAGTCGCTGAAGGGAAGACTTCTTGTAGTTGTTGGTCCAATAACAAACCATAACCACTGCAACATGGACTCCACAAGGTATCCGACAGCAAAATATTAGCAGGGAATATTTTTATTTATTTTTTTTTCCCAGGAGGGAATATTTTTTACTAAATGGATCAAATTTTTTACTATTAAATATTTTACTATATTTTTTACTAAATGGATCAATCCCCACACTATCAATGCTTAGTGTCATCACTTCTTTAGGGAGCATCCTATAAGTTGTGTTCCAGTTCAACCATTTAGATATAAAATATTATCAGTCATCCAGGTCTTTACATTTGATCATTGCTCTAACATCCAGAATATACCTGAGAAGCCGATAATTTCCTTCAGCTATAACATTTATGGCTAGATTTTTAGATAAACTACCTTTGCTTTTTCTTTGAGTAATACTATTTAAACCTCTTGATGTTCCCGATGTAGTGTGTTCATGCTGCTTGGTGTTTGTAACAGAAGTACAACATAATTAAAAGAATGTGCCTGTAAAGACAAGGAATTGCACTCTTTAACTTTTTTTTTTTTTTTTTTTTAATATTAATTAGTGTGTTACAAACTTCGTGTGTTTTTTTTTTTTGTTGTTGTTTTTTAAAGGTTCTTCTCTTCAGTGTAAAATTTTTGTGAAATGTGGTAAAGTATAAATGGTAATAAATGATATGTTGTCCGAAGAAAATAAAAATTATCGAGAGGACATTTCTTGTAACCTGTTATCTTGGAGTTTTTGTCTGTGAATGTGGACACCACAGCCTTGACATCCTTTATTAAGCCATAGCTTGGATGCTGGCAGTCGTTTTCTGTGGCGCTTCCTTTAGCCTTAGCAGTTTTATTTCACACTGCAGGGTCAGCCTCATATAACTGCGAAACCTGCTGTGACTCCAAGGGTAAAAAAATATTAGTCCTCAATAATGTGATCCTATAAATGACATCTCCCCCTCACTCCTGGTACTTTGATGAGTTTCATCAAGTCATGGACTCATTTCAATCTGCAGATGTGCAAAAAGAAAGATTTCATTATCCCATCCTCCGTGCTTGATGGCCATGTGCCTGGTGGTGCCATTTTCATCATAAGGCTTTTTTTGTCTGGCACTATGGTGGTCATTATTGTCATTAAGGTCACTGTTTTTTTCTTTTTAAAGGATCTTTGTTTGGCATGTGCCTGGTAGAATACCAAACTCATTGGAGGTTGTGGTACAATAACACAGCTGTTACAACTTATTTGCTGTAATGAGAAATTTATTGTGGATTGGATTGTAGAAGAAAGACAGACTTTATCCAAGAACCTTGTAATATACATGTTTCTGTGTCAGTGGGACTCAAATTATGAGCCTTGTTCATTTCACACATACCCAAGGGCCTTTTCCACTGGGTAATGAATAATATTGCAGTATGGGAGGATTCTCTCACCCTATCTCCCCCCTTTGCTTGAACCTGTAATAAATTTCACGCCAATGCCATATGGTAGCAAGTCAAGTGTGGGATTCAGTATGCCATGTTATTTATTTATTTCCCAGGTGCTGCTTTTCTATTAGAGATTTATGTGTTATTGTGTATGATCTGCTGCTGGGATCTATGACAACAGGTCTGCAGGGTTTTTGGGAGATGGCCATGGAGCCAAAAAAAATATGGCAACACTGTAGGTTTCATCCACCAGCATACCAGTTTTCTATTTCTCTTAGCGTGAGACAAATCGCCACTGTAGGTTATTACCTTGACATAAGGATTAGGAAGAAATTCTGCTACATTAGCTATCCGGCAAATATTTTGGAAGTAATTTGTAAAGAAGTTTGTAGAGAAAGTGAAATGTATTGTTTATTTTGTTTAAAAGAAAATTAACATCATTCATTCATTGACAAGTTGGTGGTGTTGTGGTAGTTTCTGAACCTCTATGAAAGTCTTATACTTAATTAATCTCATCTAAATATGCATGAATTGCTAATTAACTGGAGCAAAAACAAAAAAAAAAAAAGATTTTTTTCATTACCAACATGTTTTTGTTTGCTGATGGATTATGTTGTATGTGCTGCTTGTTGGGAATCATTTAGCCTTTTTTCCTCTGAAAAAATGGTCTAGTTACAAAAATAAAAAAGGCCAAAATAATTGTTGATCACAGACAAGCAGAACCATCTTACACATATTCACAACTGATTGGGAAAGCTGTTATTAAATATAGCTTAAGGGGAAACATAGTGTCATAACATGTTATTTCTTTTTTTTACTAACTTTTACAGATATTTAGATCAACTTGATATTGGTTAAACAATGTCCCAAATAAATCTTTATTCTGTGTCAAAGCACTAATTGGATAAAAGGCTGGGTATTGGTATAGATCTTTAACTCTTTCTGCAGCTCTGCACAAAATCAGTCCAATCAATCTGACTGTATTTATCCCAGAAACTTTGGTAGTGCGCTCCAATGCCTGCAATGACCTACTGGTGGGTTGACCACAGACAGGCACATTTCAGCTAAATTCTTCAGGGCTAAATGAAGTTTTTCTTATTGTCCCTGTTATTTTGTAGTTTAATTAGAGGAAATTGTTCAGGAAATTCTGGTACTAAGGAAAGACACATTTCTGTGCTAAAGGCTAAATGGTTAGCAGGCTACTTGCTGCTCCAAAGCTGTTTATGCTATTTGAGCATGTGTGGTTACTTTTGCTGGTATTATATAAAAAAATTCCCTACATCAGAGAGTAGTTCTGAGTTGAGACCTAGATCATGTTTAAAAATAAAAACCTTAAGATGCTTTTCAGAGAAGAAAAATAAAAATCTTTCAAATATAAAATCTGTTCGCTTCTGTGGATGTTCATTAAACATGCCAGAAACGCCTCTGCAGTCTTGCCCAATAGGAGTTAATTTATAGAGACTAACAGGATTTGACAAAATTGCCTTTTAGAAATTTTCCCTTACTAAATGGATGGACTACATAAATATTTAGATTAAAAAACAGGGGCAGACCTCAGGTCAAAGGACAACTGTAAAATGAGGTTTCAATAAATTGGTTGATTGCAAGGGATATGTTATTGTTTTTTTTTCCATCTCTCATTTATGCAGGGACAGAGTTGGGAAGATATTATTTTTTACTTTTCTTTTTTCCCTGTTGTTATACCCTTTAGCTTTTAAAACGCTTCTGCTAATCCAGTTTAAAGCACATCTCTCCTAGGGGTGCCAATAAAGAGTGGATTTTCTGAGCAAGTGGCAGATATTTAATAGTGAAATCTTCCTCTCTTCTCTCAGCAGACAAAGCTACGATGGGCTGGAAAAGAGGCTAAAGGAAGTCTTCAGTGAACGAAGCAGCATCCTGCATCAGCTTTCCAAGACATCTAAGGAACTGGACAGCATAAAAGGCAACCTTCAGGTTGGAATTTCACTGCTTTTATTCATAAGAGAGGAGTATTAGAAGTTTCTCTTGGCTGAGACTCACGAGCCTCAGGTGATTTCTTTCAGGCTGTTTTCAGCCATCTGAAACCATTTTACTTGTTTTTTAGTCAGTGTGCTGTAAACCAACTTGATATTATAAAATATTGATGTGGAAATGTTTTCAATTTGCCAAGTCAAGCCAGTGTTACTTATGTAATGTGTTACTAGAAAGGCAGCTGCTGAATAATGGAAACAGAATACATAAGTTAACAAATGTTCGCATCAGTGGAAATCCCTCCATAATCAGGAAACACAAAGAAAAAGAAGCGCTTTTCTATCACAGTTCTATCCTTCTAATTCTCAAAGATTTTGTTTGTTGGTTTAGCTAACAGATATTTACAACAACCTTAACATCCAGTCAAAGGAGGAGAAGAAAAGAAAATGCATAAACATAAAGCATTCGAATTAGGAAAAATTGTCTTAGGTTTCCTAAATTAACTGATTTTTGAGATTATTATCACTTCTGCAGGGGTACTGGATCAGCCAAGTACAAGCCTCAGACATGTTACCCTTCATCACTCAGTACATAATGAAATGCTGTTAGAATTTTACATATCACAATTTTATCACCGCTGGTTAATGCACATGCACCATCACTTGAGGTCAGCTTCATTACTGCTTTTAGCAATAAAAGGAATCATTTTCACCTGTTCTTAGATATCCTAATGGTTTAGTATTTTTTCCCCATTTGTCAGTGCAGCAGTGGGCCTAGAGCTTGATTTCGACTTATCTATGTTATCTTCCAGAAGCCATTATGTTTGCTTCCGAAGTTGCAGGCTAACTTCTAATTTACTGTACAAACCTTGCCGATGATTTTAGGCTTTAGGCAAAAGTTGAGATCCACTAAATTTGTCAGAAAATCAATAATCAAACAAATGATGGGTTCACTTCTGCTATGGTGTGTGTTTGCCCAAGATGTCCCATGTGTCTGTAAAAAAAGAGAACATGTAGTCTAGCCACCATCATCCCTGGGGCAGGCTTTGATGTCTATTTACTCAAGGTTAGCTAGTTTGGGATCAATCTTCACCCTCTGCACCAGCGTGTTGGGCAGGACAGAGGTTGGGTTCGATTTAAAATGGTATACTGTGGAACAAATCTATTCTTCGGGGGCAAAACACATCATCTTGTAAAAGAGAATCAAGTCAACAGGGAAAAACATCCCATGTTTCTGGAAAAGATGATGGAGCATGTGCTTATAATTTTAACAAGGCGCCCTGTAGGTGCAGGTCGGCAAGCCCAGTAATTAAAATGGGTGCTGGAGGATTTATTCCTGACAGTAGCCCTGGGAATGTTTTGAAGCTGTAAAAATGGGTTTAGAGTTGCTGTTATGCTGTTTAAATTCAGTGTCAAGATGGTAAAACCTTTAGGGATTTGCACATATAATGGATTATGTAAACAATCTACATGGTCTATATATGAAACATGAAGAGAGTCCTAAATATTATCCAACTAAACACGTCTCCATCTGTAAATTATCACAATTTTAGCTTCAATACATTTTATGTTCCAGAAACAGTGATTCAGTTCTTGTGGTGTGAAACTGTACAGAGTGTTTTATGATAGAAGGTAACTGAGGGGGAGGGAAGACTAACATCACACAAACTCTACAGTATTTCTAAACTGTACCTAAGCCATTGTTCAAAGCTGCTCTTAAAGAAAAGAACATGAGTTTGGGAAATTCTGAGGTGATGCCACAAAAGAACAACACATTTATCCACGACTATAAAGGTTGTTTTAGTGAGGTAATGATCCAAAAGCTTTAATGTGAAACCAAGATATCATTAGCTATTACATATAAAGTTCATTCAGAAACATATGATAAGGGGATATATACATGTAATAGCTCATATCTCCCTGCAGCATCAGGTTGTTGGTGCAAAAAGAAAAAAAGGGAAAAGGTCTTGAAGGTTGTTCAGTAAAGTTGCAAAAATATTCAGTGGCCACCAGTGATCGTGCAAAACTTGCTCCCTTGCACAGTCAGGTATTGATTTGGCATTTGTTGTGTGCACTTAGGGAAGGTGGCAATGTAACTGTCTGAAGTCCTTTTCACACAGCCCATTTTGTGGTGGGACTGATGCAGGAGATGCTCTATGTGTATGAGAGACTCAGCATCACAGATCCCATCAATGTGACCAGCAATGCTCTTAATACTCACTTGTTTCTGCAAAGCTAGCCTGCTGCTTTTTATTTATTTATTTTTTCATGTTGACATAACTGTCCTTCTGCTACAAACAAAACAAAGTTGACTAAGTAATTTATGTGTGCTGCAGGGGTGAAGCTACAAGAGTGGCCCGTATGCCACTGGCCACTTCTACAATCTGACTGAACACCCCTGGTGCTACTTCAGGTGATTGACAGGTCACTGGATGAAGATGAAAGAAAGACTTTCTTGCTTGTGTTGTTCTCACTCTCAGATGAAAGTCACATTGGAGAAAAATGTTCACTAAATGACTAGAATAGAATAGAATAGAATAGAATCTGCACAGTTCAAAGTTCAGGTTTAAAGTAAATTTTAAGTTATTTTCCTGCTTATTCAAACTTTAAAAATGTTAACACCTGGCTGCACATAGAAGAAATCCCAGCAGCTGTGAGCGCTCCCAAGGTGAAAACTTGCAACACAAACCATTGTGGTTAGATATTAATTTTCAATTTCACTTTTTTGTAAAATGTGTTCTTTATTATTGATGCAAAGATGTTTTATTTCTCTCTGATGCATTAAGTGATCACAGCAGTGTATGAGTGTTTCTCTTTAGTGACCCTGATATACACCAACCATATCTTGCAAAAAAAAAAAACAAAAAAAAACAAAAAAAAAAACACCCAGTATTGTGAAGGTGTTGTCTATGTTACCAAAACAGCTCCTATGCAATCAGACATGAACTCTACAAGAGCTGTAAAGTAGCACTGTGATATCAGGCCCCAAATATTTGGCAGCAAATTTATTGAATCCTAAAAGCAAGTTGTGGCTTCATGGATGGGCCCCATTTTCTTCAACAGATAAACAGCAGGAATGAAGTGAAGTGTTGGTTCATTGGACTGACATCTGGGGACTATTGAAATACTTTGTTTTTCTTTAACCATTCCTGACGAAAATGGTACGGCGTAACAAAAGAGGGAGGGTTGCTATCAGGAATTATGGGCGTGCGTGGTCTGTGACGATCTTTAAGCAGGTGGTACATATCAAAGGAGCATCCAAGTGAATAGGTTCATTTGAGATAAACTTGGCCTTGCAAGTAAAAATGGATTGCAACAGATGGCAGCAAGAGAGAGCAGATATGTAACGCCACAATCATGCCATCAGTTCTCAGCAGTTTGTACATTTAGTGACAGGAACACATACAGTATATCGTTGGTCACTCTCATTCCATCATGGCTCATTGAAGAGATGTAAAGTGTTACCCAGCAGGTACTGCTTCAGGAATACATGCCTTACACATTAGAGGTTTAAGATTCTTGAGCAAGGCTGTTCAGATTTGTACTTTTTGAATTTGAAATTAGATCATCTGATAAGATGTTTCCCCATTCCTAAAAATCTTTTGCATTAAAAGGAAGTAAAGGAAAAATACTTGGTCAATCCTGGGTGGAAAATTATAGTTTTGTTATAGATTCTTGGTTGGTTGGTTGGTATGTTGTTTATTGGACTGGAGTACTGCATATAGTATATGGGGCCCCATTTCCATTGAGAGCACAGTTTTACACAGTAACACTGTTTATGCCTAATGCATGCAGTTACAAACCATATTAAAAACCAAGATGCAGTTTTCCAGTCGAACATTACATTGTTATGAGCTGATCAGTGTTGCACAATTCACCCAGTTATGGTTTTTAATGCTGCAGCAGACCTGCAATATTTTGTCACCACCTGGCATTTGCTCCTTTTTCTCAGTCTTCAACCTCGGTAAAGATTCATGTGAAATGAATTTGGGTCCCAGCTCCTTTGTGACAGGAAGAACTAGGCTTTACAGAAATGTAACTGTGGGTGCAATTTAAGGACAACCTATCTGTCTCTCTGAGTACAGCATTTCCTTTCAAGTCTGGAGTTTTTTTCCTTAAGCTTGTAACAAATAAATATAAATCAACAAGCTTGTGGGGAAATCGGAGAACTAACTAATTCATAATTACCCATCAGGCTTTCTGCTTAGGCACCAGCAGAATCCAATCTGTGCATCTGCATGCACCCTCATCAGGACAATCATTAACGGATTGTTAAAAGCAGTATAATTTGGAAAGGTGGCAACAACATTTTACATCTGCTGCTCGTTTATTAGCATTCCCTCCAATTATTTTATCCCTTACAAGCTTTTTGCATTGTGTTCCAACTTTTTTCTGTCATGGCTATGGTTAACAATTAAGGTTTTGCTTGTGGGAAACTCTTGCCTACATTGTGAACTGTTTACAGCACAGATCCGTGTCTCTGTTCTTGATTTCTGTTGTACTTTGATTTAATATTCAATTTGGATTTTTCATGTCTTTAGCCAACCATTGCAGAAAAAAACCCCCAAAAAAACCAGTTTGTCTTCTGTTCTCTTTCAGACACTGAAAAATGATGACACAGTGGCCAAGAAGGATGTGCAGAGGATTCTGGAGCTCAGCCATAAACAGAGGTAAAGTGGAGCATCATGCATGACTTAGACATGAGTTTCCTTCCTTTGCTACCTTTCTCTTGATTAACCTCATAATTTAACTTAGAAATATGTAAATATGTTTTATAGAGAGAATGATTATTTGGTCTAAAATCACTTAAAAAGCAGTAATTTGGTTTTGTTTTACAGTAACATAGCCAAAACACACAATTATGGACATCACAACTGGAATAAATAAGGAGAAAACAAAAATACACTGACAATTATTTCCAATTTCATATTTGATTCATTTAAAGGCTCAAATAAAAACACCTGCAGTCAGAGGATGTGTATAATAGTACCAGATCTTGAGTAATAAAGTTGATGCATACCTTTAATGTGAGATGCTTTTATAGGAAGTTGACCAACACAACACCCACGATTCTGAATATAATCTTTATATATATAGCTCTAAGAATTATTGGTGAGAACCTGAGAAAATAAGCTTTTGGATTTTTTTCTTTTTTTTTTTTTTTTTTGGATATTCATTATTGTTATGTTATTGTAAGAATAGTGTAATTTGTTTATAGTTGTGGAGAAAGGGGAAGATGGATCATGTATGATTCAGTCATAAATCCTCCCTGTATATTTAAAAAAACAAAAAAAAAGGCAGTTCTTGATTTAGTCAAAAAGCACATAAACCGTGAGATTTAGTGCTCATGTTTTGCAGTCAACTTGGAAAAAAGGATTTATCTAAAGTGGTCTACCAGTTAGGATTCTCTGATTAATGTAATGAGTCTGTTTGTGATTAGAAGCAATTTGTGGCCTCACATGCTTTCTAAAATGTCAGTGTGATTGAAGTCCGGCCTCTTGTGTGCAGTACCTTGATAGCCAATCAATAGCCCATCACAGGTCTGTGGCAGCTCTCACATGTCATCAAGCTAAAAACCATAAAGCTGCAGCTTGGCTGGATGTTGCCTACCAAGCATTTTGTAAGTCATAGTTTTGTTTTGTTTTTTTCGAAGCGTTATTAATCCACTTTCAGAGTTCTGCGCCTGCCAAGTGTGATTACTAGCCGACTCCATCATGGTGAATTCAGACAGGTGATTCATTGAAAGTCATTTATTTTTGACAAGTCTTAACAGACATTTGATTGCTTTCCTGAAATTTTTCTCCAAACTGCAATTCAACAGAAATATTTACCAAAAAGTTATCTTTCAAGGTCTCAAACTACCAACAATTACATCAGCTGTGAATTAATTTGTTGCCAGAAGAGTGAGAATCTCATGACATGTGCTGATTGCTCTGCGCCATCTTAAGCATGCGTCATACTTTTATTGCCCTTTTCTGTCAGTTTGGATAGTCCTGACTCTGAGCGGCAAAATGTTTTCATGTCCAGGATGCAGAATATGGGATTATAAATGAAATGCCAAGGCAGAAGTGTAGGGCTGGTTGCTGTGAAGAAAAATGTTTGCAAGACTGAACTTATGCTAAGAGACAAGACCACTGGCATATAAAATGTAGGATATGTGGCTGCTCCTTTCAGCACTAACTCTGAGTGTTGCTGTAGTATCTTGAAAGGTGCTGCCGCTTCACTACACCACCGCTTCACCATGACTTACGTCTCATACTTTTAAATGTGCGTCCATGCTTGGAAATTGTAAACAAGCTGTTGCACAGAATTTAACAGTGGTGCCTCGTGTGTTGTGATTTCTACACATCATGTGCCTCCTTGAGTCGCTATTCGTCTTTGCATTGCCGTTATTTGTGCACGGTCACATCGAGCAGTACTAAAATAGACTTTGCATAATATTTAACTTTCATGTTAAATGGGTAATAAATACCTTATACCAGCCTGTAATACTGTTGGTGTTAAATTGCGGTGAAGTGATTCAAATGCTACGTAATCCATCATATCTAGGATGACAACCTGCACCATTTTTACACATTTCATCCAGCTAAATTTAAGAGTTTTTTTTTTCATTTTATCACTTGTTAATTTGTTATTTTGACATGATTACTGTTGGTTAATGCATACAATATGGGACGTAACTGATTCTGAACCTTATCAGGTTTAATGAAGAAACATAATGCAAAACATGTTTAAATATTCCTTTTTTAAATTAATAGAATAAAGGAGGAAATGTTTTGACTCCAAAGAAAAAAGGGGAAAAAAATTAAACTAAAGTGCTGGAATGGAAACAAGGTGGTTGTCAACAAGGTAAAATCTATAAAAAAAAAAACAATTTAAAGCTGCGTTTGCTGTAGGAACGTGCTATAAAATAATCCATCTTTGCATAATTGCACCTTTTATTCCAATGACAGATAAAAAAAAAAGGACAAATAAAATTCTTGTTAAAATGTGAAACTGAAAAAAACAATACACATTTGGCATTGTTCTTTAAAACAATGTCTATTATAACACACTTTACTTATATAAAGGAGTCTTGACTCTATAAGCAGTCAAACAACCTGCTTTGGCATTTTATTGGTAAATCTCTCTCCGTCGTTTGGCAGCCACATGATTTTTTTTCCAGTCAAAGAGATGACAGCAGTTTGAATCTGGGGTTTACTTCTATTTCTTCGTTACGTAAAACATTAAGTTACATAAATCCGCTTCACTCTCAGTTGTGGTTACTTAGAGAAAGAAAAGCATTGTGTGGTAGAGCAATGAAGGCCTCTGGGAGTGTGAGGAGAATGTGCTAACAGGGTGTTTCTCACTTCTCCGCTACTTGACAGAGAGGAGATGAAGTCCCTCCAGGCAGCCTTGCAGAAGCAGCTGGATGAGGCAAATGAGAAAGCTGAGAAGCATCAGGCCACGGTAAGACATAGTTGACCTCCCCGTCGGCATCCGGGTTCCTCTAACCAGCACCTTCACCTGTCACATCGGCCCATCAGCGATCCACACTCATCACACAACAGCCTGCTCTAACTTTTTTCTCACAACACTTAACGAAGACCCTGAACCTGCCGGAAAAGACTTTGTCCCTCTGTGTTGTTTTCCTTGAATCAAACAAAAAGACAAAATGGGTTTAGCTTATTATCACAATGAGCTGGAACGAATGATGGTTTGTCATCATTTCTGACTGACAAAGAGCTTCCAAAAGCAGCTAAATTATGTGTCATATAACGCTAAGTATCTAAGGACTGTGTTTGTTGGTGATAGTCTGCTCTTAACTGCAGTTACTTTATGGTTTTACATTATGTGTTGCTTATGCAGGAAGAAAAATATATATATTATTTGAACATGTTAAAGTTAGTGACTGTTTCTAATTGTTTACCCATACTTCCAGAGCTTGAACCAAATAAATTATTACTAAAAAAAATCGAACAAGTTTTATGGCAAAAGAAAAGTAGCAGTCATAAAAAAAAAGAATCATTATAAAATCAGCAGAGAAGATAACCTTCTCTAACCCCGTTTCTGTATGACTTACTGCACTCAGATCACAGTGTACTCACATAACCATCATAAATGTTTCTCTTAGCAAGAATTATTACATTTTAATGCTGCTCAGTGTAACTTTCTGACCTTAAAAATCTGCTTTCCTGACTCATTGGATGTTGCAGTGATGCCCATTACTCACATTTCTGGAGCCGTCACTTCCCATCAGTGTCATAAAGCTGAGACACCCCACATTACAACCCCTGCTGCTGGTATGCGCGTTTCATCAAAACTGAGTTTTGCTTTGCACAGTGTGTAGAAATCAACACATTGTGTGTTTTAAATGTGCACAATGAAGGAACAGAGGAAAACCATATTATTGGAGGACGAGAGAAAAAGAAAGAAAGGAAGGAACAGAGCAAGTGATAAGAATTAACATTACACTGACTTTTACTGCCTGGAGAGAGCTCAGAGTACAGGATGGATGCAGGATGGATGTTTACTTAGCCATCATTAGAGGACACATCACTGACAAAAACTGCCTAAGTTTCACAGGGCTTCTTTAAATAGAAGTTGTAAAATTGATTATTTTGCAATAATGACCCCACAAAAACAATTTGAAAATTGAAAATCCAAATTCAATTCAATTCAACTTTATTTGTATAGCGCCACTTCACAACAATGTTGTCACAGGACACTTTACATACACATCATTTTGAGCCAATTCATACATATCCTATTATAGAAACCAACTGATTGCATCGAATCATTACTTCGATCCAATCCCCCATCTTGAGCATGCACGCGGCGACAGTGGGAAGGAAAAAAACTCCCCTTTAACAGGAAGAAAACCTCCGGCAGAACCCGGCTCAGGGAGGGCAGCCATCTGCCTCGACTGGTTGGGGTGATGCAAATAAATACGTTGAATGATGTGTCATCTATCTTACTGTGCTATCCCACATTTGTATTGCCACCCTCCACAGGGACAGTCAGTGTAGTTCTGCCAGCGAAATCTTTATCACCAAATCACCATGAGGGCAATATGGCTACTACACACATGCTTATAAAATGTTTCTTCTGTTGTCGTCTTATCATGTTATACACAGTCACAAG
This sequence comes from Telmatherina bonti, assembly GCF_933228915.1. Taxonomy (NCBI): domain Eukaryota; kingdom Metazoa; phylum Chordata; class Actinopteri; order Atheriniformes; family Telmatherinidae; genus Telmatherina; species Telmatherina bonti. The sequence continues at coordinate 36,301,332 of NC_136619.1, read as the reverse complement.
GTTGGATGTACATCATTACAACTAACAATGAGATCTGAGTGAGATAAACACTGTCCACCAGCCCTGTATGTGCCAAAATCATTTCTGGGTCTCATCATTTTGTATGTTAATAAAAATTAAAATGATATGAAAAAAAAAAAAAAAAAAAAAAAAAAAAAAAAAAACGCAAAAAAACGTAACATGCAAAAACATACAATATTTACACTGTATAATATCTTCATGTCTGTGCATGCATAAATGATCCTCCTACTGTTTAGTCTAGAGCACAGGTGTCAAACTCCAGGCCTCGAGGGCCGGTATCCTGCAGGTTTTTGTTGTCTCCCTGCTCCAACACACCTCACAAGTTCATAATTAGGTTGACAAGAAGCTGCTGGGTCCATTTGATTTGAATCAGCTGTGTTGAAAGAGGGAAACAACAAAAATCTGCTGGATACCGGCCCTCGAGGACTGGAGTTTGACACCCCTGGTCTAGAGTATCTCTGTCACTGACATCCAAAAGTACAGACGTAATGAGCGACATTAACAATGACGACATTCCTTTTCCCCAGCAATCCTTGCCGATGAGTCAGTGTCACAACAGCAGAACCTTACCCAGCTGGAATGCAGCCTTTATTAATTCAGCTCTCCATTTTCTGCTTGTCGAAAAACCTGATCTGCAAAGGTTTTCAGCTGTCAAAAACATCCAACCATATTCTGATTACAGCTCGATGAATGGCAATGTTAGTGCAGTCCACATTTTTATGGACATCACTATATATTTTTGTTATTCTCCATGTGCTAATGAGTGCAGCTTTGACCTTAATCTCTGGTCTGACTGTAAATCTTACATTTTCACTCCATTTTAGGGATTGTTGGTCAAATTTATGTTAATTAAAGTTGAGGTACAGATTCATAGCAGTTCTATTAGGATCTTAACAAAGTAATAGCATCTGTTTTTTGATTTAATTAAAAAAAAAAAAAAAAAAAAAAAATCCATTGTCATCCATGAAATTAGCCATGTTCCAGTTCATTTCCAGGTGTGTAACCTCTTATGGGGTAATTAGTGTCACTGTCATGACACTATCATCCTGGCCTTTATGTGGCTAATTTAGGTTGTTGTAATTCAAATTGACTTTATTTATCCGTTAGAAATTTATTTGCAAAGGAGACAGTGCTACAGACACAATAAAGACATTAAAACATGTATACAGAACACTTCCATTCATATTGTTCAGTACAATAAAAATATTTTATAAATGAAGTAAAATTGAGAGTCACATTATCCAAATCAGCTATTTAACAAACAGATAGAGGTTGAGACGAAACTAAAGGATGCCGTCTTTGTCCTGAGTGAAAGGGACCTGTCCTGAAGGTAACAGGGTGTTGTGAGAATTCAGTGGGTGTGTGGAGTCTGTGGAGGTCTGTGCAGCTTTTCTCAAGACTTTGGTATGGTCTCTAAGCGACTGAATGAACCTTTTCAATGATTTCATTGTTGACTGTGAGTGAAGGTGTTGTGAAGTGGCTATGATGGAAATAATCGACTCATTCTTCAGTCCTGAAGCAGTTTTCCCTCCACCATAGTGAAAATGAGTCAAATTCTGTCTGCAATCATCCAACTGTGTTTGTAGCGTGCATGATTATCGCGTCATCTGAGTACTTGATGTAAGTTATTCCCGGTATGAAGCTCCAACAGTCATTGGAATACAGCATGAGTTGTATATCCACCTTCAGCTTTCATCATTAGCATTAAATAAATTGCCATCAAATCTTGTACAGACCTGAAATTACCTTAGTCATTACATGATTTTTCATTTAACCCCATTGCCAGGTCAAACCATCATTTGTACCAAGTTGAATTGAAGAAATTCCCATCAGTGTAAGATGCACTTACCGTATGACCCCCCCTTATTGTCATGTCTGGAGAGACAGCAGAATGATTGTTGGTTGTGCTTCAGCTGGTAGAGTGACCTTTTCCAACTGGAAGCACTACATTTGACTCTGTAGTGTGTCTTTCTGTTGATGTGCCTTTGGACTAGATACATAACTCCATGTTCCCCCATAGTACTTACTGGGTGTGTGCATGTATAAAACTCCATTGCATATGTAGGTGGATGAAACTTTTTCTTTTAATTAGATTCATTATTCTAATCATGAATCAGTTTCTTAAACAGAGTAAGCAGAGTTAATGTGTCGTACAGTTCTGCTTTAACAACATACAGGAAAAGTTGTGTTTTCCGACTAAATTCCTCTTTTAACTTCCTAACTTTTTCACTTGAACTGATATAAAACAAACATTCTTTTGAGTGTGTATTTAACACAGTAGACTGGTGACTTTTTTAACCTCCTTTACAATAAAAACCTAAGGGCAGCGCTACTGTTTTCCTTTTCTTTTTTTCCTTTTTGTTGCTGTTTTGAAACATTCCTGTGGGCTGTAACAGTGACTGAAAGGCACAAACATGGACTTTGATGTTATCAAGCCCTGCTTTCGGAAGTGAGTCAACTGTTAAGACTCACTTTACTATTCCCTGGGGTCCAAACCTGGCATGAGGTCACCAGCCCTATGCATCTTTTCCTTTTTGTCCTCAGGACTATCTTGATGACCCCTCTGAAGGACGTCCAGCACTGGAATAAAATCCTTTTTTGCAGAACCGATAAGCAGAATGAGACCAAATCTTGACCTATCTGTCTTACATGCGGACCAGATTAATTCCTTTAGATTTATAGTTGCCCATAGCAGGAGTTTGCCAGATGTTTGAACTTCAATCAGGCTGCAACAAGTACACACACTCACACACACACACACACACACACAGACAAGCCATGGGACTGCACCAACAAGACATCTGAGCTCATGATAAAAGGATTTCCATAGACAAAGATATCACTGTGACACAATAAGCGTATGGGTTATTAAATCAGGCACACAGTGGAAAATAGGCATTTGCTCACAGTAGGAATAAACGCCTCGGTGTTGCATATGCACGGAAATGAACAAATCTGCGATTAAACATTAGTGGACACTTGTTATGCTACACTAACTTTGTAAAACATGAGAGGGATATCATCTGTGACAGGGTTTTTCATCACAGTTAAAAAGGCTTTAAGCCTTGATGGGTGGCCATCTGAACGGTGATAAACTGTTTTTTTAAAATGTCTCTGCAGCAAAGGGCCTCTGTGCCACCGCCAGTTTATAAAGAACTGTGTTTATCTATGGTGAGGACATAAGTTAAATGACTTGGATGTAAATTTATCAAACCTGCAAAATCTGGGAAAATGAAAGACAGTAAATCAAAGGTTCAACTTTTTTCTTTTTCTATCATTTTTTTTCTGTGATTTGCTTTTGCTGCCGTTTAATGAACTCAACAGTTAATGTAAATAAAATGTACAAAATTTCTTTTTTATGCAATAAAAAATATTAGAAAATCCAGATTCTTCTTTTTTTATGCATTTGTTTTTTTCTTTTTCTATGTTTTTCTCTTAAATTATTATTTTTTTTATTTTCTCATTTTTGAGGGATGTGATAAAGATTGAATACGACCTTTGATGTTACTGTTGACCTGCTTTGGGATGTGAGTCAGCTGGTCAGGTCTAATTCACTCCTCCCCAGGGTGGCTCTCTGGAAAGTGGAGATGATGTAACCCTGAATTATGAGGGAGGAAATACAAGAAAAAATACAAACATAAATCAATAAATAATAAAATCCTGCAATGAAGGGAAATGCTTTTATGTTTCTGTCAATTCATCAGGCCAGATATATGCCTTGTCCACTGAAACATGAATCAACCTTAATATTTCTGATTTTATTCTGTAATGTTTTTTTTTTTTTTTAACTGGCCTGACAGAAGTGTTGTCTTTGCAAGTAAAGCCTACGTAGAAAAGATTTTCCTTTTCTGATGTGGCATAGAGCCCTCTTTTATAAAAAAAAAACAAACAAAAAAAACCAAAAAAAAAAAACAATACAACTAGTTGCATTTGCAGGCAGATGAATGTGTGATGAAGGAAATGGGTGATAATCTGTATCTGAAACATTCAAAAATACAGGCTTGAGCAATATATGCTCAACTTTCTGCTAAATATTTGCTAATGCTGTTTATGGACATAATCTAAGATATTTGTAGATATTTGTAAGCAGAGGTAAACAAGGTCAGGGAGGCCAAAACTAGTTTAACTGCACAAACATACAATAACTAACTGAGCACAAGTAATTTTCTACAAGCCGGATTTTGAAAAAATGTTGCAGAAATGTTAAAGTACAATAATTCACATTTACTTTTGCTTTCATTATATTTCAGTAAGCATATCTTTATTAGATTTCTTAATATACATCCTTTTGTTCTGTTGCTAAAATATAAAGGTTTTTTTCTAGCTTTTCTTAATTATTGTCACTCTTTCTGCTACAGACTATAGACAGATACATTTTTTTCCAGGTGTATTTTACCAAACTTGTCATGCACATCTCAAGGTGTGTAGGTAGTCAAGACCACTATCTGTACCTTCTCATTCTGCACCCATCTTCCTGTGACACATGAATGTGGTTTTGTATTGTTTTGATTAAAATTGCATGTAGGTCCCTTGAAAAGATGTTATCTGAAAAGCAGCATGTGGTGCTCCAAAATGTCATTACCCTTTTCTGCGTAATGCTGCTGTCATAGAAGCATAGATGTGCGTTTCCAAGAGCACAGATACAGCCCGGTATCACAGAGCCTGATTGTCCATAACAGTCTGAATGGTCCTTTTCTTAATAATATGTGGAATAGGATTTGGTCTTTCCACAATACTATGCTGATGTTGCCTTGTAGGTTTTAGAAAATTTCTGTTTTTATATGATGGTTTTAGGCAGTTGTATCAGTAATTAATATTTACTGACCTTATATTAGAAGAAAAGGCTATGATGGATGGATGAATGGATAGATAAATGACTGGATGGATGTGTGGGTAAGTGGGCTATTTGTTGTCCTCTGACGACTCAGGAACCAGTGCACATTTACATGTTTGCACTCCTTGAATTGTAAAATGATGTTATAAGCAAAAAGATGAAGTACTATGTTAATCATCTTTGTTCCCCAAAGATGGTGTAGTTTTTTGGGTTTTTTTGTTTTTGACCCTGGTCATGACAACACATCTTTTTAAACATAATTATGTAATTTACTTCAATCGATTTACCGCAACATTTTATAGCCTCATGCCAAGCTCCCCATCATATGTCCTAGCTCTCATTTCTTTAACCTGAGATGTCCAGCAGCCTTACACTCAAAAGGAAACTTAAATCAACAAATTGAAGAAAAACACAAAAAACATTGTGGGTTTAAATAAACTGTGATGAAAAAAAAAACTCAAAGCAGATTTTAGAAATGAATGTTCTTCTGTGTTGCATATTTAGTCCCAGCTGATTTTAGTTTGAATTACTTCTGCGTTGCTTGTTCAGTGATCAAACAAACACACACACACACACACACACACACACACACACACACACACACACACACACACACACACACACACACACACACACACACACACACACACACATAGTGTAGTTTCTGACTGTCTTTTGTGCTTTTTCTGTCCTCAGATTAAATTTATTAAAGTGGAGATGGAGAAAAAAACCAAAATCATCAAGGATTTACAACAAGAGGTGAGTCATTAAGTACAATCCAAAGGCTGAACAGAGCTGCAATACACACTTATGAGGTATATGTACATGTTTGAAGTCAAAGTGGTACAATTTTCTTTCATTTAGCAATCAGAAACTTCCCTCCCCTTGTCTCTACTGCGTGTGTTCTATTCATAATCATTTTCTGAGGTCGCCGGATTTTCGGTCAATCATCAGCAGAGATACATTGGCTTGAACTTTTATTGGAAATCTATTTGATCATGATTGCAGACATGAGTATTGAGGTTTGTCCTGCTTGAGAACGTGGCCTCTCCACTCATGTCTCTCTGCATGGTTGTTAAATAAAGTTGAAGAATTGTTCACATCATTCCTTTTTTTTGGTTTATTTCTTTGTTCCGTTGATTTTGGGGAGTAGGTCGAGAAGATCCAGTATTTACTCCTAATGTTGTTGAAAGCCAAGAAAGAACTTGAGACAATCAAGACTTTTGTAACTTTGGAACTGAAGTAAATGTATATGACATCATATCTTCTGTCATTTGCCTTTTCATATGGAAGGATCAAATAAAACCACTGAAATATGCTAAAAAAAAATAGCTAATATAATTTACCTTTGAAGGCATCATGGTTACAGTCCAGCTCCTCCTTCCAAAATATCATTACCATAAAGCAGCTATCGATGTACACAATAATCTCCCTAAAACTAAGAGCTGGCAAACAGCTCTGCCAACTGTGAGAGTAGAGTTAACTGAGCTGTAATTGAGAAGACTCAACAAATTAGAAGAGCATTTTTGTGAATCCCTTTTTAAATCAACTGAAACAGGGCTGTATTTAATCAGATTTACATGGCGGGTATAAGAACCAGACTGTAAGTCGCTATATAGGAAAACATTGTCTCTTAAACCCTCTGCTCTCCTTACCAGTGTTTCTCTCATGACATTTTAGACTCTGCATTAAAGTCAGACACAGGCTGGGACATATGTGACCAGAAAAAGTCAAAGAACTGTTCATGAAGTTGTGCTGTTTGAAATGATATAAAGTCATTTTATTTTATCCAGAAAGCCAATTTTCTGGATGACTTGAACTGTTCAATGTTGCAGCTGAATACTGGCTCCAAGGAACTTTTTTTGTAATCACTAAAAAGATTTTATTTCATAATGAATAATAAATTGGAGAGTTGTGATGTTTTATCATGTTGCACATGAAGTGTGTGATCAGGATAGTCATATGGTTGTGATTGGATGTCAAGTTATTATCACTGAATTGATATTAGGGTCTATCAGAAGTGGTTTTTAGGGAGAATGATTTTAAGATGGACTTGGATCCTGCTGGGATTCATCAGGTTCTCACTGAGCATTGTAATGTGCACATTTGCCACACAAATGGCACATCGCTGTTGATTCGCATATTTTTTTTTTTTTAGCTGGAAGCTTCTCATCGTCTTCTTTTCAGTGTAACTTCACTACATGAGCTGCAAAAGAGAAAAAAAATCATGCATCTAGGATTTTCTTGATGTCTCTATGAAACTCTTACCATTCTGGAAAAAGGAGATTTCATCATTTTGTGTTTCAAAGAGGAAAAAGACAAAGCGGATTCCGCCATTAAAGTTAGTAGAGACTAAAGATTACAGTCTTGCAAGTTGTGCAGCTCTTTTATTTTCTGTTTAGAATCATCGCTGATCTAAACGATAAGGAAACTTACTCATTAGTGTCAGTAAAAGATGAAATTGTTGAAAATTTATTCAGACATTTTGAAGTTAATTGCTTGAAAGAAAAAGGAAACAGAAATATAACCAAATAAAAATAAACATTTTAAAGTAACAAGCAGGGACGTGTGTACTAATTTTCAATTAATACTTCATTTTTCCATTTAATGAAAAGATTTGTAATTATCATCCCTTTCCGGGGTAATTACAGCGTCAAACAACTGTATTTCAATAAAGGATAATATGATGAATAGCTTTTCCGACATGTTTCTTTTTTTACAAATAGCACCTCCATTAAGACAAACATCCCCTCAGAGCCATGAATTCTATCAAAGCCAATTTCATATCTGATCACTGATGTGCAGTAAAAGCAAATGTCTACAGATAAAAATTGAGGATTAAGTGAAATTGAGTGAGACGGGCGACGGGGTGCATGTTATGTTTTGCATCGAACAGTCAAGGTAAAGTCAGATTGCAGTCTATCTTTTGTGTGGAAGACATCAGGTCTACCTTATTATGCAGAGCAATGATGGATTTGATGACTAAAAAACAGTTTCTGTTTTACATGATACTGTTTAGTTTGACAGCAAAGATAAAATAAGAGAGACGGATATGTATTACTCATAAAGTTCAGCCAATTAACAGCAATAATAAGGCGACACATCAGAGCTGGCACCAGGTAAAAGAGGTATCATCAGAGCTTTCATTCCCTTAAAAAGAGTTAACAGGTAAATTTGAAAGAATCTTAATTACAAGAAAAAGATGATGAAGTAGAAAAATAAATACCATGCTAAAAGCAATCAGTAGTGATGGATGAGTCGGTGGAAAACCTACCAATCACCACATATTGAGTAAGAAATTTGAAGGTGTTTCTAACTTGAAGATGAATGAATGAAGCTTTGATTACCACAATAACATGTTGAATAGGGTTTAGATTTTTTGCCTGTTTCAGATATTAAACCTCAGTCACATAAGCCGACATGTCTGTGCCATTCGTACCTTTTTCAAATTATTATTATTTTAATCGATCTTATTTTTTATGCAGACGACCCGTTTTTGACACAGGCTCATTTGAGCACCCAACCAGCTCTCAGCTAAGCTTTCTCCATAAACAGTATTGCTTCTCTCTCCACTAAGATCAGAGAAAATCAGAAGACTTGTCAGTGAATCTGTGATTTGTTGCATCAAATGCACATCCTTCACAGCTTAGCCTTCAGTCCAGCGTCGTTTGGTACGAGTTCCGGACCAATTCCTCCGCTTGGTCAGTGGTGGAAACATAAGGACTTGTTACTCAATCCAGTTCCCAGAGAAAAGAAGCTTTATTTTATCCACAAGTAACCAAGTTTGCATTTCAGCTTAGGGATTGTAGTAGAATCAACCAAAGTGTGATCTTTAAGATTTGAGGTCATTTTCAGAGTGAGATTCTTCATCACAGAAACTGCTCATCAGGAACTGGAGTTTCTTTCGGGAATTTCTTTCCTTGATCCACCGTTTCGGGTTTAAGCAGAATTCCATGGGGAGATATTTATCTTACCCCTGAAACTGGTGAAGGATGTTACCAGTAACTGAGCCTTCAGGTTCCAGTGATCCAATGTTTCTCAATTCCAGCACTCAGAACCCCCGTGCTCTGCATGGTTTTATGGTAACAACAACGCCTGAATGAAATAAAGGCTCTTCATCAGAACCTGATGATGAAGTTCAATAATCTGACTCAGGTGCTTTGGAGGAGGATCATGTCTAAAACATGCAGGGCAGGGGGGGTCCTGAGGACTGGAACTGGGAAACATTGCAGTAATCTCTGATTGTCCTAAAAGTCTTTTTTCATGCTTTTCCATCGCAGTCATGTAACATTTGTTGACAACAATAGTTTGTCAAATCTGACAACTGTTGTCACAATGCATGTGTTTGCTTCAGTCAGCAGACTGAGTCAACTCTGCAATTAGTGAATCTGATCAATGAAAGCAGGGGTGTCCAAAGTCAGTCCTGAAGGGCTGCTGTCCTTCAAGTTTTCTATGTATCCCTGCTCCAACACACCTGCTAACATTACATGGATCCAACAACCAATGAAGTTTTGCAGAATGATTGATTTGAGCCAGGTGTGTTGGAGCAGGGACACATGGAAAATCTGGAGGATCGTGGCCAATGAGGACTGCAGCTGGACACCCCTGAATGAAATGTTCATCTCTAGTCAACTAAGGCAGTTTTCTAAAGCATAAAAAAATCAAGTATAAACAATGTTATTATTTAACATCGACAGGTTTTGTTTATTATTTTTATTTTTCATTCTTGTTTAATTCTTTAGTAGGAAACATTTCGACAGGGAGTTTCAGAGAGTTGTACTTTAACAAGGTTATTTAGCCACATCTGTCATGTGTCACCTCTGTGCAAATGCAAAAGACAGTGGCCATTTAAATCTATTTGGATTCCTCTAAAAATGACCAGAACCAACGAAGTTCCAGAGAATTTTCTGAATCTACCTTTACTTTTACGGAGGACCAGGAGGGTCCTTTGAAATAACTATAGAACATTTTAATGATGAATCATTAGTTGTGAAACAAGAAATAAAAACTGCCCAAAATAATCTCTAATTCAACAGTTATTTCATACAAGAGAAATTTGCAAAGTGTTTTGCAAACAGCTGGTTTAACTGGAAGAGCAGCTGTGAATGGTTTACCTTGGTTTTTACTGCTTTTGATCCTTTCTGGCAAACTGTTCATCATGCATGTATTATTTACAGAAATGATAATAGGCGATAAACCAAGAAATTATGTGACTGAGGTACAGGTTTTTCCTTCAGGCATGAGCAACCATTCATTACCTCCATCACCTGCCGCCAACTCAGTCATTTTTCTGCTCTGCCAGATTTCATCTGCCTGTTTTAAGGCGACACATCCTGACCTTTTAGTCCTGGTTAGTTTCCAGCCAGTCACTCTTAGAGGAAACCATTCTACACATCGCTGGTTCTCATTCGCCACAGTTCCAGTCACATGATGAGACGCACTAACACCCACAAAGTGTAAATCTGTGCACGGATGGAAGTGTATCAGTCCTGGCACGTATTTTCTCCAAAAGGGGGACATTTTTATGTCACATAAAAGGGTTTAGAGGCTGAAAATGTCGAGATTATATGACTTTTGGAAGTCGAGGGCAAAGTATTGTTTATGGTTTGCTTGTTCGTATCAACCATTTACAAGAGCTGCCTGTTTGGGTGCCTTCCTCGTGCTAACTTGAAATATCCAAACAGAGAACCAGTGCTGTAGCTGCCTCCTGCTGAAATATAATAAGAACAGTGCCGGAATAAATTCAAGGAGACAAAAGCCTTCATAAATTTCTGCAGGCATATTCATTGAGGGGAAATACATAGAGGAATTCTGAATCCAAACAGAGGGGAGGGAGTTCTTTGTTCCACTCTTCAAATCAGTAACTTTTGGTTTTATTCAAATTTCTCCGCATATAGAAGCAGTAATTTGTCATTTGCTGTTTGCCTTTGTTAGCAGTGCTACTACTCTGTAAAGTTGTTTCAAAGTTATATTAAAAACCTCAGTTTTTATTTTATGTTTTATTTTTTTTTTAATTTTATTTCCAGGCTTACAGGCAAAAAAAAAAAAGAAAAGAGCTAAAATATTAAACAGAAGATTAGTGGAAAAGTCTGCGGGACGTTCACCACAATCCATCGTGACGATAATGCTTCCAGTGGATTTTTAAAAAAAACAAACTGTGTTTTCTCTTTGTAAGAGTTAGACTGCAAACTTTATTGTCTGTAGCAGCTGCTGCTGTGATGTGCTGGAGATTTTTTTTAGGCTCTTTTCTTTGTTATCTTATGATCAGCAAGGCCTCTTATGCAACAGATGACGTCAGAAAGAGCAACTTTGTGACCTACTCCACACTTTGTCTTAATTGCTGTGTTGTTGTTGTTGGTTTGGTTTGGGTTTTTTTTTAATTAGGACTGATAAGGCCCAGCTTGCATATCTACATAGATAGTTGGACCTGATTAAAACCATTTGTGAGGACTGTTTCCTGACAGGGAGTTTTCATGAATCAAGGTCAAAGAATAATAAAAGTGTGAGTGCAGAAATTCTGCCATACCTTGTCAGTGATGGGATCTGGATTGGCAGGTAAACCTTAAAGCCCATCATGTGGGATCAGTATCTCATACTAGCACGAGGGTGTGTTCCCTGTGGGACCTTGAGGGCGGTCTGTATTAAATCTGAATTTCCTTCCAACACTGCCAGAATGCTGCAGTGTGCAAAACTATAAACTGCAGTTACCCTCTGTGAAACCACATATGCAGCTATTATATTTACAAGGAATATTTTTCACTTTAAGAAATCTGAACAGCCAAATGTCATACTTTTAATTTGGATCCTTTGCTACGCAAAAGCTGTTCAGTTCACAACCTGCTGTTGTATTTCTAACATGTCATTTGGCAGCACTTTCTGGTCCAGTTTGCCTGTGCATGTACAGTTTTCTCTATGTTTTTTATCTATACCATTTAAGAGTCTCATTATATACAGATTACAATTACTTAAAAAATATTTTACTATATATATATTCATATATATAATCTCACACTCTTTGTGATCAGTTGGGCAAGAAATAATCAGTTTGGCATAAATTTGATGAATTTCTTGAACATTTGGCGACATATCAACAGCATATAACTGCAGGTCCTGTGTACTTCAATTAAAAGCTGCTCAAAGGAGCTAAGAATGCTTCTTGAAATCAAAGCACCTATGGGTTATTTCATTTCTATATTGTATTATAATCATAATTGTTAAAAATGTGTACAAAACATATAATTTAACCTCAGAGCTGCCACATTTCTGCTTTTACCACCAGATTACTTCTTGTCTTCAGATGTCCCTGTGAATGTAGACCTCTGAGTAAATCCACACAGTGCTGTTTTACAGCTAAAAAGTTTTATTTACAGATATGATTTACAAGGCATCGGAGAACTAAAAGAACAGAAATAATCAGTGGCAAACTTGATCCTGTAATCAATGGGGTACTTCTGAATTTTGCATTTGCTTCAAGAGAAAAATCCCAAATGATCATTTGCCGTGTGTGGGACATAAATCAGTCACCATGACTCTTACAGTCGTACATAAGTCTAAACTAAAGACTAAATTAGTGTCTGTTTGTTTCGTGTTCAATGCTAGATTCTTGCTCTGTGTAGCAACATGGGAACTGGTGCTAGAAACCTGTTGAAAGCAGGTGCTGGCAGACTCCATGTGTCCAGAGAGCTAGAGTCATGCTGTCACTAAGCAGCTTCATTTTATTCCTCTCAGTCAGCCTTAGATATTGATTTCTGGCCCTCAGCTTCTAGAGAAGTGACCAGTTTTCTTTGGTATTCGGCTGTGACATCATAAAGAGGATGGTCTATGTTTTTTTATCGAAATGCATCCAAGTGCATCACAGAAGATGAAGGCTGTGATGGCGGAATTTTCTTTGAGATGCTCGGATTACATTTTGTATCTTTTTTTCTGGCTTTATTGTAGCCAAAAGCTGTTTTAACAAACACTGTGCCTTCAAAGGATGTTCAATTTCAAACTGTCTTGACACCATGTCAAGACATCAGAAAGTACTTTAGGGAATAAAATATAGGCTTATTTTAGAAAATCAACTCTTGGAAAGTCTTTTAAGTAATCCAAACTTATTCTGATGGAAAAGAGCTCCTCTTATTAGACTGATAATATAATTCTTTTTAGTGTATTATGCTACTTCTACTCAATTAAAAGAAATATTAGTGTGATATAATCCCACATAAATCCATATATAATGTAGATAATAGTTTCATTTCTGTAGTGCAGACTTACAGGTAGAACATCTAGAAAATCTCATTGAGGCATTTTTGTTTGATTTAAATCGCATGTATATTAATTAATTTCCTAATAATTGATTTTTATTCCATGTAGCACATCTGTGATGTGTTAAATAAAGTGCCACTGCAGTGTGTCATTGCACTGGACAGGGCTGGTTTCCTTCACATGGAGACTTCTCACTTTCTTTGCTGTCAGATCTTTTCTCTGCAAAGATTCCCATAAATTCAGTTCTGCTAATGTTAGATGTGAATTATTTAATCCCAGTTAGTTACTTAGTGGTTGAGTATTTCTAGATCTTTCTGAAGCTACAATCAGCACTTTAATCATATATATGCAAGTTGTTAAAGGATATATTTGTTTTGGTATCTCAAAGTAGCTCTTACCCATTTCTTCTTTAATATTTTTTCATTGAAAAAGTGACAATAAATATACCAGCCACTTCACAGTTTTCATCTTTACTTCCAGGCTGACCAAGGAAAGTTGAAATAATAAAGACGAAGTCAGAGACAAAGATCATCCACACAATCCAACACTAAGACATGAGAAATACTTGAGAGTAGTCATTGGTAGTATTTTTGTAAAGGTCACAATCTCTAATACTTACTGGGATGCTGTTCTAAATTTCAGTTCCTTTGATTGCCTTTGTTGACAGAACAACTACAGAGTCACTTTTAACAGAGACTCTCGTTACTTTACCACTTATACTGGATTTGGACTTCATGAATCCTCTGAAGGATGGTGGAGAGAGTCTTTGCAAATCAAATGCACTAATTTAATTTTTTTAAAACTTAAATTATTGTATTTCTGAAGGATTAAACAATGATGGGGGGTAAGGGGTTTGTTGTCAAATATATATATTTTTTTCCTATGGAGCTTCTGCTGGTTTTAAAGAAGTTTGTCAGTGAAAAAAAAAAAAAAACATCTTACAAATAAACAATTGACTTTCTCACTTGCTTTGGAAAAGATAAGCCATACAACTAAGAACAGACTGGACCTATTTAATGAAATATGGACTCTTTTTTTATAACTTTCTGGAGAAGAAGAATATTTTTGTTTATAGCTCGTCGGATGATATAAATTTAGTAAATTATTTTTTTTAAATTTTATTTTTCTTGTATATTCAATGTTCCTTGTTTATATTGTGTTTTTCTTTTTTTTTTTCTTTGTCAGTGTCCTCTTGATAAGAAAATATTCATAAAAACATGTGGGGGAAAAAAAAAAAAAAACATTTGGGGCAAGTTGCTGTTCATCTCAAGCTCAGGTCGTCTTCCCAGTGCCGAGGAGCTCGAGGGTCCGGAACCATTTCTTAGCTGTTTCTAGACTAGACTGATAAAAATGGCATTCAGGTCAGGGGGTTGGTTCAGGGATAGGCAGCAGCTCTGTTATCACTCTGATTGTACTGCACATCTTCATTAAATTCTTACTACTTCACATGGAATATTTCAGGTCATCTTTGAAGCAGCAATACTCCACAGGAAGTACCTGAGAGGATCAGTGGGGTTTATCTTCTCTCACTTTTTCAAACAACCTGAAGATTCGCCCCACATCTCCCAGCACGACTCATCAGCTATTCAATGAGATTTACAGAAAGACAATTTGTTGGATGAAAAGACTGAACAGGCACATGCAGTCAGGTCATAGGAGAATATCAACAGTGTTTCAATGGAAGCACAATTTATTTCCTGAAAATAAAATAACATCATGGTGCGTCTTGACTGACAGTGAATCCTTGAAGTACAACCACAGTAGGATTGACTAATGGAGAAACTCTTGTATGTTTGCCTCAATTCATTTCATCTATATCTTTCCTTCTTGTACATTTGTCAAGTAAAATACAAGGCAGACAATTCTTGGGTAAACAACCAGTAAAACTAAACATGTTTCCATTTTTAATGCACTAGTTTTGTATTGTAAAGTGTGAGAACGGTTGACTTTTTACACTGTATGCACACTGTATGCACCTTTGACTTCTGGAGTCCTTGAGAAACTGCCAAGTTCAAGTCAAGCAGCCAAATGTCTTGTAAGAAATCGGGGGGGGGGGGGGGGGGGGGGCATGTCATATTTAATAGTTTATCTACACTGAACATTTACTTTGCTGGTGCCAATTATGTATATTGGAGGAGTTTCTCAGCTTCATGGCAACTCGTATGGGCCTGAGCTCAATTTTCTGGCATTGTGAGTGTCTTGTTTCTCACGCTGTGAGTGAGTCCCTTAGACTGGACTGAAAGAGACAGTAATTGGTTGTGTTATGTTTAGAATCTGTTCATAAATATATGACAGTCTGTGAAACAAGCAGAATGTAAAATGTTTTTTTTTTGTTTTTGTTTTTGTTTTTTATGTTATAATATTGATGCATGTTAAAGGATATTAAAGAAACTTCAAGGAAAAAAAAAAAAAAAACAAAAAAAACGTTGAACAGAAATATGGCCGCAGCTACGCTAACAGATCCATTTTCTGGACGAAAAGGAGTAAAAAAGAAAAGTCCTCAGACAAATGTCATTCATTTTATCATTGATCATTGTTTTCATTGCTGACTTGACTGTACATAAAGATGGTTTTGTTTATTTATTAGATCTCTTTTCACAAGATCATTGAAATATCATCATGTTAAAACTAAAGTTGCTCAGATTTGAGCAGAAGTATACTTTTTCACATGTATGTGTGTACTACATAGAGTACAGAATCACTTAGATTTTGTCTTTTTTTTTCCTTTTCTCTTGAATTTGGTGTTTAGAATCTACTGTTTAAGAAAAAAAAATATACATGCTGATTTTCCAATGAAGAAAAGTGTCAACTAACTTTCCAAAGTATGGTTGTGTTTGTGACTCTAAAATGGCTTTTAATGAACATCTCCATTAGAAACTAATGCAGCCTTTTATTTATTTCTTTATGTAATGTGTATTTGGCACTGTTCAGTGTAGCCTTTCATTCACATCAGTAATGAATACTTTTATCCTACAAACTCTTAAAGCATTAAAGCTTAATTGCATGTTTTAGTTTTTTATGTAATATTTTATTTTTTTTTACTACTTTTGCATTGACTGTGAATCATTTTGGCATGCAGTAAATGTGGTACCTTGCTTTTAGTACTTGCAGCTGAAACTGCAGAAAATGTAAAAGTTGACACAAAAGATCTTTGGGCTGTGTGTCTTGACATTTAAATAATAATAATTATTATAATAATAATGAATAATTCACAGTGCATTATGTATAAAACTTTCAGGCTGTTGATCCTTTCGTGAATGAGGGATCAACTTGACCAAATTAAAAAAAAAAAGGAAAAAAACAGGAGTGTGAAGTGGTGTTAAAGCTGACCTAGATAAACAGCACATATCAACACTGTCAGTATATCATCACTTTATAATGTGTGAAAGTAACTGGTGGGTTCACTTGGATGCATAATTTTCAGTGGCAATGTCCTTTTGAATTTGATCATTTTATTACTTTTTCTAAAAAAAATTTCAGAAATACACATTATTAGGGTCATGACAGTATTCCAAAATCAATGTTCAGTATGTATTTTGGTTTATAGGATCACAGTTCGGTTCTTTTTTTTGGTGCAATATGAGAAAAAATGTAAAACATCAACATGTTTATTGGCATTTTAGATTAAACCAAGCAAAAAACCAAAACTGTTAAAGGTAAATTCTCCAGTAAAACATACATAAATAATAAAGTGGCATAAATAAAAATATGTCTGTGATATTTTAATGGACCATATCTGCACAGATTTATTCAAATGGAAAGAGAGATGTTTATGTATATAAAAAAAGAAAATAATTCAAAATTGTACTATTAATTTATTCTCAGTTTATTTTTTTAAGTAAAACAATTGCAGCCTTTTTGCTCAGATTCAACTCCAGCATCTCCCTATTTAATTTTTTTCCATTTAAAAATTTGTGACTTCATGATGGTATAAGGATCAAGAATCTTTTATTTCAAATTTTGATTATATATATATATATATATATATATATATATATATATATATATATATATATATATATATATATATATGCATAAGCAACAGCAAAAATGCTCTGAGGTCCAGAGGGTGACAGTGTTGTAAGAATAACACATGGTGACATATGCAGCTCAGTGTCTAATTTTGCATAATGCTCTGCGACATGAAAGCTCCAAAGGATCTTATTTTCACTCTGAGGATGTCCTAAGGCTGCACTATGTCACATTTTCTGATGGCTGCCTGTTCCATGTGTCCTCGAATGGTGGTCCCTCTGTAGGGGTGAGAGGAGGTGCAACTGCATGGAATTCATATTTGGCCAGTTTTGCCTCAGTGATTCACAAAACAGCTGCCATCACAGCTCATTACTTCTTTTCAGTGTGCTTGTATGGCTGTGCTTTATGTGTTGCAGAATACAGTGCACCGCACAGGTGTGGGCGTAAGAAATAAATTGCAAAGAAAAAGACTCCAGAATGTGCAGTACAGGATGTTCAAAAAGACTTTTCCTTTCAAACCAAGTGTAACTTTCTGTTGCTGCAGCTTCTCAGTGTTGCTTTTTTTGAATAACTGGCAAATCTATGACTCTTACAGAGCAAATGATCAATGGATGTGTATTAACATATAATATTATACATATATATGTACATATGCACACAAATATAAATGCATTACATATTTTTTGCTTTAAATCCGGTGCATAAAGACAGAAGCATTCTTCTAACTTGAGTCCAGGTAGATGAGTTTGAACTATGCCCTTGAAAGGTAATTTGGTTATTGTTAAACTCGTTAAAAACCTTTAATGTCATACAGAGTCAAGAAGGAGGATAAATGAATCCATACTAGCCAACACAATGACTATGTGTGAGGTATTTACTTTTTTAATTAAAACAGGCAAAACAGAATTTGGCTTTCATCATCTTCCTAATCATCAGCAACTGGGATTATTTAGGTTTCATGTGTCCTCAACATATCTGAAACTCATGTTAACCCTTTAGTCACCAGAATTTTTCACGTTTTAAATCATACTGTCAATGGATAAAAAAAAAAAAAGAATTTGACCAGAATGTATGAGGGCTGTAAATCTGTTTATTTAACTTAATATGGCATCACATGTCGGCAGCATATTGGATTCCATAACTCTGACTAGAACGTTATTCTGACAGGATTAGTTTTAACTAATCACCGCCCTACGTCTGTTTTTCTACGGTGCATTCGCACATTGAATAACTATGAAATACCGTTCTCGATAATGTGAATAATCATTTGTTTAAATATCAGAATTTAACAACGGTCTAATCAGATGCCATGGTTTACTTTTTTTCTATTCTATTCTATCCTATTCTGCAGTCATTTAGCAGTAGCTGGATTTGTGATTCTGGAATGGCAAGCATGATTTAAACCAGAGACTTGGGATGTTTTGCTTTTATAAAAGTATTATAATAACGTTGACAACTGCAGAGGAATTATGACTGAATCTAAGTTCTATTAATTGTTTGAGGTTCAGCTCATAACTCTGAAGATCATACGCTTTGGTTTGGTAAACCCTGATTTCTCTGGATTTCTAAAAACGATTTCATAAAACTGCACCACCAAGTAGTCAGGAGGGGAAACCAGAATGTTAAAAGTTGGAATTGTCAAAACAGTAGTTCATCTGCTGCATTTTCCCATCTCAGTTTGAGAACCACTGCTATGTTGGTTGGTTCAGTAATGGCTACGGCTCATTCAGTCTGATTCACGTGTACGCTGACTCGCGGAGAAAAGCGTCCTCTCTGGCCCAGAACTTTTCAAAATGCAGGGGCTTCATTATATAATCAATCTTTTCTTATTCTGTTTCGTACATCTTTAACATAGTATGCAATAAATTAAACAGTGTAGCCACACATGCACCACTCTCCACCAGGGCTTTTACCAAGCTTCCTTTTTTCGTATGGCTTGCCATCTTTGATGCAGTTGGCCAAATTTAAATGACAGAAGAGACTGAATGAGTTTCTCATAACTGCACACACTGGAAGCAGGCCAACTTTAGTGCTTTCACACCTTGGTGAAGCTTCTGTCATGGTTGATTGTGCCGTTTTATTGGGTCATCTCGAGCTCTGGATGTGTACTTTGGGGTTTAGCATTGAGTTGCTTCAGGAGCGCTCATGATAACAGATCATTGCCAATTATAAAGGGAAATTCCCTCCCTCACAAACGCTTTTATCCCTTCCAGCCATCGTTCTCTTCTGCTTCAACATGCTCTCTCTCCGCTGTGCCTTCTGCAGACTTACTTTTAAACATTATGAACATACAATAAATTCAGAGGGAAAAAAAAAACACACTTTGGTGTTCTGTATTGCAGCAAGCCTATGGCAGTGAATCTTTGTGTTTATCTGTGACCTTCTTTTTAGCAAGAGGTTTTCTACTTGTCTAAAAGCTCAGCTGTGATTTTGTACTTAAGATATTATATAAATAAAAAGCAAGAAGAGTCACAAACTTTTTCTTTAAAAAAAAAAATAGTTTAAGAGTAAATAAATTATCTGTAAATTTATGTTACAACTGTATTAAAAATCACTTCCATTGCTCCAAATTATGTATAAATATGAAATAAATGAAGGATTAACAACAAACACTTTGACCCCACACCTGTCATATTATTATAATGCTTTACCATTTGAAGTCTTGTTGTCCTGCTTTGAACTACATTTTTATTGCTTTAAGAAGCCTATGAGCCTGAGTGACGCCTCAGACAGGATGCATGTGGCTGCTTCTCAGTCTCGTCTGAAACTGAGAGGCAACCAAGCACTTTGCTGCCAAGGCTCTCATGAAGCCAAATGTTCTGTTGGAGAAACTAAAGCTGTCCTGAGTCAATCAAGCTTTTTTATGAAAGAAAAAAAAAATGCCAGAGGAACATTTGTAAAAGCCAGACGTAAGTCTTTCTGTCCCTTCTCTTTTCCAGAACAAGAGCTTGAAAAACAAGCTGCTCTCGGGAAACAAACTTTGTGATGCCTACGCTGAGGAGGTAAGGATTTTCAATCAGTACCTTTTGTTTAATCTCATTTGTTTTTAATTGTTTTCCGTTTGTTTAATTACTGCAAATGATAGAAAATCGTAAAAGTTTTGCAAGGTTCTTATCATTTTTAAAGTATCTATGTCTTTTATTGAGTGAAAAATGGCAGTATTGTCAGTGTTTTACTGTAAAACAGGGAAAATGAAACAACTTGCACTTTGAAAATAGAAATAATATATCAAAGAAATGAAAATGAAATCTCTCTTAGGACATTAACCAGATATACTGTCAATCTTTTTGCATGCACAATGTTTGAGGAGTTTTCACTAAATGTTTTAAGTGCCTCCATATATCTGGAATTGAGGTCGGTGCATTGCGTAGTTCAGGGGTTGACTATCCTGCAACTTTTATCCTGCAACACGCCTGAATCAATGGCTAAATTCCCTAATCTGCATGTCAATCATCTCTGCACAGACCTGGTTAGAAGACTTTTGTTTGATTCAAGTGTGTTGGAGAAGGGATATATCTAAAAGTTGCAGGAAAGTAGATCTTAATGACCAGATTTGGGTACCCCTGGTCTCGTACATTTCATGAATCCTTTTTTTTTAAATTTATATTTATTTCTTTTTTAATTGCTTTTGATGATGCAAGGGCTGCACTCTTTGTTCACCTCTGAAACATCATCCATCTATAACGTAATCAACACTACATGTCCGATAATAACTTGCAATGTTGCCACGGTTTACATCCCAGGGAACAATGGCTTTCTCTCTGCAAGCCTCTTTACAAAGCAAACATGAACAGTCTTTGTTTACAATAACAGTTGCACAAATTACCTAAAGATCTTGTGATAAAATTATGTAGCTGTCTGTTTGTTCAGTTGCATGCTTCTGCAATAAATTTGCCCTTCATGGATTGATTGATAACCTGCTACACATAAGATGATTGAGAATGGACTGCTTTTAAATAAGTTCATTAACTTCTCACACTTAAATCTCATGGCATGCAGAACATTTTAATCTGACAGCAACACCTGATTGTTTTAACCTTTCCAAGTTTTCATCATTCACACCTCCTGATTCTTCTTTAATGGAGTTAAATTATTCATTTTGGAAGCGTTCCATGTGTCTTGCCTGTTTTAAATGCTATTATCATCACTGCAAGGACCAGTTCTGCAAACTGTTGTTAATGATCACCGTTTCATACTTGCTTGTTTACATATGTTGTAACACAGCAAAGACTTGAGCTTCAAAACTGTCGCAGAAATTATCTGATGAAAAATGAATCTAGAAATCAACTGTGTTCTGTTCAGTTTATTGGCAATCCACAGAATTCGCAAAGGAGAGGTCTCGAGAGCTCTGGCCCCCGTTCAGGGTGTTACAGCGTTCTTTAGGCAAACACAAACAATCTTGTCCTGGCAGCCTTAGTCAAAACAACTGCTAGCTGAAGATGAAAACAGACACAGCTGAAACAGACCTTGAAACAGAACATTCAGTTTTTGCACGAACTTACTGAGGCAAGCTTTCTTTAAACTATGCAAAATATATTTTGTACTAAATAAAAGAACTTTAATAAAGGAGTAACACCATAGACTGTATATAAAAAGATGGACAGAGTCTCTGTGACGTCACCCATAGGTTTCTGAAGAGCTGAAGCTCGGTGGGCGGTTCTTACCGTCGCCATCTTGGCAGCGTCATGCGCGTTGTCTCGCCCGGAAAATATGGGCAAAGAGGTGGAGCTGAGAGGGCAGCCGTGAGCGTCATGGCAGATGATTGACATCGAGCAAACTTCGAGCTTTCTGTAGCTAAAAGCTAACCGAGCTAACCCGGAGATAACAGGAGCTACTCAGCTAACAGAGGTAAGCGGGCTAAAGCTAAGTCACGTTGTTAACCGGCAAAAAACCGCGGTTGTTCTACGTTCTTCTGACTTGAAGCCGGAGATCGGTACCTGTCAATCAAAAGGATCTGCCCCTAAATATGCCAAACTTGGAGATTAAATTACTTTCAAACGGGGGAGTTAGAAAAAAATTCACTCCCCCCACAGTTGTCATGAAGGTAAACCTGACCTATAAACCGAAAATGGATTTTTGAACCAGGCTGTAAACATGTTTATTTCTGCCGTGAAGTTGGCCTTTCTAACATGGGAGTCTATGGAGATTTGCTCTGTTTTGGAGTCAGCCCCTAGTGGATGAAGGGGGAACTGTAGTTTTATGCACTTCTGCACATGCTTCAATTTTAACTGCTTGAGTAACACATTAAAAAATGCTGTGTCAAATTTCCACTACAAAAATAACAGAGAATAGTGAGAGATGTAAAAAAAAAAAATCCTAATCCTATTATTTAATTATATACTATAATTTCAGCTGCAGTTATAAAGCTACTGAAGCTACTTGTTGGCTATTTCGTGAAAGACTTCCAAAATCCAAGCCAAAAGTAAAAGAATAATCCATGCTATCCTTTGCCTTTTAAATTTCTCCTTTATAGAGTACAGACAAGCACTCAGGCTTGCTTGGTTTTGGCTGTCCATTTCATTTCTGCCAAACAGACTGCCTTTTGATGGCTGCGCAGTACAATCTGAGGAACTGTGGCTGCACTAAGAGCAGCTTGGAGTGCATTTCGTCTGTCACTTTTCCTCTTTTTCTGCTTCAACTGTGCTGCCAGTTGCTACAGTCAGCACTGTCCACCAGGTTCACATGCTTATTGAAGCCTTGAGCTTTGAACTGTTACTTTTACCTTCCTGCTGACCAAAGCTCATGCTATAATTTAGCCATAAAGGTTTTTTTTTTTTTTTTTTTTTACAAGGCAGTTAGTCTGGCAGGTATCCTGATGTTATGCTCAAGTCAGTACAGCATGTGTTGTGTAATCGTAGGCTTTATAGCAATGCAGAGACACAGTCTGTAACCCCAAGCTTGTCTACAGTGTGTGGAATAACATGGTGTAGTGCTGTGACACAGACAGTTTGATAGATAGATGACAAACCTCGGTGTGCTGGGTGGTTTTCTACTGAAAGACCCGAGGCGTGACTCCTACAATACAAGCTGAGGCTTGTGGAATTGGTGCCATGGTTGATATTAATAGGGTTTTTGCTTGCACCAACTAAAATCTTTTGGACTACAGGAGCAATTATGCCGCTTTGAAGGTATCAGTGTTAAAAGTGATGTCTCTTTAATTAAAATTTAAAAAAAAAAAAAAAGCATACTTAAAACATAACTAGTGCCCTTCAGCTATTTCATTAGCAAAATTATCCATGTTTTTCGCTGTAGAGGGAGGTTAGTGAATTGATTTTTTTTTTTTTTTTACTTGATGGGTGGGAGGTGGGGTACCCAGAGAGTACCCTCAGAGAGAAAATATAAAACTTTTCACAAGGACGTATAGGCAGCTTTAACTCAAAACTCTGTTGCTGCAAAGCAGCAGTGTTAAAACTATAAATGTGTTTTCTTACTTTTCTACACAAATGTAGATTTTTTTTTTTTAAATGTATATAAATAAAGCTCAGCTTACCTCTGTTTAATACAGTAGCTTCAACATCAATAGATGAAACCTCCTGTTAGTTCAAAAGAGATTTATGGGCCTTTTTCAAACATTGGCGAATGCAGCCCTTATTGTAAACAGAGCTGGGAATTCATGTTTAAAGGAAAAAAGGTCTAAAAATTCAAAGATTATATTATTATCATACTAAAATATGAATATATAGGGATGGCCAAAATGAAAAAAAAAACAAAAAAAAAACATTCACCGGAATTTGTGTCTGATCTGAGGAGTCAAGGCCAGTACGCTATTCTTCCACAGCAATGCAAGTAAAAGAAGCTTAAAGTTAAATTCTGCCCACATACCAGTCCAGCAGCTGATATCAGTGCCAACCCACATCAGCTCATTTATCAACTGACTCTCCTTCACACATTCAAGTGGCAAATCTCGTACCGAGTGCAGCATTTATGTTGCTTTAGCATGCCTCCACTGCAAGCTGCTTTGCAAGCACCCTCCACCCCACTCCTCCTTTTCAGTGTCAGACTTAATTAATGTCAGGGCTGCTGTCAGTGACATTGCTCTGTTCCTTACTCTGAGGGTCTTTGCTGCTGCCTCTCATGACTCAGACGTCCCCCGTATGCTCCTGAAAGGCAGGAAGATCTTAGAACAGACTCTCACAGCCAAATATAAATGGATAAGAACTGCTACTGTAACTCCAGACGGTCTTAACAGTCATTTAGATCGAAATGGTCCGACAGTGGGCTTTATTGCTGCATGCTTTATATCAGAGCTGTAATGTTAAAATGCATTAGCTTTTGGTGGGTGTTCTTAATTAATTGGCCGGTGCTCCAGAATCTCAAAACCCTTTAAATATTGTATATGCCACATGGCCACTGTGCCTGAATTACAAACTTTTAACTCACTGAATTAAGTAATTTGAGGTGATGAATAATTGATAGGAGGTTATGCATCACGGTTAACATAAGAAATAGATTAACTATGAAATCCGCTGCTGTCTTGAACAGCATCAGTAGTGATGAACTAATCTGTGCAGTGGACACTTACATGACCTCCCAGCTCCAAAGCCCACAATGAGAATTTACTGTTTGGGAGCTTTTGATGTTGAGGGGCTTTTCACCAACTCTGAAGTCTGCTCCAACACTAAAGCTACTCTTGCATCCCTGCTGAAGAAGAGAAGATTGACAGAAACATTTTACTGACCCTTTTTCTTCCCTGACAGACTGCCAGCTAAGCTTATCCACGCCATCATCACATATTCAAACTGTAAGATGATGATGCAACAATTTCAACATGCAGGCTCTCTGATAGGAGCACTTCAAGAGCTGGGATGAGTAAAAAGCCAATGAATAGGTTCTGATTGAAATTGTAGGTCACTCCAGAGTGTACTGAGCCAGACTTTCCCCACCAATAGTAAAGGAAATTATGAAAAAATATGATCATGTTGTGGTTGGTTGACCCTCTTCTCATATTTAACATGCAGTAGTGCATTTTCTTCATTGTAAGCTGTCCTCTTTGACCATGTTGATTATTTCTAAAGAAGCTTTGCTAAGACTGGACTTTGAGTTCGTCAGGGAGCAAATAGCTACTATACTTCTGTTGGACAGGGGTAGATGGAGGTCACTGTCTTCAATTCCCTCAGCGGACTTTTGATTTTAAAGTAAATCAGCGAGAGGAAATTGTTCCATGCTCCTACTTTTGTCCTAGAAAGTTATTTATGTTTGAAGGGTAGAGGTTACAGACTGAACCTGTAATCACACTGTAATTACCACAGAGTAACAGAAAAAAGATGGACCCAGTGGCTGAAAAACAATTGCTAAGAGGGAATTGCAAACATTATTGTATTACAGGTTTGTCTGTAGACTTTGTGGGGGACTCACACGTAACTATCTCCACAGCAGGACATTGAACTATGTTGAAAATGAGGTTTTCCTTACAGTCACAGGATAATTGTTTTTCTTTTTCTTTTTTTTTTGTATATTAATGAAAATGTGAAATTATTTATAATTTTCTTTCTGCATAGTGCTTAATAATTTAGTCTAAGTAAATAATATTGATAATAGAATTATTATTTTAACCTTAAGTCAGAACTTTGAGATCTATTTAGTGTCCTTTATACTTTCTAAGTATATTCTTCCATTAATTCATTTAATTTTAATGAATAATCTGTATTATTATTATTATTATTATTATTATTATTATTATTATTATTATTATTATTATTAATAATAATAATAATAATAATAATAATAAAAACTTCTTTATTTATTTTACAAAGCATAGTTTTTAAGATTAGTATGAACACTTCTCAGAGTTTTCTAGTTTTATGTGCGATATTCCCTTTCATCTTGTAACTAAAACTACTTTTAGATTTGTGTATATTACAGTAAAATTTGCAGTGATGTGTACATCTACACTCATTCCACGTGTCAACTAACTGCGTTATTAATTTGCCCTCAAAAAAAGTGAAAATGCTTCTTGGTCAAGTTGGTATATGTTTGATTATTTATTTTTATTTTCCTAATGTCCTAAATTGAAGTTTTAGGCAATATAATAAGTAAAAAAAAGTTGAAAGTTAGCATGGATTAAGTCATTCACATTGGACATTTTACATGTAGTTTAAAACGTTGGTCCGATGTACGCAAGATACCGCTCTGCTGCATATCCAGTTATTGCAACATTGCTCAGCTAATGAGTGCATGCAGACATCAGTGTACAGTCGTATGATCTGATCTATGAAGCCTGTTTTAGATTGGAGTTAAATTAATACTTCCAGACTGTAATGTAATCTTGTAGTTTGATTACACAACCATGAAAGTTTTACTTTGCCATTCTGCTTGTTCAGATACAGTTCCCTTCTACTGCAGTATTAAATCAAGACAGAAGAATATATATATTTTTATTGCACATCACATTAACAACAATTGTAACACTCATTGCATTTGGATGTCAGACATCCTTTGCTCCTCTAAACTTCATTCAGACTTTTGACCAGCTGATGTCCACCACAAATATAATCTCTTTTTTTTTTTCATATGAATATCTTTGTCTTTCACATTACAATAATTTGGTGTTTTGTTTAAAGAAAAATCTTTAGAATTGTTAACAAATTCATATGGTAAGACAGATAGAGTAAATTGGGTTATTTAACCAATAGATAACCCAAACCAAGCAGTTAGTATTTTACTCACTTTAGTCTCAGAGAAAACATTTAAAATAATTGTCTGTTTGCACCTAATTATTGTTTCTGAAATTATTATTATTATTATTTAGAATCATCAAGGTAAACTGATATATTGCCTTGCAAAGTGACTGGAGAGACTTTTCCATGCATGGTTCTGTTACGAATCTTAGAACTTCTCTGGGAAGGCAAGTAGAGAGCGAGTAGATTGTTGATGTTCAAACAAAATCATTTGAATGGGAAGGTCAGAGAGAAAAATGTGCCACAATCCCAGCAAGTTTATTCTGCAAAGTCACTGGCAGGCAGCCGCAGACCTGACACAGATGTGTGTTTGTTCACCTCACCAGTCACCAAACACTCCACAAATCCAGCTTTCCATTTATATTGGAAAGAAAACTTACTAGCTGAAGCATCTGCTGCCTACTTTACATTCCTGGCTTTTTTGCTTTTTATCCAGTTCATTGGATAAATGTTATGCAACCTTTCAGGGTGACGCAAATGTGCTCAAGAGAAATATCTGATGGCTCAGGAAACTTGAGCGACTGTCAAAGTTAAGACCGTTTGGCTCAGGAGAGAGATAAATAGCATGTGATATGTGATTTAATCCATTTCTTATCTACTTAAATTCATCAGCCATTTTTTTTCCTTCAGTCAAATTTATGATGGTGTTGCACAGTCATGATTTTGATAAAAGGGTGTTGTTACACTTCAGTATTTCAGCTCCTTTATCACTCAGATTAAGTTTCATTGTTACATTAGCATATAATAGAAACATCTTGTAGCTTAAACCCTTTCGTACTGTATGCTGATAAAATATAATAGTCCAAATTTGGGAAGATTTCCTGTGTTTCAAGGTGAATAGCCCCATGTAATTAATTTTATGGGGTATTTTGAATGGATCTGCATGCCATTATCATCTTGGGTATTGGGGCAATTAATGAGCTGCGAAACAGAGCTCTCTAGTCTTTACTCACAAAGAACCCCTTCTTTTAATAAATGATCCTTGCATCCAATCATTAATTCAATTTGCATTGGTATGTCTGTCATGGAGAAGAAGGGGGGAACAATTGTCTGTGTCTTTTTAAATATGCATGTCAGCAGTTTATGCTGGCAAAAAGCCTAAACCGCTGCTTTTACCTTTTTTATTTTGTCTGTTTTTTGTTTTTTTTTGTTTTTGTTTTTTTTGTTTCCAAAGTAGAAATGCATTATAATTAATTATGTCTGATCCAAAATTAAACAAGACGTAAGGTTCTGTGGATCTAATGGTGCCAGTCTGTGGTGAGCAGTCGGGTTAGGTATAAATAAATAGGAATAAATGGTATCATTTGATTTAATTTTAAAATTGTTTTTTTTTCTTTTTTCACTTTTTTGTCTAATTTTCATTTTTTATACAATTTTCAAATCACAATTTCCTATAGCCTGTAGTACCTATTGTTTTAAAAGCGATGGCCTTTTTTTTTTTTTCCTTTTGCTCAATTCTCAGCCTTCCTGGGAAGGTCAATTCAGGGGTCCTGGAGAGGAGAGTCCATGGGTAGTCAAATTTTGGATTGAGGAGAAGCAGTGTGGTTTTCATTCTGGTCACGGAACAGTGGAATGTTCTGTACCCTCTTTGGGGTCCTGGAGAGGGCATGGGAGTTTGGCCAACCAGTCTAGATGTGCTTTGTGCACTTGGAGAAGGCATTCGACCATGTCCCCTAGGGGCTTCTGTGGGGTTTGGTCCAGGAGTATGGGGTACCGAACCCACAATGTGAGCTGTACGGTACCTAGACAACAGGTGTCAGAGCTTGGTCTGCATTACCGGCAGTAAGTCAGATTTGTTTCCAGTGAGGGTTGGACTCCACCAAGGTTGCCCTTTATCACCGATTCTGTTCATAACTTTCATGGACAGAATTAAACGGGATTTGGTTTGGTGGCCTCAGGATTGGGTCTCTGCTTTTTGCAGATGACGTGGTCCTGTTGGCTTCATCTGGTTGTGATCACCAGGTCTCGCTTGAGTGATTCATAGCTGAGTGTAAAGCAGCTGGGATAAGAATCAGTGCCTCCAAATCTGAGACCATGGTCCTCAGCCACAATAGGGTGGATTGCCCTCTCCAGGTCGGGACTCAGGTCCTGCCTCAAGTTGAGGAGTTTAAATATCTCGAGGTCTTGTTCACAAGTGAGGGAAGGATGGAGCGCAAGATCGACAGACGGGTCATTGCAGCATCTGCAGTAATGCAGACTCTGCACCGATCTGTCGTGGTGAAGAGGGAGCTGAGCCAGAAGGCAAAGCTCTTGATTTACCAGTCAGTCTATGCTCCTAACCTCACCTATGGTCATGAGCTGTGGGTCATGGCCAAAAGAACGAGATTTCGAATACAGGCAGCTGAAATGAGTTTCCTCTGCAGGGTGGCTCGGCCATCCGGGAGGGGCTCAGAGTAGAGCCACTGCTCCTCCGCATCAAGAGAAGCCAGTTGAGATGGCTCGGGCATCTGGTCAGGATGCCTCCTGGCATCTGGCATGTCCCTGCAGGAGGACGTGCCAGGAGGCTGTCCTGGGAATTCCCCCCCGCAGAGTTAGCAAATGTGGAAGTCTGGGCTTCCCTGCTTAGGCTGCTGAGTCACCCCGACACCTGATAAGCAGCAGAAGTTGGATGGATAGATGGGTGTTTAGTGCTTTTCATTGCTCAATAAAAAAAATAGTCTCAACAGGACCTCCTCCTGGCCAGGCAAACACGCTTCACAAGTAATTCACTCTTGCACTTGCTTCCATTGAAGGGCACACCCTCTAATGTAGGCACAGTGTTGCTTGCCTTTTCTTCTCATATAATTACATAAATTATAATCGGTTATACCTCACTACTACGCATGACTGTCTTTGCACAGCATGCATCTGGGGTCTTGTCTGGTGTGATAGACCCTGTAGCCAAGATTAGGGGCTCAGATCAGCTTTCTCTGGCCATTGATAGGAATTCTTGATTTCAGCTACTTCAGTCTGTCAGTACCACATGCCTAGGGTTTATCCCTACACGTTGGTTCCACATCTCCGTCCTTTTCCACGCTGCCAAAGGCCTTCACTCAGGAATTCATCACTCGGGGCCATCTTTTTTCAGCCTGGATAGTGTTATAGTTAACATTGAGCAGAAACGAAGACTGAATGGGTCGATTACACAAACAATTTAGTTTTTTAACACTTCAAGATGTTCCTCTAGAAAAGACTATGGTCATTTTAATCTTATCACAATGAAAGGGGAGTTATCACTGTAGTACATTTTGTCTCAAACACCAACATCTCTGCGAGCACACAGCTGATTCAACTTATTCCTCTTCCCCCTCTAAGAAAGGTCCCAGTCCAAATAATGTTACATGCAGCAAATTTCTGGATTAGTCTGAATCAAGTCACATGGTCCATAATATCTTTGTTGATGATGATTTTTTTCCTTTTGCTCAATTCTCATATTGTATTTCAAAGCCTCAACCAATCCCAATGTTGCATCTCTCACCTACAGAATGGCCAACATGGTATTGCAAATGTTTTTTTGTTTTCTTTTGTTTTTCTTCGTATTCATTTGATGAACATTTGCTTCAATGCAAGACTTTATTCTGTCAGACTGAACAAATGTGATTAAATTCTACGGAAATTTTAATACTAATAACTCATGAAGCTCCATAACCACTGATATCCATCATATGATTCTATTTATGTCATCAATGTTTCTCATCACAGCTCCATTTTCTTTTAATGCTGCCAAACAAGCGGTAGATAATTATAATTGACATTTACCATTAAAAATGCCTCAGGCCTCATTCAGGAATCAGAACTCAAAGCAGTTTCTACACATAGTTTGTTTCATGTTTGGCAGCTTTGATATGGAAGATGTTGTGTGTTCCCAGTTGCAGTGATATATCCTGTAACACAATTAATCTGTCCACAGGGAATGTACCAGGACGGAATTTTAAAAAGGAATGTATATTTATCCTGGTCTACCTAATTCACTATTCATGTCGATTAAATCAGATTACTCTGAGTGAAATAATTTAAACAGAATATATGGTTCAATCAGGAAGTTTTTCTTTTGGCATTGAGCCAATCATCACTCTCCCTCAGTTGGGATGTTTCACCTAGTCGGATGCATAAAAAATACAGCCGTATTTTAACAGAGTAGGAGACATTGCAGGTCTCTGAAACCATTGTGTACCTGCTGTGTTTTGCTAAGAATATGTGGAACATTTTTCTGCATCTATCAGCATCCATCGGGGTCGTGGTACCTTTGTATATTTGCAGCTGCTTGCTCCTACTTGTTGCCCTTCATAAAATGCTGTTGTACTATAACACAGTACTAAAGCAAAGTTAAAAATCAGAACGCTGACACATACAAGCCAATGATCAATCAACTATCCAGTACCTTTTATAGAATATATGAAAAGCCTCATTGGACTAATTTATGCTGAATCAACAAACCAGCTGTCCAAATTTTTAATTAAGTTTAGCAAACATATATTGACATTCAAATTCACTTTATTTATCCATTAGGAACCTGTGCTACAGACACAATAAAACCGTTAAGACATGCATACAAAACAAAGCACAACATATCAATCTATCTATCCATCAGTCATATATATATATATATATATATATATATATATATATATATATATATATATATATATATGTATGTATTGTTAAAAATTCATCTGATGACTAAAAATTATGAAATTAAAAAATACCTAGATGTAAAAGGTTATTCAAGAACAAAACTTCCATGGTGTACTTTTGATAAATCAGTAAAACCAGTAAAGATTTTGAAAATATTTTTATTTATTGCATTTTGTTTTTTGTTTTTGTTTTGAAACCATAAAAGTCTGTCCACTTTATCTATTTTCTCATGTTTATGAACCTTATTTTTATTTATTTATTTACTTTGAGTCTCACTCTCAGGCACATCAGGTTTTTTCAACCACAGAATGGTTGAAAAACAACCACACAAAACCTCAAAACAGGATAGAAGTTGATCTCCACGTAACAACAAGTAACAACAATGTGCTTTTCTTCTAAATAAAATGGGCTCCAAGGAGCTCCAGTAAGACCTTTATTCGGAAACAGAAGTATAAAAGAGTCTGACTGGAGTTTACTAAAATGCATGTTGACAAGTGATAATGCTTCTGGCAGGATGTGCTTTGGACAAATGAATCCAAATGATGTCTTTTTGGTGAGTCACATCAGTTCTCTGTTCATAGAGGACAAGAAAAACGAAGCTTTTAAAGAAAAGGCCACAAATCCCACTGTGCGGATGGCTGAGGAGGCTCAGTCATGTGGAGGGGTTCCTGTTATGTCTGGCACACAGTGGTGTTTGAGTCTGTGCAGGGAATAGCAAAACTGTAAGATCATAAAAACAGTTTGGTCGGGTTTTGTTCCGAACTTTACATTTTTACATTGATTAAATGGACTATTATATTCCAACAATATTACAGTATTTCTGAAATTAGCAACATTGAAACCAACAGCAAAGTGTTTCAGTCTCATGTCAGAAGTCTAACAAAATTAAGACCTGTGCATACTTGTGGAAGCACAAGGAGGTCAGGAGAGAGGAGTGGATAATGGTAAAGTTCACTGTTATCAAAATCAACCTGAAGAGAACTGAAAAACCAGAGTAGTGATTTGACCAAATAAGTGACAAAGTCCTCTTAACAGTACCAACAAGCTTCTAAACTGCTGATCAGAAAGAAACATGTGTCTTAAATTGAATGTTTTGCATGTCTAAGCTAGAATAACCAACTGGACATTTTGACCTCATTGCATTTTTAACTTTATGTAAAAATATTACAATAACCCCTGGTCATTTCTTCTAAAATGAAAATTTTTGCTGTCTTGTGAATTTTTAGACATCAGTGTTATAAAATAAAAGGAATATGATAATTTATACAGAACTACAGGAGTCATTTTGAACCCATTTAAAACTATGTAAAACGCTGTCATCAACTGTGGCGCCACAGCATCAGTGTTGCTGGGCAACCGAGTTGCGGTGGTGTTACATGACAAAGAGAACAATGACAGACAGGGACAAACTGATTTGATTTAGCCTAATAATGTTTTTTTAACCAGTAAAGAAGTCAGACAAATTTGACTAAAATCTGTCTATAACTCAGATCAGTGACAATTTACCTACTCCTAACTAATGTGTCAATGATCTATAACTTTCATCAGACGAAAAGATGATCAAGAGGTTAAGTGTGTTCTGTATATAACATTTTTTTGTGTGTGATATTCAATTTTTACTAGATTTCCCTTTTTTCCTTTATCTTATTCTATCATGATGCTGTAACACTAAACCTCACTGGTCCCACCAATTCTGATTCTGATTCTGATTTTGATTTTGATTCTGATCATTAATTCTTACTCTGATTTGTCAGTATAGCAAAAAAGACCAATGCTTCAGGTTACTGGAAGCACCTCCCAGAATTACCCCATAACAACTGGTTGCAGATAATCCACCCGGTCAAGTCAATTTGTAACACTCAATATCTAACACTCTTTTTTTTTTCATGGAAACTACCCAAGCAGGTAAACTGGACATGAATATTGATATTGCCAGTTTCTGCTCCTAGGCATCATTTCCCTTAGACACTCAACAATGGTACTGTGTAGAGTTTTATTTAGCCAGCACTGCAAAGCCACAAAATGACCTCACAGAAGAAGTCGAAACACATATGTTCATCACAAACCATTTCAGTGCCTTTATGTCTGATTGATCACATCATTCTGCAACACATCAATAAATCACCCATCTGTCAACTAACATTAATCATTTTTACATGTAATATTTTCATCAGAAATTGTTGTTGCCCCATGTAAATATATACACACGCATATATATATATATATATATATATATATATATATATATATATATATATATATATATATATATATATATATATATATATATCTCATAAGCATATGAGATTTGTTTAAAATATTATTTTAAAACAATCTAATCATTTACATATTTACAATTATTTACAATTATTCTAATTATTTACATCTTTTTGTTTACTATGAAAGCAAAGATCCATCTAAATCCTAAACTTTAACAACCTCTATGTTCTTTTCAGTTACATAAATTATAAATAAATAACTAGTTTACAGTGCATAGGTTGCAAGGACACACTGTAAACCTCTCCATGTCTGTCCTTGGACCACTGCGGAAATGTAACTGCTCATGTCTGGCATCTCCCTGAAATGGACGGTGACACTCACTGACACATTTCATGAGTATTCTGCGAAAGTTTGGGAGAGATCTTGAACTCCAGCAGAGCAAATAAGATACTGTGTCAGTGTATTCTGTAGTTTTTAACCCTTTGAAATGTGTCTCTTTTCCCATCCCAGCATGCAGAGTCTGAATCATTCATTCATTCATTCATTCATTTTCTAAACCGCTTAATCCAATTCAGGGTCGCGGGGAAGCTGGAGCCTATCCCAGCTGGCTTTGGGCGACAGGCAGGGTACACCCTGGACAGCTCGCCAGTCCATCGCAGGGCAGAGTCTGAATTATCAGGGGAAAAAAAAGAAAATACTGCAGTGATTCTCCAGGATTACACTCATAATTCAATCTGTCTTTACAATAAAACCCAACTCAGCTCAGACATTTGCATTTAGCAGTTAATACTCCATTTGATCCACATATTATAAGCTGTTCTGTTATAAGCAAGCACGTGGAAGATGCCACTTAACAGACAGAATAAGCAAATGGTATCCCCATGATTGTGTCATAATCAAGTATTTACTGAATGTTTTCAAATGCAAGTTTGCTCCGTTCTTTTCAATCTGACTTTTTTTGTTTGTTTTTCTGTTGGTTTTTTTTTTTCTTATTTGTTTTACAGAACACTGCAGTACTGTTTTTAAATAAAGTTACAACACGGACATGGCCGTCCTGAGACACATAAAAAACCTTGTCAACAAGAATAACACGATAAAAATTTCATAAAGAGGCACAGGTGTTTGTCAAGTACACAATTCCTTGTTAAGTGCAATTGCCCCTCATCACTGAGAGGTGGGCTTCTGGAAACAACAAGCTACGTGTCACATGTTAAATGCCTGTGTTAAGTGTAGATAAAAAGGCACTTGATGGGTATGGTGGGCCATGCAGTCTGCATATTCATTTGTCTTTACTTTCAAAGCTCCAACTTCAGCATTCAAACTGAGCCAAACCAGTTTTATTTGCATAACATCAAGCCTCATCCTTGTACGGCTTCACAATGCATAAAGCCCAAAAGACCTAAGAAAAAAAAAATCTTTCAGCCTCACTGAATACTCTGAAAGACTTTATGAAATCCTCTAAAGTTCTGTGTGGACACTGTCAATGTTTGGGCTCACATCACCATGAGCTTTGAGCACGGCCACGTATCAAGCTGTGGTGAAGACAGCCTCTGTCCTGGATGTGTCCACTGATGTGGAGCAGCAGAGTGGGTGTCAGGCAGAGGTGGTCACTGCATTTGCTGTGGTGCTTTGCTGTTCGAGTGTGCCGCTTACCGGTGATGGGACAGAGCCTAACGCAACCTGCGAACCTGTGTGCTTGTGGCAGAGCCGGCAGTCATGTGTGTAGCAGGAGTGAAATTTCAGGCTCAGACAGAGGGCAAGATGCCAGTGCATGACTGCATCATTGTGTTGACTACATAGTTCAGTGAAGGGTAAATTTGATATTTTCTTCCTGCCAGTGTGGGCCTCCCTTCAAGCCAATGCTTCTCCCAGGGAACTCTCACAAAGGAGTCTTCTGCTGCAGCTGGCAGAATCCTGCTACATGATCTAAAACCAATTTCGCTATTTGAATAAGCTAACACTTATTTCCTTATCTTTCCCTTGCAGTCCAAAAAAATCCAGGCTCAACTGAAAGAACTGCGGTACGGGAAAAAGGATTTAATTTTTAAGGTAAGCTCAATCTGAAGGTGGGTGGTTTTCTCGTAGCTCCAGACCAGGAGTAAACAGCTAGTTCTGGCCACTTTGTAGAGATGATCCCATCACAGAAGGAGCGCCAATTAATTCAGCCTGCAATTACGATCTCGCCTCCAGCAAGGCAGAAGCCTGCAAAGTCAATTGCCCGACGTTTTACTGCAAAGTCTTGTCCTCTGTTTTCCCCTCTGCAAGATCCAGCCCATCTTTTTCAATCATGGGAGGTGTGTGGATAAATGATGTAGACAGGAGTGGATAAAACTGATGCAGAATTATGTGTTGGGTCATATGAGGAAATCTCCAAGACACAAACCACATATGACACAATATATTGCTATATTTCCATAGTTGGTGCATATTTTAGGGCTTCAGAAATATGTCTCCTTCTCATACACTCCTTCTGCAAGCACAAAACAACCAGCAGTAAACAGGAAACTGCTGTTTTTAGTGCCCATTCACACACACACACACACACACACACACACCACTGCCCCTCATATTGCAAGGACTAAATGCTCTTATATCTGAGCGCACACGTAATATTTATTGGCATTCACCAGAACACGGACTGACCTTTCAGGCCTTGTTTGCAGTGTTAAAATGTCAGTCGACATTTCTGGCACAATGGCTTGTAATTTCATTTCTTAGATGTATGTTTTGATGCTTTAAAGCTATCATTTTCCAAGGCTGTGTCATATACAGTATAAATGCATTAAAAAAAAAAGGACTCAATCTTCATGGAGCAACTTTTATGTTCTCAGCTTAGGAGCTGAATATATTGTCCGCGGATGTCCTGGATCTTATTCTGTTTCCAGCCTGTGAATGATAAATGTATTGACTTGTTTGCTCGGTGTCACTGCTTGTAAATCGTTGTCTCTAAATTGCATCAGTCCCTCACACAAAACAACTTTATCGCTCAATGTCAAGCAACCATTTCATGTAGACCTTTAAAACATGTTCCTCGGTGATATGCAGCCCTTTAAGAATAAGACTAATTTGCTCATTATTTCTGTCTTGTTCAAATGGCCTGATGGCTGTTGCTGATTTCATTTTTCCCTGTTAGAAAGGTCAAAGGGGATTGAGTCACATCCTGCTGACCCATGATCCCTCTGGCTGCTCCTGAAAGCTCATCTGTATTCCCCATGTGCTGTGATCAAAAGCCCAGCAGGGGACCAAGAAGCAGGAAGTAGCAAGGAGTAACTCAAGCTTAGTAAATGTCATCAGCCTCAAAGGGGGTGGGGGTGTCTGTCAAGGCACCTTGACCAGCAGGAGGTCGAATTGGTTATGACAGCTGTTGTTCCATATCAAAGCATATTTTGCGACACAATGTCACAGTGCATAGAGGCGACCTTAGAAAATTATAAACAAAGCATTATCGAGAAACTCTGACCTGTCTTTAACAATAATAATCTAACAATAATATATATTATTATTAATATATATTATATATATTATAATATATTTGTGTAAACCTGTATATCTGTGTATATATATATATATATATATATATATATATATATATATATATATATATATATATATGTGTGTGTGTAAATATATATATATATATATATATATATATATATGTGTGTGTAAATATATATATATATATATATATATATATATATATATATATATATATATATATATATATATATATATATATATATATATATATATATATATATATATATATATATATATATATATACACAGATTTACAGATTTACACAAATATATTATTGCCAGAATAAAATATATTATTGTTAGATTATTATTGTTAAAGACAGGTCCTGAACTGAAATATGTTTTTCTGAGTTTCTCGATAATGCTTTGTATATATATATATATATATATATATATATATATATATATATATATATATATATATATATATATATATATATATACATATACATATATATATATATATATATATATATATATATATATATATATATACATATATATATATATATATATAGATATATATATAGATATATATATATATATATACAAAGCATTATCGAGAAACTCAGAAAAACATATTTCAGTTCAGGACCTGTCTTTAACAATAATAATCTAACAATAATATATATTATTCTGGCAATAATATATTTGTGTAAATCTGTAAATCTGTGTATATATATATGTATATATATATATATATATATATATATATATATATATATATATATATATATATATATATATATATATATATATGTGTGTAAATATATATATATATACAGATAGATCTGTGTATATATATATATATATATATATATATATATATATATATATATATATGTATATATTTATTTATATATATATTTATTTATATATATATATATATATATATATATATATATATATTTATATATATCTATATATCTATATATATATAGATATATAGATATATATATAGATAGATAGATAGATAGATGGTTCCCTATGTTCTCTAAGTTAAATGCTTTGTGAATTCCAACCTTTTCTATTTCATATGTACAACCTAAATGCATCAACCTGATGATGTCATTGGTTCAGTTTGCCTTAGAAGACATGGATAGACCTCTCTCTAGTTTCGTCACTTTGTGGTTTGCGTCGACACAAGCTCCATCTCTTCTTCTCAGGTTCTGGTGCATTTCAGTGGCTGCATTGAAGCCCTCTTACAGGTCTGGCATTGATTTTCATTGATACTACAGCAACAAGTTTCCATCTGTATGATTTTTTTTCAATGAAATGAAACTGTTATGTCTCTATGTGGATGCGTCTTAATTGGGAAAAAATGAAAGCAACAACAACAAAAACTTAACATGTAGAGTCACACAAAGAGGGCATGCTGTACTTCCGGAAGCTAGTATCCCTGTTTTCTTCGGTTGACAAGTTCTTATTACCACAGCAAACCTTGGATTTGAAGGACAACCAAAAATGAAACCAACTCTGAATCTAAATCATATGTCAGTCCCGTGTCTGACCAGTACAGAGCTGCAGCTTTCCCCTGAACAGCTCAGACAAACACTAAAGTTGTTGCGGGAGCTGAAGGTGCCTTCACTGTGTTACTCTATGAGAGTATTTTTGGATGAGGAGCTGTTTGCAGGCTTTCACATCATCTTCTCTCCATCAGTCCACTTTTAAATGTGCCCCTATGACCGTTTCTCCTCAAACTTGGAAAAAAGAAAAGCGTGAAAGAAAAATGACAGCTTGATAGAGCTGAATGCCTCATCTAGCAGAATGACCAGTGCCCCACTGACCACACACCTCTTTAATGGACTCAGCTCAGAAATATGAGGCTTAAGACGGGGAAGCGCTAACCCTGAAAGTCAGCGTTTCTGGGTCAGTGGCCGTGCGCCCGCAGTCCTCAAAGGACTATCTGATGATGATGCTCTGTGTAATGGATGTAATGGCTCTTTGTTGTAATGCTGCTCACATTCACACACAAAGAATGTTCAGATCCTTTGGAAGACAAATTAGTAGAGGGCTGCATTTGTTCCCCTCTGTGCCTGGGGAAAATTACTATTCACAAGTCTACACTTTGTTAAACTCAGCAGTTGGTGTTGTTTTGCACTGTTTCTGCTTCACACAGTCCATAAACATACAAGAAAGAAAAACGAAAAACATCCACTGCAGCTGGAAGTGAAAAATTTTCTGGCTGAAATAATCTGAATTAGTTCTTGGTGCAATTTTTATTCTATTGTAATATCTATTGCTGTTTGAATCACCCGCAAATGTTTAATTAAATGTTCCCAATCTCCAGTGATTGAAGTCATGAAGCTTTTTTCATTATTTTTTAGTATCTCTTAGTCCGCAGGAGTCAATTTCTGGTCCTGGAGGGGTGCTGTCCTGCTGGATTTAGTTGTTTCTCTGCTCCAACATACCCAGCTGAAGTTATTGGCTCATTTAGAAAAAGTTGGAAAAGTATTTGGATCCATTTGATGTAAATCAAGTGTGTTGGAGCAGGGAAAGAAAAACCAGCAAGATAGTAGCCCTAGAGGACCGGAGTTTAACACCTCTGCAGGGTCTGACAACAGCTGTGTAGCAGTGAATGCTTCGATGTGCCGTTATTAAAGAAGTGTTCGCCAAGATTTATGACCTTAAACATTGAATTTCTGTTTGAGCAAAGCCCAACAGTTACAAATGACTTTGTGCAGTTGTCCCAAACTCCTGCACTGCATCTGGAAAAAAAAAAAAAAAGAACTCCAGAAAGAAATCAAACTCTGTGAAAAACCACAGCGGTGATCGCTGTTCATTCCTTGCGCCCCAGCATGATTCATCCACAAGGAAAACTTGAGCTGCCTTTTGGAGTGCTAGAAGTGACAGACATGTTCATCATTAAAATGATTCGAATTTGCTGGCAGAAAATGAGATGAAGAGGAAATAAAATCGGTGAACATGCAAAGTGTCCCTGTTGTGTCTCAAAATTCGCTGAGGCTCAACAGCAGTCCATAAAACTCACTGAAAACCATCAATCATTCTCATCACCACACTATAAATTCACTCTTTTCAGTGGGATTGTGGTAGCTGTTTGTTTGGTAACCTGACCTTGGATGTTTCATAATGTAAGCCTATACAGTTTATCACTTTGAGAGGCCAGTAAAAGACACCCAATAAAAGTTCATGGCTCAGTCTACCCCTACCAAGGCCAGTTTCACACAGACCAAATGCAAATGATCCCAATAAGGGATTCTTTCTACTTTCCTGATGACTTTATCATTAATAAAACACTTCTCACTGGGAGTTCTGCTGATCTTCATATGGAGATATATCAGCTAATTTAGTTAAAACAGCCTCTTCTCTGTGTGCCTTTCAGTGCAGGGACTGCACTCTAGACATTTTGCTCATTAAGGGGTTGGATGGAGGTCTGCTCTTAGGAATGTCAAGACTTTTAACTTTTCCTCTCTGCAAAGGGGAGATGTGTTCATTTTTAAAGTGCTGTTTAAAAATCCATGAACTCAAAAGTATTTGGTTCTTATAGCCCTCAGGATTGTCCACATTCCTGTGTTCTGTGACAAACACTTTGCACCGACCAGAGTTATTATCTAGCATTTATTATATCAAAGTCAAAGCATTATGAATGTCATATTCTTCTTCAAGCCACCTTATTAGGTACACTTGTCCAGTTGCTTGTTAACACCAATGCGTAATGAACCAATCACATGGCAACAA
Organism: Telmatherina bonti; assembly: GCF_933228915.1. Taxonomy (NCBI): domain Eukaryota; kingdom Metazoa; phylum Chordata; class Actinopteri; order Atheriniformes; family Telmatherinidae; genus Telmatherina; species Telmatherina bonti. Next base: position 36,260,511 of record NC_136619.1, on the reverse strand, counting down.
GTCCATCTGTAGAGCATGTGGACATGGTCAAGATGAATTGCTGGAGTTCAAACTGAGCGTCAGAATTAGGAAGTAAGGGGATATAAGAGTTTAAGACGATACTGATCTACTGGGATTTTCATACACGACCCTCTGAAGAGTTTATGCAGAATGATCCAAAAAAGTAAGAGTTTCCAAAAGGCAGGCTAGTTTGATGTGATGAATAGTAACCCAAATGACCAACCAAAGTATGCAGAATACCATCTCTGAACACACAACACATCAAACCTTCGAGGAGATGGCCTACGAATGACCACACCAGGAGCAAACCCTGTCAGTGTAGAACAGAAAACTACAGCTCTTATTCACAAAGTCTCACCAGAACTGGGCAACATTTAAAGTTGGTGGTGGTATAGTGGTGTTGAGCATATTTTCTTTGTACCAGTTTAGCATTGTTGTAATGTCACAACCTACCTGAGTGTTGTTACTGACCACATTAATCTCTTTATAACTACAGTGTACAAATCATGTAACAAAGCTCAAATCATTTAAAACTGGTTTCTTGAACATGAGAATGAATTCACTGTACTCCGACTACCTCCACAGTCATCAGACCTCAATCCAGTAGAGTATGAGATGTGGTGGAACTGATGATTCTCATTATGGATGTACAGTCAATGAGTCTACATCAAATGCGACATGCTATCATGTGAACATGGACCAAAATCCCCGGGAATATTTCCACTTCCTTGTAATGCTATGCTATGAAGAGGAAATGAAGAAATGAGGCAATTCTTCTGGCAAAAAAGGTTCCAGTTCAGAACCAGCCAAGTTTACCTGATAAGGAGGTGGATGAATAAAGCTTTAATTAGAGAGGCTGAATTTTGAATATCAGGATGAATGATTTTTTTGCATTAAATGATTATAAGGTCCTTGCTTTAATGTCCAATCAATGCATGTCTCAGCATGTGTATTTGATCATAAAGATTTTTAAAAGGACAACCATTACAGTACTATGATTAATAGCACCGGAAAGCTGAGCTAAGGACAAAGAAATGCTTTCTTTGCACAGATGAGGCCGAGGCTGACTCAAAAACTCTTTCTGCAGGGCCAGCAGCTCCTGGACTTGGAGCACAAGCTAACTGTAGCCAAGGAAGAACTGGAGAAGACAGCACTGGATAAGGTAACAGAATTTTCCCTCCTGTAACATCTCTGTACTTGTACAGCAGGTTGGAACGTTTGTATTCTGACCCATTTAAACTAATGCAATCAAAAACATCAAACATCAAAAAGAGAAACGCATCTAAATTCCTGAATGAATAAAATATATGCCGCAGCATAAATTGCTGTTTTTAGAAAGTAGAGTTGGAGCAGGGAAGATAAGTGTGGCAGGAAAAAGAAAAAAAAAAAATTCCTGCAATTTTCTCATTAATAAGGGTGTGTTTTCAAAGTGTCCAACTTCAATGCTTTGAAAACATGCACCAGCATTAATTTGTGAAATATGTTATTAATGCATGTGCTTATTCACATACAGTTAGAGGGGCTTAGATGAGCTAGGGTGCACAGGGAGAAAACTGCTGATTAGTCAAACAGGTAGTTCTAATGCTCATCTCAGGAGTATTGACATCATGGCCTGTTGTAAAATAATTACTGCAATAAGTCTGACTGTTTTTATTGATTAAAATTAAATGATTATTTCGAGGCATTTTTTCTTTTTTTTTTTTTTATTGCTCCGGTGATTTCCGCTTCATGTCTTGCCTAACGATGCCTTCGGGCTGTTCTGCAGTCACTTTAAAGCATGGCCTCCCCTGGCTTTAATGCTTAAGTAAATTTCTCATGTGGATGGAAGGAGAGATGGAAGGATTCAGAAATTGTCTGTGTGTAATCTTGTTTGGGGACAGGAGTCTCAGCTGAAGGCGCTGAAGGACACAGTTCACATCTGCTTTTCAGCTGTCCTGCACAACCAGCCCGGCAGCAGTCCCAGATTTCCTACCTCCCCCACCCACTTGTTCAGATACTCGTCGCTCATCAACAGCTCCAGAGTCACCTTTCAACAGCCACATGCCAAGGTATTTCAGTATTCCACGTTCTCCGTATTGAATTAATGTTTTTCCAAAAGACAACCTGGGCGCAATAAGAATTCAACCTTTTCGCATTTAATGAATCAGTTGAGAGATTTGCACAGTTTATCACATATCTACTATAGATGAGGTCTGGCTGCCCTTGAACTAACAGAATGTAAGATGTCAGTATGCTGAGGCGTTTCAAAGACAAGCATATGTCTGACATTTTAACAGAATAAAACCTGGAAAAGAAAACAGAACTTTTAAAACATTTGCATCAACAAGGAGCTGTTCTGTCCATCCAATAAAAAAACAACAAAAATGCAGCTATAACTGCAGCACATTAACAGGGCAGCACCGTATCATTCCATGTTTCTTTCATTTGGTATTAGTGCTGTATTTGAGGCAAAACTACAACGCTTTCCTTATTCTGACAAAGCTGTTTTAGACAGCATAATGAATTCACATAAAATTTGAAATTACACTAATTAATTTTTTATTTATTTTTTTTAAGTTGTAGATTGTTCTTTTGCGGTGGATTTTTTATCCCAATTGTTTGTCCTTGTTTCCAGAAATAAATAAGTGAATCCGCTCTCTTGCTTATTAACACCTAAACCTATAAAGAAAGTTTTTTTTTTAGCCTTTTTTTTCTGATTTGTCTGTAAAGGTGTGAATAACAAAAGGGGAACAAAAGCAACAACTTTGACCATTGTGTCTGACTTGGAAAAGATTAAAAGTCCATTTAGACTTGACAGAGAAGACAAATCCACAGGCAGACAGTTACACTGTTACTTTTAATTTTTATCAATTTCAATTTTCAGTGTTTTCAAAGTGTTTAGTGCAAAAAAAATGGAACCATGCCACAGAATGTCGCAGAGGCAGTGTTGAGTTTTATAGCTGTCATGCAACCAGCGAAAGAAAAATGAAATGAAGAGGAACAGGAAGAAGGCAATGCAGAAACAGACAAATAAAAAGCACCTGAAGTAAACGCAGAAGAGGTCGAGAACAGAAACAAAAGCCTCATGGTTTATTCTTCTACTTCTTGTGGTGAACTCTGACCTCACCACTGCCCACTAGTGGATGAACTGACTAAACAATTTCAGAAATGTATAAATCACATGGAAGTATGATGGCAGCAACGTATGACAACGTTTGAAACAAATGTCCCTGTTTATGTACATAGAGGAGCATAAATTGGCCTTCAGTGAACTGTGACTCAGCATGTTTTCAATCTGAGCAGTAAGACGGTAAAACTCATGACTCACAGTTGGATTCTAGATCTGTTATAAATACCTGACAAGGTATTTTCACACTAGCATCCTAAACTTTCACTAAAAAAAGCTTTTTTTTCAGTTTTATCTTTGTAAGAAAGTTAAGGTAGATTGTTTTTACTTTGACAAGTTTGCGGTCTTGCGATAGACTGGCGACCTGTCCAGGGTGTATCCTGCCTTTCGCCTAAAAGACTGCTGGGACAAGCTCCAGATTCCCCACGAGCCTTCATTGGACTAAGCGGTTTCAGAGAATGAATGAATAAGTGAATGAATGAATGAGCGATTGTTTGAAGTCGTCCTCAGAACCATTACCTGAGCGTTGTCATTTATCAGCTGGTGGGCCACGCACCTATGGTTACTGGAGGAGAGGGTCCCAGATGTGTGAGAGCATAAAAACCTCCTTAATCCATCGTTTGTTTGTCTCTGATCCAATAATTTTTAGCTTTGTCTCAGTCAGTGATGCAGTTTTTTCTTTTGCATTTAACCAGTATGGCTGATTGTAATTGTTTTTGTTCTGCTTTAACTATCTACTGCCTCAACTTTGTCTGAAAGAAGAAAGTGTGAAATATATTTAAAGAAAAATAACAGAATGAACATTTGTGAGCTGCCAAGGAAGGCTGTGTAAAGGTTCCAACCAACTCAAGCTTAACTTCAGCACAAATAAGCTATTAAAAAAAAAAAAAAAACTATGGAATTAAACTGAAGTAATCATTTGTTCCATGGTTGCATGTCCTTGTGGGAATTCGAGCTGTTTGCATAATGAGTAATCCTATGGCCCTCTGATGTTACCACAACCATGACCAATTATCCTTTTTCACAGCAGACATTCTGACTGGCCTGTCTTGCCACAGCAGTAAAAGCTATAATTAATGCCATTAATAATGCTTCATTTCCATTTAAGTTTATCTAAAGAGTCTTCCAGAATAGTATTCTCCTAAAACAGTGAGCTGCCATTTCACTATGTAATTTTCCTGCTCACATATCAAGTTATTATTATTGACTAAGTGTAAGGACTTTAGAGAAGAGACGCATTTCTTCTACCGAGTTAAAATAAAACAAACTGTAATTCATGCATGCCCTGAGGTTGAGTACAATTCTTCCTTTAGATTTTAAGAATATATAAAGCTTTTTTCTGTTTTTTGCTTCAAGTCTTTCTATAAGTACTATGAACCTGAATCTTTGAGCTTGGTGACATTATAGAATTATAGTGTAGTGCCAAAGTATTCACCTGGCTGCACATCAGAGCACACATGGTGCACAGTCTGCAATACGGATTTAAGTGTTATTCGATCATTACCTTCGTTTCAAGTGGCTATTTGTCAGTCTGATGTCTATAGGATTACTCTCTAGACAGAAGAAGCCCAGGAAACAATCACTGTAAAGTAGATGAGTTAAGCAAACATAATTCCAGAAGTTGTTCAGACTAAAAACTTAGTCATATATTAGAAAGTGGTCAAGATTTGCTGATCTTTGTAGTCCATAATGATGCATCTTTTGAGATAAAACAGAATTACTTTGGAGCATTATAGGGCTTTTAATAGGTTTGTGCTGTATGGAAATTATTAGTCTGACACATTTTTATTTAGATCCTCTCAAAGTCAAGGTCAGAGCAGATTCAACTAAAGGCTTATGGTATAATCCCTTTTAGAAGAAAAAAACAAGGTGACTGCCAAGTAGACTCATTTAGAAATGGGATTATGCATTCTGTCCAGATATAGCTTTGTGTTTTTGTAGTGAAAACACTTTGACGTGTTGGGATCAATAACAAGTGTCAAGATTCTACCGATGCAATGCAGTCTCGCTCATCAAAAACAACCAATACTGACTTCTTTTTCAACAAAAAAAACGACAAATGTCTCTTTGATTCAACAGACCAGAAGAAAAAAAAAGAGAAAAAAAAAAAGATAAAGAAAACAAACAAAGCCAAATATACACATCAATTTTGTTTCAGAGAATATACTCCATAGCACTGATGGCCTTTTTTTTTTTTTTTTGCCTTCCACCAAGCAGTCATGTCAACCTCAATCAGAGATTGTGTTAGTTGTGATTTCTGAACAGCAATCGCTGCAGTCGCTTTGAAATCATCAAGCTGGCCACAGCATTGCCGTGTCTTATCTGCCATGATCCTGGTAAGCAATTCTGGCTTTAAGAGGCTTTTCTCCTCTCAAAGCAGTCACAATTTACTTTGCGTCTCTGTCGTGGGTGCTGAGATTTGACAAGCCACTTAGGGGATTTTTTTTCTTTGTCTTCTTAGTTTTCTTTATTTCTTATCAGGCCGATACCACCATCCCCACCGGGTGCCTTCACTGTCCCTTGGCATCATACGAAACTATCTATAATTGATGCTCTATGTCCACATTTACATTCTGCTTGGTGTTTGCAGGAAAACACGATGATCCCATTATACAGAAGCAAGTAAATGTTTCCCCATCATCTTCCTTTCAGCATCCAAGCCAAATAAAGAAAAATAAGCATTTTATGAAGGCAAAGACAGCAAAAGGAAGCTAAAGGAATCTGGGGGTTGGTTTTTTAATGCTTATAAATTATGACTTTCCACTTCATTAGCATAGAAATAGCAGCACTTTACTTGCAAGCAGTTGCCACTTTGACAGGCTGTCTGATAAACCTGAGCGAGCCCCCACAGTAAAAGTTACTGTGCTCCATCTGCCCACACTGTGCATGCAGAGGTGGGTCAGATCTCATTTAAATTGCTGCCAAATTTATTTCAAATTAAGCTGTAAAAAAAAAAAAAAAAAAAAAAATTAATAATAAAATAAAGAAAATAGCATGCGATGGCAAATGACCCACAGATGAGAGGACAAATGTCAAGAACTTGGCTCTTTGATGATTACACAGTCATTATGTGTATTAACAGCACGGAGCACTTGGCTGATTATTGTATCCTGTGTCTCAGTTTGTTAGCATAAAGACCCTTTTATGCTTCCTGATGTGTGCAAATGAGGACGTCTGTTTTGAACGCTGTCATAGGTCGCCACCCTCATTATTTCATGCGTGGTTTCAGTTGCCATGGATGTTAAGTCACTTCATCCACTAGTGGGCAGTGTTGAGTTCAGAGTTAACTGACAGCTGTTAGTTGTTGTATTTCCGACACACTCACAAAGCCGTTATTGAAATTTCCTCGCCATGTTTACAATTGTCAACTGCTTGTGTCCTCTTCTTCGAGAGTTGCCTTCTTCTTCTTCTCTGGTTCGTTGTTTTGATTAGTTGTGTGTCAGCTGTGCAGTTTAACACAGGCCCACGACTTCCAATGGCATTTTCTCAGTCAAGTGGTGGATTTCTAAGTTGCTTTTGAATGGACCAGATTGTGCATGTAACCAACGCCAGAAACTAACAAAACTGTGCGTCAGTCTGCATATACATCTTCTGTTGAGCCTAAATGGGTCTTAATGCTTAATAGTCTCCTTCATCAGTCTTGCAGCTGTTTGACTTGGATTTACACATATAAATGAAATGAAATGAAATAAAATTAAATTAAATTAAATGAAAATGAAAGATACTTTATTAATCCCCAAAGGGAAATTCAATATTGTAGTACATTATTAACTTGAGGGGTCAGTATGTTTCAGTCTTATGTTGGACCTGAAGAAGCCTCTCACTGAACACACTTTGTTGTTTCTTCACTGTGTTGTGGAGAGGGTGTGAAGAATCCTCCATTATCTTCATCAATATAATATATTAGTATAAATATATGATATATATGATATATTAATATAAATATCACATATGCTAATAATACACTGCCAATCACATACTTGTTATTGCTGATGCCCAAAAGACGATCATATTCCACTCAGCTCAGTTTAATTCAGCGATGGGGGGAAGTCTTTGTCCTCTGGCAGGGTATTAAAACACACTGGAGTGTCAAGAGTAGATTAAAATCTACTTTATATTTAGACTTTGTTCAAACCTGCAGTGACCTCACTTTTAGCATCAAGCTCATACTTTGAGTTTGTGGAAGATAATGTGCATTAAGCTCAGTGAGTGATAGCATCTTCCTTCCCTCGCTAACATCCATGCTTAAAGTGTGTGGGTTTTTTTTTTTTTTTTTTTTTTTTTTTTTTTTTACTACTAAAAGATTAATTACTATGAGGATGCAAAGATCAGCAGCATTGGAGTGGAGGTTGCTTCAAATTTAACAGTCTTGGGGAGAGAGCCAAGTGTTGTGGTTCAAACATATGCAGTTTTAAAAGTAATGGGGGAAGATGTCTGTGATATTGTGCTGTGGAAAAACCCAGGCATTTCATCACCTGATTCCCTGCACTTACCATTTTGCTTTTATCTGTGTTCCTTAAATTTTTAAATCAGTAGAATATAAAGTGGCTGTAAATGTAACAACCTGAATAACATTAAATAGTCAACTCTATAAAAGTCCACCTAAAATGTGTAGCAAAAGGGGTAATCTTTCTTAAAATGAAGCAGTGTGGGGTACATGATACTTGTACTGCATATAGCATTAAGTTCTGGCAGTTTGATGAATGAATGAATGATTTAAAACTGCAGTCTGTTCAGTCTATAACAGGTTCCTACATAGGCCCCACCCCAATCATCCCCCCACACACATACACATGCAGTCATTGGCAGCTTGTTTTAGTAAAATTATAAGTAAAAATTGGATTCACTTAACCAAAAAACAATTTTAAAAAAGGCTGGTTGAACTGAGGAGGCACCTCTGTTCATCTATACACTTACTTCATGCACACACAGTGCCACCCAAACCAAGAAGTGCAGAACAATTCACAGTAAAGGGAGGTTCCACCACCAGAGGAAATCCTTAGCTGCAGAAAAATAATTTAAAAAAATCTTTATAGCTGCTGAATAAAATAGTAAAAAGAATAAATCACTGGAGATCAGCTGCTACACTAAACAACAACAGGTTGACATTCTGAAAATACAGTTGTCCTTTGTTCCCTCACAAATCCGAATGGCATATTTACTCTGAAAAGTCCAAACAGAAACTGATCCACCGTTACAGGGAGAAACAGTGGACTAAACCTTGCAGCGAATGGATTTACCAGTGCTGGCTTTGAAACATAGTACCAGTAGGCCTCAGGCTCTGATGCACACAAAACAGAAAAACTTAAAATGTTTAAAACAAATTAAAAGAAGCACTGTGACTGTACACAGCAAAGCAGTATCCAGATGCCACATGCAACAAAATGTGAAGCCGTTTATTTCCCAAAAAAAAAAAAAGAGTAGAACAGAGCAGAAGCATTTGGGACAGATCAGCAGCGTTCCTGCAGTCTTCACCAGAGTAGCACAGCATTAGCAGCAAACCATCTTCTGCATGAAGCAGACCGTTAGCAGATTGTTAGCATAATTTTTTTATTTAACCTTTATTTCACCAGGAAAGTCCCATTGAGGTTGAGAACCTCTTTCTCAAGGGAGTCCTGGCCAAGAGGCAGCAATAGTTACAGGCAATTTACATGTTACCACTTAAACAGAACAAATAATTAAAAGCAGTTACACCTAAAGCAGGACATCTCAAAATCTCTCACTCTAGACTTAAAACTGTTAAAAGAAATAAGTTGGGACAATTCCCAGTCTTTCTGCAAAGAGTTCCACGTAGACGGAGCAGAGTAGACAAAGGCCGTTTTTCCCAGTTCTGTGCGGGCAAATGGAACAGAAAGCATCAAATAATCGTTTGATCGCAAAAAATAAGAATCAACACATCTCTGTGTGATTAAATCACATATATAGGATAGCAGCAGCCCAAGCATGGTCTTATAAATAAAAATATACCAATGGCCCATTCTCCTGAAGGACAACGGAGGCCACCCTACTCTAGAATACAATTCACAATGATGGCTCATCATGGAGGTGTTAAAAAAAAACCTCATTTGTTGATCAGAATACTTATAGAAACAATCCAACCAGAGATCTCTAAAATGCACATTAGGCAACGATGAGTTTGATGGCAAAGCAGCAGCAAAAACCTAAGGAAGGAAGAGACTCATACTCGCAACACCAGAAGCCACTTACCTGGGCAAGTACTCATGGGGGTCAGCATAGTAGGGACGGTGACTGCCACATGCCTCTTAAATTATGCAGACCACGCTATAATTGGCCAACAGTGACTGCACACATGGGGAGCTTGTCCCATTACATAAGTCTACCAAAGGTAAGACACTGACTGCTCATAAGTACTTTCCTCACCCTACTCAGATGGGAAGATGAAAAAAATATATCCTCTTGACAGTTTTTAAACTTGCACATATCATCCGTTTAAGTTGAAATGAAATGGCTGTGGATGTAAAAAGCAGCAATCTTATAAATTATATCTTCCCATTATTTATTCATTTATTTATTAGCAGGCTACAATCCACTTAAAAAGTCCTGAATGATGAATGGTTTTGGTATAAACTATATGTTTCTACTAGAATATCTCAAGGTAGATTGCCTCCTTTCTTGCACTGCCTTACAGGAAATGTGACTGATTCTGACAGATCCTGTCAAAAGTTCGAAAATTATGCATGAAATAGCTAAAAGGGGGTCACTTCTTCAAGTAAAGCCAATTCCACTGAATCAGCGTAGAAGGATGTTTGCCTCAGCTGACACAGAAGGAATGTGGTTTGACAGTGACAGGTTAAGGCTGCCTGTGTTCATCTCGCAGCTATCTTACTTTACGCTCTCAAGAGACCACTTCTGATCCAGTTTAACTGTACCCTTGTGCAGAAAACTGCTGAAAGCAGAGAGAAACAGGCTTTAAAAGAAAAATCTGCTTTATTAGTGTCGTTGTCTTTTGATCTTTGGTCCTTACCACAATGCATGCAATCGATATTAGACGAAAAACAACAACGACAAAACAAAACATCTGAAAAACTTCTTGTTATCCCAATATTTTATATTCTTATGACCCAAATAGTTTCAATTGAAAGTCCTCCAGTACTTATGCTCAGCAAAAGACAAGAATCTTTGGATAGGAAATTAGATTATAAAACGTCTGAATCTTGATGTTTGACATAGAACAATACTTTGGGGCGGGGGAGGGGGCACCTTGAGCTGCCCCCAGATATCTTCATCCCATGAGTAAAAAGGTCAAGTTGAGGGTAGCAGCAGACTGAAAACATTAAGTACCATACAAGAAGAGGACTCATTAAAAAACCTGCCAGAGGGCCAGTCTGTCCACTGGCATCCTGGACCTGGTAATACCCGGGGGGGAAATAAGCTCAACTAAACAGTAAAGTTTGTGAACCCATCAGAAATGTTAGAAACTCTGCATACATATTTTAAAGAAGCATTAATGTTTTGCAAACATCATTAAAGTAGATATTGAGAACTGAATTATCCATATATCATGAAAAAAAAGAGAAATAATGCTCATTTAGTTCAGTAATATCTAACATTATATATCTGGAGGTTACAATTGTTGTCGGCATGACGATCAGTTTTGAGATGGCGTCTGAGTTATTTGAACAAAGAGGTTCAGTCTGATTTGGACGAAGTGTATGTGAAACTGTGTCATCATAGTCCAACAATGTTTTCTGAAGATTTTAAATATACATTGATGTTCATCATGCTGGAAAAGATTGATCAACCTCTTATCAAACAGGGTGTCCATAAAGTCTCTTTACAGTTCTAAAATTTAATTACAAAGGCAATTGATAAGATAGATGATTTTGACTTGTTCCACTGTACACAGTGGTTGTCAAAGTTGTGTTTTACCTCATTTCACACACCTCTATATGGACATCTAGTTGCACGAAGCACATAAAGACAGTACTTGTGCTATTTTTCCTGTATATGGTTGCAAATGCATCTGTTATTATTTGCTTTCATTCAGAAATGTCCTGGATCTTTGTTTGATACACAATATCTTCAACACAACCATGACACACACTGAGGAGTTTCTATTTCTAAGGGGTTCATGCCATGTTAGTCATGTCTGAAACACAAAACTGTAATGTGATTAAAAACTTTGATAACCACTGTTTACAGTGGAACAAGTCAAATATTATATGCTATCAATTGCATTTTTAATAAAATGTTTATACTATAAAGAAACTTTTTGGACACCTTGTATATTCAGACAGTATACAAATGGAGGGGATGCGCTGATTGACCTGTAAGATGATATCAAGAGCAAAGCAAAAGCAAAGTAGTCTGAAAGATCACATTTTTTTCAGCAAATGAGCTCATGTAAATCATAACCAATAAATACTTGACATTCAAACACCAGGCTTTAAAACAAAATTAAAAAAAAATAAAAAATAAAAAAAAAATAAAAAAAAAAAAATATATATATATATATATATATATATATATATATATATATATATATATATATATATATGTATATATATATATATATATATATGTGTGTGTGTATATGTATACTTTTTTCTCACTGTGTCTTTTATTGTAATATACACACTGCAGACTAGTTTTGTAGATATTTTAGACAACCATGATTTACTTTAAGTCTTAGTTAAATCCCATTAAACACAGATTAAATTTGTGTTCATAAAGTACCTTAGAAATGGCTTCAAATCTGATTGTAAAACATTTTTTTCTGTTAAAAATTCATGTTTATATTTAATTTTAGTTGTACGCAGTTTTTCCCTGCAGCTGGGATTGGGCTGGGATGGACTCAAAAAAATAAAAATAAAAATCTACATTGAAAAAAAAAAACTTGACTGAAGCATGTTATGTCAGGACTTATTAGAAATCTGTATTATATTTATTTTCTGACCTAAAAGTTCCTGCAGCATTGATGTACCAACATTTCAGCTGGTAAGGAGATAGATTGCTGTAGCTCCTCAGGGGAAAACCTTTTCATCTCTGAACGCCTGTCTTGTTTTCCTCCCACTACTTCAACATTACTTACTGTCTCTGCCGTGGGTCACTTCCCTCAATGTTATAGTCTAGCTTATGTGGCTCTCTCAGATGTAAAGCCCAAACATCGACTCAACAATTACACTTACTCGTCGCTTCACAATGATCTTTGCTTACTTATGCAGACACCAAATACTTGGAAGGTCCAACATATGGGACCTAAGTTAGTTGGCAGAGTTTTATTAAACTTTATCTCGTATAGAATTCAACATTGAGTTCTCGTACAACCAACATGAACTAAAATTAAAAGAACCTTGATGCTGATAGCTGCCATGCTTTGTAGCAAGGTAACAAATGTGAATATTCATAAAAGGTTTACTTGGATATAAGTAAAATATAATGTGTCAGAAAAGTTATTTTTTTATTTGAAATATAATCCACTTAACGGTTCTTTTCATGTGTATTTAAGCAAAGAAAACTTTCACATCTGCATTTTCTAATGCAGATATCAGTTTATCCAGAGCTAAAAAAAATACATTAAAATCTGTCATTTTTTTACTATTCTTGATTTTTTGTGTTATTGTGCTGAAAACTGTTAATAAAAATTATTTGCTTTGACTCTATTAGAGCTGTCTGATATTATCCGCCTACTGATATTATCAGCTGACTAAAATGTAATACTGGAAATTATCTGTATCACCTTTTACTTTTATAATGACATAACATTCACACACACAACATGCACTTATTATATATCATATTCTTCAGTTTCGTCCCTTCAAACTTAACTTGCAAAACAAAAGAGATGACATAGATATTTTACAAGAATGTGTTGGCACAACACATTCCAAAAATATCAGTGTTAATGGATAATGCTATTGTAAATTCAGAGTTGGACAAAATCTGTATATAAGATGTCAGTAAAAAGCAAATATCCAACATTCTTACTCTGTACCTTCTTTAAAGCTCTTATCCTTGTTGTTTCTGACTTTGGCATCCGGCTGATGTCTTGTCCAGGTGTTTGCAGCTGACTTGTTGCTATAGTTGAAAAAAATACTATTTAGTTTGGGATCACACATTTACTTCTATGCACTGCAACAACAAGCTCCTAAAGTATCATGTACCCTGTGAACCTTCATGACACAACACTTGTCCAGTAATTTGTGTACGACTAAATGTTTGCACAACTCAAATTGTCTTCTACTAAAAAGTTTTACTGTGTGTTAACTGCAGTAAGTATCGGTCAACGCAGATTCTGGACTTCTTTGCAGTAAAACAGCAACTCTGTCACAATCTGTTTACTACAATCTCATCAAATAATTTCATTTAAGTCAATGAGAAGTGTTGCTTAATTAAGAACGTTACTTTTCAAGAAACCCACACCTTTTATTTTTATGCCCAAAGTGAAAATGTCTTTTTCTTTACAGGATATTTCTAAAGTTCAGAGAATTGTCACAGCCAGTAAATCACCTATGAACGGCGGAGTAATGAGGAGAGAGGGCGGCGGAGTTAAAGAGTGCCAGATGGAAAAGGTGAGCCTTTGGAGTAATTAAAGTGTAATGGCCTATGTGACCTGAGGGTTCATATTCATGAGCCTCATCTGCTGACTAAATTCATGGTCAACTCCCTCGTCAGAAGTCTCATAAGCCACTTTCACTCCAAGTCTCCGTGTCAGGGTCATAAATTGTAAACTTAATACAAGACATGCAACAAGTTGATATATTTTCTTCTGCTTGTTGTTTAACCCAACTTTGTTAAAGATTCCAAATTCACTGGTGTGAATAGAATAGAATAGAATAGAATAGAATAGAATAGAATAGAATAGAATAGAATAGAATAGAATAGAATTTTAAATCTAGTAAAGTATTGAGTAAGTTTAGTTTTAGATTAACCAAGAGGAAAAAAAATGACAAGATTTGGAGAAAACGAAGCCATTTTGATTTGTAGAAAAGTAAAACACTCACTTAAAGGTGGAGTATGTAAGATTTTCAATATTTTCAAAATAAATTAACTAATAAAATAACTACAATCATAATTAGATAGTTTTTTAAACATGTAGGTTCCAGTCTGTCCACATTTGATGCATTATTAAATTACAAGTTTAATTAATGACAAATGACAAAAAGCACTTTTTTTTTTTTTTTTACTGGTAGGCAAACTTTTAAGACGGGTCTTTGTCATTGTCACTTGTAATTTAATAACACATCAACTATGGACAGACTGGAACCTACATGTTTAAAAAATCTAATTATGATTGTAGTTATTTTTTTAGTTAATTTATTTTGAAAATATTGAAAATCTTACATACTCAACCTTTAAATTATTGACTGTCATTTTTCTTTTTAAGTGGTTTTGATAGTCTTCAGTAATATTTTTACATCTAATACAGATAAATGAGAAACAGAGAACTGATTTGTTACCATGGTAACTGAGGTGGTTACCATCACTAACCATCACTGACAGAAAAAAGGTTGCTGGTTTTGCGAGTTTGCGTGTGTGTTCTCTCCAGGTACTCTGGCTTCCTCTCACCATCCAAAGACATGTATGCTAGGTTAATTAGTCTCTTTAATTCCTCCCTAGGAGTGAGTGTGAGAGGTTGTTTGTCTCTCTGTAGAGGCTGATCTGTGCGGGGTGTATCCTGCCTCTCGCTTGCTAATTGCTGGGACAGACTCCAGCTTCCCCGTGACCCTGACCTGCAATAAGCGGTATAGAAAATGGATGGATAGATGGATGGTGTTTTCTTTGTGTGTGTAATATTCTGGGAGTATGACATGGGCATGCCAACATATTTCTTTTCCAGCTTTTTAGAGCTGTGATTAATGAGTCGGTCAGTCAGCAGAAGATTTATTGGCAATTTTGATCCGCAGCTTTTCTTTTCATCAAAGTAAATTGCACATGTTTGGTTGATAAATATTTGATTAGACAGAACAAGCAGTAGAAAGACACTATTTGGAGTAAAACTTATTTCTTGATATTGTGAAATATCAATAAGATCAGATCGAATGTCTCTTTTTTTTCCTTTCTTTTTTTCTTTCCAATTCAGTTCAGCTGTATTTGTATAGCACCGCTTCACAACAGTGTCATCTCAGGGAACTTTACAGACACACCAATTCAAGCCAGTTCATAATAAATAGCCTAGCTAAAAGAAAGGCCAACAGATTGCATCATATCTTGACTTCTTAATCTTGATCAAATCCCCCATCCTGAGCATGCATGAGGCGAGGTGGAGCGGACAGATCAACATGCGCTGCAGATATTATCCAGGAAGACCTGCAGAAAAAGGAGAAACGTCATTACTGTCATATAATCAAGTCATATTGAATGCAACATAACAATGTCATATGAAATTTCCCTTTGGGGATTTATCAAGTACTTTCCATTTAATTTAATTTCATATACTATATCTTTTCATAGCACCTATATTCCAACCAACACTGCTCCAGCTTTGCAGTAAAAGCGTGAGGAGTGTGGTTGCAGTGATGAGAAAATGTCGACATTACCACTTGCTTCAGAGAGCTCCCCACTTGCTGTCTCGCTGGCACTTTTAAAAGCAGCTGTTGAGTACAGAGGCAGAGAACTGGTCATTGACCTTTCCTATTCAGATTCTTTACCAAATACCCCAGAACCTTAGACTCAAGGTTTATGCGGGAGACTCAGTGCAGCCAGTTATCACGGAGACTGTAAGAGCTGCCCTGCCAAAATCAAGAGGATCTGAAGAAAGAAGGGAGAGTGAACAGGGTTCATAAGGATTTTGAAAAGTGGTCATCACAAACTATTACAGAAATAAGCTGTTAAATCAGAGGAGACGGGGGATGTGGAGCAATGCCACCCAGAGATGAGATGGGTCCATGTGGAGATGAAGCTATCTGTCAAAAAAATCATGACTTAATGAAACTGTGCCAAAAACAATGCACACTCGTGCCCTGGAACTGATTATATAATTTCAGGATGGTCAGAAAAATTCTGCTGCAAAAAGGAGGAGCCGGCTGATACAGATAAGAGGAGACGTATTTGAAACCTAAACTTAGATATTTCATTTGCGTGTCAGCACCAACACATCTCCTCCTGTCCTCCTCTTTCTGTGGGCAGGGAGGAGATGCAGAAACACTGATTATATGAGCGTGCACAGCTTAAAGCCTCGGTTTAAAAGGGAAGTGTGATACCTGGAACTGACTCTAAGCTTTTAATAGATGGCTTTGGATGAGATGACAAGTTTATTTTACTGTGGTGTGAAACATGTCTGATGTTCACATTTTCTAATTTCTTTACATGCAAATGTGTCTAAATATTCTTGCACAGCAAGGAAGTAGTTCACTTTTTATTCAGTCTGATAAAATTGAACTGGATTTTTATGAAACATAATATATTTAATATAAATATAATGTGTGGTATTACCTAAAGTTCATAGATTTAAGGGTTAAATCACTTATGGTTATGTTTAAAATTGGTCTTAGAATGGAGCTGGGTTATTTTGATCTCATCAGTTCACAAAGTACTCTGCAACAACAAACCAAAAGAGTGTCGCTGATTTATTTAAAACAAAGTTATTTAGATGCAGAAAAATCCAATCTTTCCACAACTTGAATGGAAATTGGTTTTCAACTTGGACATTATTAAACAGCCATGCACCAAATAAATCCAGACATGTTTCAACATGTTCCAAGAGAATTGTCTGCGACAGGTTGATGTCACACCACAGATCTGAGGCTATAAAGATGAGAATCACTTCAGCCTTCAGAGCAGACTTTCTAGATCTCAGTGCTCAACCAAACGGAGGGTGGGTGTTGGACAGATAAACTGGTCTGTGGTGTCTTTGAATGCCGAGAAGAGGGAACCTCCCATAATGCAGCACCACACCAATCAGGCCTGTATAGAAGAAACTACTCTTCTCTTAAAGACACCTTGACAGCCCACTGGGAACTTGACAAGGCCCACCTGTACAAATCTCAGGACATAAGAAGTCGTTCATTCTGATGAAACAAAGATTGAGCCATTTGGCCACAATTCCCAGTGGTGTGTGTGTGTGTGTTATTGAAAACTGCCACTGGGCATCACCTGTTTAATACCATCCCTACAGCCAAACATGGATGCTATGGGATGTTTGTCTGCAGCAGGGGCTGGAAGACTAGTCAGGATGGAAGAAAGATGAATGGAAGGAAATATAAGGCAAACCTTAGAGGAAAGGCCAGAGAGCTCATTATTTCAGGCTGGAACAAAAAGTTTACATTTCAATACAGTGATCTAAATCATAACAGCAAGAAAAGTGGCTTTCAGGAAAACATAGCAAAGGTCCTGAAGTGACCTAGTTCCAGTCCTGGCCTGAACCCAGGAGATAATCTCTGGGAAGATCAGAAGAAAAAGAAAGATAGAGAAAACCTCCAAAGTCAAGCCTCGTTAAAGGATCATGCCCATGAAGATGAGGCTGATTATTCATTTACATATTACAGTGTTATCAAAATGCATTAATAGACAATAATGAAAAGAAAATTCATTCTTTGTTTTTTAATAGTGTGGACACAAGTAGATAGATAGATAGATAAATACTTTATTAATCCCGAAGGAAATTGTGCAGTTGTCCGTTGCTCACATTCATAAAACAGCAAAAGAGAAAATTTAAAGTTTAAAAAAACCAGACAAATAAATAATTCAACAGATTTGCATATATTACACCAATATTGCAGACAGATATCAATGTGGTAGATCAATATCACCAAATAATAATGATGCAAAAGTTTATGCTGATAATGTGATTCTTTCTTCTTTTTTCTTTTTTTTTTTTTTTTTTTAACAATTTACTGATACTATAACTTTAATTATCAGTTTTACGGCTTATTATTCGGTGTTGATTGACCAATAAATTTAAAAAAACAATGCCTTTCTGAGCCAATGTTCATTAGAAAAATTAAGATAACTAATTCTGGTTTTACAACAAGGTAATAAACAAAATAAAAACTCTTCCATCAGCTGTGAGTTTTTTTTCCAAAGAACAAATGGCATGTTTAAGTTATTGATATTGACTGACACCCTGTATTTTTTTTTTTTTTACTACTGAACACACACAGCTGGGATGTGGAAAATGTATACTTAGTGCTGACCTGTTTTCCCTCCCCCCTATTTCAGACCGCAGGGGAATGTTTCCAGAACCAGACGGAGGAATCAGCCCCGGAAAGTAAAAAACAACCAGAGCTTCAGCAGGTGGGATTCACTTGTGCGGAGTACTACAACTCTTAGGTTAAGTTCTCGTAGGATAAAAAAGACGTCTTCTTTCTGCACATACAGTCCATATCAACACACTAAACAACCACTGGAAGCCATGGAGTTGGATGGATTTTAATAACTTATAAATCAAAGTAGAGGCCATCAAGGCTGATGAATACTTGCTTTAAGCATCGTTTTCAGAACTGTGATGCCAGACAAGCAAAGCTGCAATGTCTTTATAAGCAAGTCCAAGGTTAAAAATTTGTCTCATTTAAGTCACATATTGCCATTTTGCTACATAGCTGACTTGGAGGCCTGGAACCGTCTCCTTTGTGTAAAAACGATGTGCGTTCATAGGAGCATTTTCAATGAGCTGTGGATAATTTCTCAACCGTACGATGAAACCGATATTTCAATTTTCTTTTCTGCAGTTTCCACTCATTGGGATATATTTCATCTCATGAAGGAAACTTTGTTTCGTTTTATTTGTCTTTCCCATATCATTTTATTTCAGTTTTTTACATTGTTTTTCTGTTCTAGTGCCAATGAACAATAGATTATGTGTAATCCAACTTGACTTCATATACAAATGAGTAGCATTATTTATGACAAATAGATACTGATATTGAATCGTAAACATTATGCTATAACTTTATCTGATGCAAGCATTAAAATAGAACAACTCAAAAAAAAAATTTTTTCTTAATTTTTTTCTGGAAAAAAACCTCAAACAGGACTAAACTATGCAATAAATAAAAATAAATGATAAAAATTAGAATTCTTTTGCAGATTGATTTACTGAAAAATGACCAGCATACTATGCCACCACTGACAGCTGTTTTCTGAAATAATTAGTAGAAAATAATTTATTCATAAAACTAATAACATTAATAGAAATAATGAACTAATTTAATAAACCTTTATGTAGAATATTCAAAACCCTTTTAATCATTTACATCTTAATCATTAATTTGTGTCTGATTAAAACAGCTTTTGTGTTGATATGGGAATATTAAAATATTTTTGACTTCATGCAGTGAGTCATAATTAAAAACTATGTATTCTGTATTGAAATATTACGCAATCAAAAGCCAACGCAAATGTAGGTGACAATTCAACATCCTGTCTGAAAAGCAACAAATGATAATCTAAACAAAGTGTTACAAGACAAATATCACTCTAAAGGCAAATACAGCACAGAAAATGAAGATAGCATGAAAAGCACAGATCTTCTACATTGCCCCCAAAAAAATAATCCACAGAAATCTAAAATTAAGTGTGCCAGTGTCACCTACAGTGTGTCACATTCAGCGCCCTGCCAAAGTCTATGCGTAAGTGCTTCTCGCTTCCTATTATTGAATTGAGTCACACCTGTTTGGCAGTCAAAACAATGCATCTCATTTCAGAGCAGTGCAATACTGTGTAACTGAGCAACTGTCTTGCATCCCAAATGACAGAAATCCATAATTAGACTTGCAGACTGTTTGCACAAAAATGTCAGAATATTTCAAAAGAAGAACTTCACAAATGTGAATCCATTGGCTCAATGGGTTTGTTTTATACCAGGAAATATTCACTAAATTTCTGACAGTTCTTGTTTTTCTCACAGTTCGACGGTGGACTATGTCAGATTTAAAGCAGCCCGAGAATCAAATGATATTCTGATTTTTATTCAGAGAAATATATTCTAACATGTAAGCTGGTGCTTGTTTGTGAAGTCAAATGCAGTCAGTTACCCAAGGGAGAATCTCTTGCTCTGCCTTAAGTCAAGAAATAATGCTATTTCTTTTTTATGGATTTATTTTGTAGCATGACCATCTTACAATTCAAATTTTCTAATCTCCTTATGGATTGTTTTTAGGGTTGTATCTTGTGCAATGTCATTAAATAGAAAGATTTCCACATTGTGTTGTTGCACCAAATCTTCAATTGGCTCTTTTCATTATGTCTGGTGGTCTCCTTCATGCAAAGCCTTTACCATTAATGATGCAGTAAACAATTTGATTAGTAGTGATTTGCATTCCGGTCTCTGTGGATCAATCTGTATTTAGGCGCTCCCCATTTCTGTCATTCTGCCCTCATTATGTGTTCCCATGTTCGATTGATGAGGCTGAATACCTGAGGCGTGTCTTGTCTGATGTTCCAATGTTTTTGAACAAAAAAGATTAGTAGTCTTGCACTTGCTGATCTTTTGTGGAACACAACA
Source organism: Telmatherina bonti (assembly GCF_933228915.1). Lineage (NCBI taxonomy): Eukaryota > Metazoa > Chordata > Actinopteri > Atheriniformes > Telmatherinidae > Telmatherina > Telmatherina bonti. Next base: position 36,240,001 of record NC_136619.1, on the reverse strand, counting down.
AAAGAGCTCAAATCTAACAGAGAATCATCAACACTTTTAATGAAGACAGTACAGCCTCATCTGTTGTGTTCGCCGAGTCAACCTGAGCATTGACGTTCTGACAGATCAATGGCACAAAACCACTGACAGGGCTTCTCAGTGATGTGATCAAGAGTTTTGACTAATAATGTTCTCAATTAAACACATGGAGTGTGAAAACTTTAAAGTCTCGGTGCACAGTTGGATCTCAACAAGCTCAGTCACAAGGTGTTTCTGCTGAAGTTAACCATTAATAAATTATTTTGTTGCTGCTGTTCTTGCGTTGCCTCTAGACAGTTTCAAGCAACAGATGACACAAAAATAGTTTAGCAGTTTCCCAGAGTATATTTCAAGTGCATTGTAGCTTCAGTTTTGTTTCAGTCTAACGTTTTAAATCTGACAAAAACTGTCCCACCAGGTGATGCATGAGAATTACATGGGATGAGTGCAAATAGGTTAAAACTACATTCATTTAAAAAAAAAAAAAAAAAAAAAAAAAAAAGATCTATTAATATTACTCAAAATGAGTTATAAGGAAAGAAATATCATTTACTTTTATATTATATTTGTATTGCTATTATAACATAAATATGATCCCATATAGTGCTTTCTATGTAGCCTGGCAAGCCAGACTCTCTCGCTGCAGCAGCTTAGAGTCTGGGGACTCACTCGCATCAACGGATTTCTAGGGCGGGACAAACAACACGCAGTAAACCAATCAGAAAAATTGATGGACGTTACGTTACGCCATCTTGAATTCTTTGAAGAATACGTGATGACACAAGGCAAGATGTAAGAGTCTCCTCAGATCAACCAATCAGAGTAGCCGGTTTGTTTGAGACGGACGTGAATCTCTGTGAAAGGGAGGGACTCCAGACTAAGTACTGAATTTATAGAGCACTTCAGTCTGGCGTGCGAAGCTACTTTCTATGTGTGGCAGTCAGATTTCTTTGCTCCCGGTCATATTTCTCTCCAGTCAGGAAACGTGCAAAACCCTCATTTAAATAAGGAGGCGCCAACATGTTTGTACCTGCCGTCCATTTCCACATACACTCTTAGTAAATCACCAGCAAACTGTGGTTTAGCCTCGCGTGCAAAGTTCCAGATTGCACATGCAAATTCCTACCCACAGATTCTCAGATCTTATTAGATCTGGTCCAATGTTTTTGCACCTTGGCTTAGTTTTGCTCAGTGTCACACAATACAGTATATGGGTTGGATGATTTCTTTACTTATTTTTTCCCCCAATGTTCGGTGATATAAATAATAAAATTAAAGCTTTTCGTTCCGTTTTAAATTGACTTTGTATTATTTGAACATTATTAGCTAAGTTAGAAGCTGATATTAGCTTCTAAATTTAAAAAAAATGAACAAAAAAAAAAACACACCCACACACACGCACAAAAGCTTCCAGGTTGTACATTAGTTTCTGCAGCCAAAATTCTGAAATAATTACCATGGATTTTATTTTTGCTATATTTTAATATTTTTGGAAATGTAAGGAAGTTCAACAGAAAGTTGTGAAACATGATGTACAAATGATGGTGATTGTAAACTAACTTAGAGATACGTTTAAACTCTCCTCTAAAGCCAGTAGAATCCAGAACATTTTTTTATGTTGATGTCCTTGGAGTGCTTTTCATTTTTTGACACACACACACACACACACACACACACACACACACACACACACACACACACACACACACACACACACACACGCGCGCGCACACTTTAACAGTGAAAATAACAGCAGATCCTAGAGACTGATGTTTAAGTGGACAGATTCCACCTTGAGCTCCTGAAACAGGTTCAACTCACGTTATCTTTATTTATCTAGTTGATAGACATCAAGGTCTTTTTTCTTTTTTTTTTTTTTTTTTTAATTAAAACTGCATTTTATTTATGAATTAAGGATCAAAAGTTAGAATACAATGGTTTAGGTAAAATGTACCTACATGTAACTGTAAACATGCCTATACAGTCATAATTAAACATATATTAAAAACAACAAAATGTAGATAAATGTCCTCATTTTCTTGAAAAAACAGATAATCAACAAGAATAGCGTTGAAATAAATAACCTGTATTTTGGTTTCATGAGAAAAAGAGCATAAAAATTATTTCTGTCAGACATTTTAAACTGAACACGTACGAATCACCTTGACTGCTGACAATGCTGCTGCCACGACTAAAAATGTAGTTTTGAGCTCTTTCCCCCAAAAAAATCTACTCAAGCATAGAAACTTTGGGATGTCCTTAGGGAATATGAACACACACACACACACACACACACACACACAATGGAAATTTTATAGCTCCATCAACGTTGGCAGCAATAGAGGACGGCAAGAATAAGTATGTTAAGTCGGAGATAAAGGATCCTTTTGACTGAGTTACTTCTCATACGTATTTAAAAAAAAAAAAATAAATAGTCTTCACTGTTGAGCATATTTAATTTCATCTACTCTGTTTGTGTATAATTGCTAAATTGAATAGCCTAACTCAAAGTCTGCATGTTCTTCTGACAGCGATGAGCCCTTTTTTATTTGTTTTGCTTCAAGCCAGGTGATAGAAGTGAATCCCCCTGCCATGCAGAGCGATATGTGACTCAATTTGTGAGCAGCCAGCAAGCCTTAAGGCATTCTCCAATGTGACACTGGTAAACACTAAACAGATGCTTTGCTTCAAGAATTGGTTCTCAGAGCTGGTGTGAAGTGCTTAAACATGTCATTGCCAAAGAAAGCTTAAATTATTCAGAATAGCTGAGGTAGCTTTATTAAAGCAGACCAATTTTGTCTTCAAACTGTTCGAAGGAAATGGCGAGCACTTTGCTTGAATGTGCTATTCAGCCCTAAACACAGATTACAGGGATGAATTGTTTCAACTCCTGCTGACAAAATCCTTGTTTTTATTCAGTAAACAGTAAAATAAATGCATAAAGGCAGACAAAATGAGCTCAGTTTCCTCTAAGCTGTGGTCTTCAGGATGTGTGCAGTGACAGACGGTAGCATCACACGCTGTTTAATGTCATCAGCTTTTAAGACGCAAAGCTCACTATTTTTTCCTACTGCGGATTAATTTGTGCACAAAGATTCAGACAGATTCAGAAAATAAAGGCATCTACTAGAACAATAGAGAAGCAAGAGTTCCCACATCAATAATTTATGGGGAGAAAATTGTTAAAATGTAAACTCCTCTTCACAACTGGAGTAAGAGACACCGTGAGCTACAACCTCATGGTCTTTAAAAGAAGCTGTCTGTGCAGCTGGTTGAGAGATGAGTGTTTCTCTCACAGAACAAGGACAAACAGGTTTCAGTGGACATCTTTCTCATAATTCTTTTGTGCTTTTTGTTTCTGTTTCTTATTTGTCCTCATATGTCTCACTGCTGTCTGTGTGTTTGCTCACAGCTTATAAGTCTTGACGTTTTCAGGGCATTTTTTTAGTCATTTACCTATGCAAAGCACACATGCTTGTCCTTATGGTTTGCAGTGGCATTTACCAATTAAAGATGAATATGAAAGAAGTCTTTTTTCATGACAAAATCTCTTAAATACAACTTAACACAATTGCGATTTATGAGAAGACATGGGTGAATTCGGCTCATTGTGATCTGCTTCTAGCTTCTGCAAACCTTTCCTACAGCTTACTTAGTACTTCATCTGATTTTTACAGCACTAGCAAAGATAATAAGTAGTCAGCCTTAATAAGTATTCAGATCAGTTGCAGAATCGGATTAAATAGAGCTAAAATTTCTCATGAACTTGTTCAAAGTTAAGTTCATTTTAGTCGCTTTAAGTTAGAACTGAGAATATAAGACTGTATCTAACCATCCTGTTGCTAGGAAGTTATACCCCTGAAGGCTTAAGGCAGTGTGATCTGGAGTCATTTGGCCCTGTTGGCGGGAGGTCTCTCCATTTCTTGTCTCTTTTTAAATGTCAAGACATTGCAGATATCTTGTCATTGTGGATGGATTCTTCAACTCCACAACTCTTCAAATTAGAAGTCAATGATGCCGACGCTGTAGCTTAGAGCAGGCAGACAAAACTAACAGAAATGTTCTTTACAAATGTGTTGCTTTCAGTTTAACGTTCACAGAAAAATTAATGCTTTCAAAAAATGCGTTCATTTAAACCCGTTGATGCACAACACTGCTTGTCATAAATGAAAAACTATATATATATATATATATATATATATATATATATATATATATATATATATATATATATATATAAAGTTGTCATGTTTTCAAGGATGAAAACTTTAAATTAGAAAAATTAATATACAGTATCATTTACGTAGCGTTGATTATATTATTTTATTATCGCAAAGAAGTTCATACCCACATTTCACACATTTCAAAATATAAAACTGGTGCATCTCAGTCATCTGAAATATACTTTTGGTAACTTTGCAAGCTAAAGTATTTCGACCATAGTGACCTGACCTGACCTAGCGTAGCCGCTTCTTAACACGGCTGAATTAAAACAACACCCCATGTTGTATTCCATTAGATCTTTAGCAGCATCTCGAGCGCAGATTACAGAACACCATGTGTCTACTGCAGAGAATCATTGTCTCAGTCTTGCTCATTACGAATCTCTTTCTTCTGATCCGAACAGCAGAGGAGCCAAGCGCAGACTGGAGAATTCGACACAAAGCCCGTACACGACAGTGAGGAGGCAGAGGGAGGCAGCAGCAAAAACACAAAGCTGCAGAGCTACAACTGAGCGGACGGCACGTCATCGGAAAGCAGAGCCCCTGCATCACCTGAAGGATCTTTTTAAGAGCACACAATCGCGCACTCTCACAAAAAAAAAAAAAAAAAAGTGCGCCCACACACTGACACAAACTCACACGTAAACATACACACAAACACAGCGATACAGTTGCATATCAGCATTGTTAGCTAGAGCTGAGACGCTGGAACTGTCAACAAATTTCCAACTGTCATCTGAAAACCTCCATAGTAAAATGGCATGCGTTTAGAAATTCTTTTCAAAGGTAGTAATGGCACTGGTAACTTGTTTCATGATTGTTTATTTGTTGTTTACTTATCTGAGTTTTATTTTGAGTGAGGACACTGCTTTCTTAATGTGTGATCTTTCTAAAAAAAAAAACAAACAAAAAAAAAACCTTTGCACTGGTGAGGTCTGACACTGTTTCCTGTGATACGTATATCAATTGACAAATAAAAAGTACTCCTATTACTACTATTACTACTACTACTACTACTACCCAACTTAGATTATTGTTTGTCACTCATTGTAGCAAGGTTAATTTACTCCTCCACATTTTGAAATATAGAGGCTCAAAGTTGGCTGGCCAACTGTTCAACGTTTAATATTTCAGCACTCTTTCCTGCCTTTAACACTCCGGAGGCAAAGAGCCAAAGACTCACAATGGGTCGTCTCCCTGAGAATGTGCCATGCACTGAGTAGTAACTCCTAGCTACGTGTATCTGTGTTATCTGACCTTTCTGTGTCCTTTCAATAAACTGTAATTTTCAGTAAATGTGTGAAGAATAAATGGTTATTTGTGGGAAAGAAACGAGTGAGCATGTTTGTGATACTCTGTGAGACGAGAGCCATCTGGATGTGCATCGTCTAAATGTTAACTACATGTTGCGCACTGAGAACTGCAGCGATAAGAAGGAAAGTTCAGGATGTGCAGGATTTCTAAGCAAGAGAAATAATTCACCACATTGGTTGATGTTCCTGTGCAAAGTTTTGAAATGGATGGATTAGCAAAGCTGCAATTTAATATTTTGGTTGTTGTTTGTTTGTTTTTTATTAATGTAATGTTTCTCAATCCTGATCCTCAAGTTTCCATGCTCTGCTTGTTTCAAAGGTAACCCAACTCAACAAATCTGAATTCAATGAGTGCCACGTTAACAGGCTTGCAAGGAACTTAGTGAGGAGATTCATCCACTGCATTGAGAAACATTGCAGTGTTACGGAAGCGTAGAGCTGTCATCCTCATAAAAAAAAAAAAAAAAAAGTTTGGGCCTTATTACGTTATAACGTGATAGTTTTATTGTAAAAACGTGAAACGTATCACGTTATAACATGATAGTTTGTTGTAAAAACGTGAAACTATAACATTATAACGTGATAAGTTTATTGTAAAAACGTGAAACGTATCACGTTATAACGTGATAGTTTTATTGTAAAAACATGAAACACCATGTATCTGAAAACGTGAACTTGGTAATTTTCGACTTTAGATGAGGAAATTGTGTGCGGGGTGGATAGGAGATCATAAATGGCTCATTTACAGGACTTGATAGAGTTTTTCTTCATACTTGGGTTGAGACATTGTGAAATTATGGTGCTTTGGAACACTGTTGATCACATTGTAATAAATATGCATAGTTTAAGGACAGTTTTAAAGACATGGGTCTGTACAGAAAGAAAATTGAGTCGAATCCCCGTGACGTGGCATATTTTCAAATTGAAACTTGAGCGGCACGAGAATCGCTGTGAATGCAAACATCATCAGTGCATCCAAGTGCCATCTATCCATCCCTGTTCTACCGCTTATTGGGGGTCTGATCGCGGGAGCAGCAGTCTAAGTAGGGAAGCCCCCCTCCTCAGCCACATTCGCCAACTCTGCGGGGGGGGGGGGGGTCCAATGCGCTCCCAGGCCAGCTGAGAGATGTAATCCTTCCCGCGTTCAAGTGGTTATACGTTTTTACATTAAAACATATCACGTTATAACGTGATATGTTTCACGTTTTTACAATAAACTATCACGTTATAACGTGATATGTTTCACGTTTTTACAATAAACTATCACGTTATAACGTGATATGTTTCACGTTTTTACAATAAACTATCACGTTATAACGTGATATGTTTCACGTTTTTACAATAAACTATCACGTTTTAACGTGATATGTTTCACATTTTTATAATAAACTTATCACGTTTTAACGTGATACGTTTCACATTTTTATAATAAACTTATCACGTTATAACGTGATATGTTTCACGTTTTTACAATAAACTATCACGTTATAACGTGATATGTTTCACGTTTTTACAATAAACTATCACGTTATAACGTGATATGTTTCACGTTTTTACAATAAACTATCACGTTATAACGTGATACGTTTCACATTTTTATAATAAACTTATCACGTTATAACGTGATATGTTTCACGTTTTTACAATAAACTATCACGTTATAACGTGATATGTTTCACGTTTTTACAATAAACTATCACGTTATAACGTGATACGTTTCACATTTTTATAATAAACTTTTCACATTATAACGTGATATGTTTCACGTTTTTACAATACACTATCACGTTATAACGTGATATGTTTCACGTTTTTACAATAAACTATCACGTTATAACGTGATACGTTTCACATTTTTATAATAAACTTATCACGTTATAACGTGATATGTTTCACGTTTTTACAATAAACTATCACGTTATAACGTGATATGTTTCACGTTTTTACAATAAACTATCACGTTATAACGTGATACGTTTCACATTTTTATAATAAACTTTTCACATTATAACGTGATATGTTTCACGTTTTTACAATACACTATCACGTTATAACGTGATATGTTTCACGTTTTTACAATAAACTATCACGTTATAACGTGATACGTTTCATGTTTTTACAATAAAACTATCACGTTATAACGTGATATGTTTCACGTTTTTACAATAAACTTTTCACGTTATAACGTGATACGTTTCATGTTTTTACAATAAAACTATCACGTTATAACGTAATAAGGCCCAAACCTTTGTTTTATGAGGATGACAGCTCTACGCTTCCGTACAGTGTATAGTCATGTAAATGGTATAGATCATCTTTAAAGGGGCCTGGTATGTTACTGCGGTACCCCAAGAGGGAGAAAAATAATGCAATATGCTTTAGATGTTTAACCATTTAACTCCCACACTATGTTCTTGATCTAACGTTGGTCTTTGTCTTTCATGGTCCTTTATGGTGAAATGAGGGCTCAAACAAAGGAACCATAAGAACTTAAGCATGTAACAATATGGCAAATAATAAAAGTGAATGTAGCTCCAGGCAAGAGACAAAGGATAAGAGCAGACCCAAATAAACCAAACCAAATCAAGATTTATTTGTGTAGCACTTTTCATACAAAAGCATATCAAAGTGCTTCACAACATAAGAATAAAAACTGTTTTACATTTAAAAAGACACACACACACACACATTACCCACACACGCAAAGAACCCAACTCGTCCCCTGACCATTAATGCCAAAATAAAAACTAGTAACTTCAGGATTCTGTCTCTGTATCTGACTTGACACTGCTGTGAGGAAACGACATCTGGGGAATCCGACCATGTCAGGAGTCGCCCCAGGAATGACCAACAGAGACACAGCTACAGGGAACGCCCAGGCCGGGGTCCATACCCCATATGTCCTATGTCCATATGGCTGCAACAACCCGGTCATAAGGACAACCCGTCAAACAGGCGCACTGGTGCAGCCTCCGACACGGTGGATCCCCATGAGGAAAAAAATAACACTGGAGCTAAAAGGTTAAAAAGAGAAAAATAAAGACACACAAGACAAAATAACTAAATCAATAATTCTGTAAAACGATAATTAGAACAACAGTAATATGTAAATACTTAAAAAGTGCATTAAATATGTTATTAAATGAGATAAGACAATGATATATAAAAGATTAAATGAAAAAATAAATAAATATGTGAATAAATGTATTTATTTAAAAAGAAAATGAATAAACAGACAAATAAATAAGAAAAGTTAAATTCAAGTAAAAACTAAACTGAGAAGATGGGTTTTGAGATTCTTTTTAAAACCATCTACAGTCTCTACTTTGTGATGCTTCATAGGATCTGTGGTTGCTCCCCTCTGCTACAGTAAATGTAACCTAAGAAACCAAAACAGTAAACAGGTCTACCTGTGATTCCAAATTCAACTAATAAGCAACTAAAACAACAAGAAGAGGCAGTAGAGGAATGCTGGTGTTGGTAGTGCCTGCCAGGAGAATGTTTTCTCTTGGTTTTGTGGCCCCCATCTGAGTCCCTCCAGTCAATTACTGAGGAGAAGGAGAACAAGCTAATCAAAACCACACACACACACACACACACACACACACACAAAGAAAACATTTGTGCTGAAAGAAGCAAGCATGCAACTGTCTTTTGACCAAGTGATGACTCTTTATATGCACGGACATTAAATAATTATCTTTTCAGAAATATTTTCAAAAGCATTTTAAAATTAGCTTCTCAAGTAGAGAAATGACCTCATTTGCGGTTCCAAGATGAAAAAAAAATGACAGACTAGTCCACATAGAGACCAAGCCAAGAGAAAGAAACAATGCATGCTTGCTTGATACAGAATAAAACATTGCTGCATGAAGTCCTATGTCAAGAGCAGGACTTTGACATTTGGTTTTTTTGTGTTTTTTTTTTTTAATAATGTTTTTACATATCCATGTTCAACTGACTGTTGGATCAATAGACAATAGTCCAAGAAAAGGGAAGGATGTAGAAATACGTAAATACCAAATAAAATCCATATGAAAGTTTTTTTTTTTTAATCCCAGAGTCCTTAAGTCCAAACATGACTTTTTGTGGTACATGTATATAAAGCACAATAAGGACATCATGTGCTCACCCAAGAATGCTCCAGTCTTTTAAACTAAGTCACAGAAAATAAATTGATAAATCAGTTAATCTACATTGACCAAATAATGAATTATCTAGAACAAGCCACTCATTTTAAATTTTACAGTTTGTATTTTAGTACAATTGCACGGCCACATCTAATTTCTGCTGATCACAAACCGGCCTGTAAAGCCTGTTAGAGCAGAAAATGCTTCCCTTTAAGGATTGGCGTGGAGCAAATGTTCAGCACTTTAGCCCCACAAGATAATTTATATAACACAAAAGGATATTTTCCATCAACTCTTTGTACAAAATAAATATACTCTAATGCTGTTTTAGCACTGTTTGGAGAATAACTATGAAGAAACAAGGAATAATGAACTATATTCAATATTACCAATACATATTGATATCTATGGAACTAAGATAAAGCAGCACAACACCTGATAACTCCAAGCTTTGTGGGGTCATGATCACAAATGAAACTGAAAGTGGGTTTAGAATTAAATATAAGTGGCCCTGCGAAGGACTGGCGAGCTGTCCAGGGTGTACCCCGCCTTTCGCCCAAAGACTGCTGGGATAGGCTCCAGATTCCCTGCGACCCTTAATCAGATTAAGTGGTTCAGATAATGGATGGATGATTAATTTAAGAGAAATCATTGTGAATTAATCAATAAAGGCAAAACATAAAACAAAAATCCAATCAGACATATTTAAATGGATACAAATTCTACATATTGGTTCAACACAAGATCTGTACTTGGTGGAGTGGACAGGTAAAACAAAAAAAACAAAAAAAAAGAAAAGAAAAAAGCTCCAAAAGTGACTTATCACCTAAAGTTGCACAAACAAAATGTTGCCACAAGAAAAATTTGCACAAACATAGAATCTGAACAGGAAAAATAATAAGATATATTTGTCTTTGGGGAATGCCCTAAATTCCCCAAGTTGGGTTATCTGTTTCCATCTGCCTCAGCAGACATTACTCTCGTATTGTACCCGGCAGTCTTGAGCATGAAAAACCTCTGTGGTTCTTTGTTTTGTAAGAAAAACTACCAACTGCTTTTAGCAGCTTTGTGGTCACAGCATCCCTTCATGGGACATTTTGATATGTTTTGAATTCAACAGCATCCATGCTGGTAAATGTTAGCTAACAGGTGCAGCACTCTATTTGAAGACCCATAATCCATCTATTTTGTGGGTTTGAGTGTTTTCGCCAAGTCGGCTTTATATCTTGCTGAGAACAAAACAAAGAGATCTGTCGCCAGGACTTGGTACCCATGGTGGATCTTGCAGATTTCCCCCAAACCCTCCAGCCACCAGCAGTCGACACAATGGGAGGGAAGAGAGATGGTCAAGTTTGCCATCGAACATTCCGGCTTGGGATGCGATCAAAGTGACAGTGTGGGTTTTCTATGCCATCTTCATTTCACTACCTGCTGTTCACTGCCTGTGATAATGATGTAGATTTCAAGGAAAGAAAAACATCTAGCTGTGCCGTACAAGACACCAGTTTCCCAACACATTAAGATAGGTGGAAATATGTTCTTCTGCTAAAATTAGAATGCTTTGTTTTTGCCGCATTTGTGTCAGTGTTTGGGAAATACAGTTTTCTAAATTCCCCTGAACAAAAATAGGACCTTCTTACATAGATTCTGTGGGATTTTAAAACAGGATAGCTGTTAGCATCAAATACTGCACTTTACTTCACAATATTTAGTGTTTGTAAAGCTTTTAGGCAGTAGAGTCACAGAAGCCTACAAATACCATGCAAACATGTCACAGCCAATGCAAGCAAATCACTGACACTAAACTTCTGCATAACGAATGGCAAAGATGGAAAGTATTAAATGTCTGTATTGAATGTGAAAATGAACTCGAGATTCAGCATGTTACATGTACTTCAGGTACACATACAGAATGCTTAATATGTCAGTAATTTTGCTTTAGGTCCATTCGTGTCAGACGTTCTTTGATAACTCTGCACCTGCTCAGTTAGTCATCTTCTCCAGCACACTGTTTGTTTCCCAGTTTTGTGTGCTCTATACCAGATTTCCAGATCTACCAGATCCTTATGCCTTGCAGACAGGTTTTCCAGGTTTTCTTTTCCCAGCTTTAAATTTGCTGTCAATTCATCCTGGCAATTCTGCAGTCTGTCACAAAAGCCCTCTGGCAGTTGGGTTGGAAGACGAGCACTGAACCTCATATCTAAAGAACTAAGTTTCTTTTTTTCTTTTTTTTTATTTGAGACAAGTGTTGATGCCAGATCAAACTCTGTTTCTGTTTCACTACACAAGTTATGTCCTAATTTTGAAAAAAAAAAAAAAAAAATCTAATTAATCAGAGGCTTTGTAATCAACTAATTTCAATTGAGCACATTTTGGTCACAAATATATTTGTCCCCCAAAAGAAGTATTTTATTAATGTCAATGGATTTTAGTGGGCAACTGATTCAAATAATAGACACAGACAATAATATTTAAAACTAAGTTTTAAGTAATGTCTGGACAAATGCATTAAACCCATAAGAACCCAGTGTGACACATATGATGCATAGTTTCTGAGACATTTGGCATTACTTTATGGTATAAACTTTATTTAAAATCCTGATGATTTTCTCTGCTTTAATAATGTTTTATTTTATTTTTGACCATTTTAAGACTAATTGTTCTGAATAATGAACAAAAGAAAAATATTTTTTTTCCATCGCTCTTACTCTTTGATAGAATCTGTTTCATACCTCTTTTTATCTGTTCCAAACCTAACTGATGAATGTGAACCAAACAGATCCACATCTGCAGAGTAAAACTGTCATAACTGCCCCTGTGGCCAATAATAACACCCAAGCTCTGTTGTTGGAGTTAATATGTGCCTGCCACTTTCAGTATCTTGGAATTTTCCACCTGAAGGAGCAGAAAGCCGAAACATACGAAGTAGAGATCCCATCAACCTGCCAGGAAGTAGTCAATGTCTAAATATCACAATGCATTCTACGGTTAATTTTCACTGGCTAATAATTCTAAATCACTTTTTCATCTGATTAAAATGTGACCATTTCCAAATACAGAAGATAAATACGACAAGACACAAGGACACTCTTGTCACCAATAAAAAGATCCAATCAGACCTAATCTCCATTTGAAAGGCACACACATCTGTGTTCACAACAGGAATACAGTAAAATTAGCTGCAATATATCCATCTTTAATGGCACAGTTGGGGTGATGATTTCTCATCATTATAATCAATATAATCATAAGTTAAAAATATTGCAGTATTCCAAATGGTGACGCATGAGGTAATGTCCCTGACAATGTATAAATATGAAGACAGACTGCTGTAAGCTGAGTTTAGCCCCATCACCCCCCCCCCCCACCCCCACAAAAAAGAAGAAAAAAAAATCACCAGCTGTAGCATTGGCTTCATATTCACTCACCACCCTGTTTCCACACACTACAAACAAATAAACAAAAGGAGCCACCCACTGGACTTCCAGCCATTCAAACATCTTAAATGAGACATATTTCTGACTTTTTTACTGATGTCTTCAGTGACACTGTAAAAAAATCAGATTGCTTCTTACTATTTTGAGAATGATTTGGTGCTTTTATTTATTTATTTATTTATTTTTTGTTGTTGTTATTTTGTCAATTTTAGTATTATATATAAATATATATATATAATGATTTGTGTATGTATATTTCACACTTTGCTAACATAGTCATGGATTCACAAATAATTAATGATGTAAAGAATAGACTCTGGTCAGCTAAATGGAAGGCCATTTAGTCTCAGTGGACAATTGTTGGGTGGGAAAACAAGGTCAAACTCTGAAGGTGGGCTAATACACTCCAGCACTTTACTGTGGTGGAATAACTCTTAACTAATTAATCCCAGCTAGGGATTAATGGCAATAACAAAGGATGTGTTTAAGATTACAAACAGGATGAAGTGATTGTGCAGTTGGTCAAACCTATAAGGAAACACAGTGGTAGGAATCTTCAAGTCTTCATGTGTTTTACTTCTCTGGGGGTGGACACCTGCATTTAATTGAAAATATACAGACATGAAAGAGACAGCACTCAATTCTTGAGAGGCACCCTCTGCTTTTTATGTTTAGGAAGAAGGAGTTATGCTTCAGCAGAATAATGAGCCCGAACTCAGTACAAAGCTTTGAGGAAATTCTTGGAAACTGAGACAACAAAGAATCTGTGTCATTAGATTTATTTGCATCGTCCATGCTAGCTTGAGAGCATGTTTTCTAAAGCAAAATAGTTCAAAATTAATTTTGAGCGATTTTAATTTTAATTTTTAAGTCAATTATTTTGAAGGTGATACAAGAACGTCTTCACAGAATGTCATGAAGCTGTTGATTATTACCCCACAAGTTCAAGTCTTTGTCCTGTTTAGAAATTTAGCCAAAGCAAAGCTATGGATGTGCGCTTTAACTGTGTCTCTGTCACACAGAGAGAGACCTACAATTGAGATTTAATGTCATGTGTTTTGTGTTGTGTCTTTAGTTTCCAGTTTTGTTGTAGTTTTCCTTGTTTCGCTCCCCTGTGCCTTGTTTCCTGTTTTACTTTCCCGTTCATGAGATTCACCTGGACTCATTAGTTAAGTCATTCCACCTGTGTCTTATTCTGTTTGTGTGTGTGGCTTTCTGTTATTTCTTTCTGGTTCATTGCGTTAACTTTTATGTGTTAGCTTTTGGCGTTAGTTTTTCTGGTCAACCTGTTTTTTGTTTTTTTTTGGTTTTTTGTTTTTGTTTTGTATTAGTTTAAGGATTAAATCTGTTTCTTCAACTCGTCTACTTCCTGCCATTCTGTCCTGCATCAAAACTGTGACATTTAAAAACTGTAAAAAACAAAGACAAAGGAAATAATAATAAATACAAACACATACAGTTATTTCTGGTTTCCATTAAACAGTAATCTCTGCCTCCTGCTTACTTTCATGTTACTGTGCTGTAAACTGTTGTTTGTTGAAAGTGTGTTCTATTCAAAAGAAAAACATTGAAGCATTTTCACTGGTTTTGGGTTTTTCAGGTCAATCAAATCATTTTCAGTTTCATGCCCTTTTCAATGTTTCAGGTCAACAGGATGTTTTGTATTTGGCCTAAAAAAGAAGAAAATAATCCAAATCAGAACAGGCAGGAATCACTCTGTATTAAAGGAATCTTGATTTATATATATATATATATATATATATATATATATATATATATATACATACAAATTGGGTTTTCATCGTAGTTTGAACTATACCACATGCAATGACATTTACTGACTTCAGTGTTTTGGTATCTCAGAATGTATTTTCCTCCACATAATGATGTCTCTTTCCACTGTACTGCAGCCTGTAGGCCTGAAGATCAAAGCCATGTAGTATTGGTTTTCATATTTTTTTTCTGGATTCTCCTAATCATTAAACCCATTGTAGCCCATTAACCACTTACCTGAGGCGACCTTGTCGGAGCATCAATACGAATATGTTGTATCAGCTTTTAATAGCTTAATGATTTCATGTAGTGTAGATGACTAAAAGGAGAATTTATCTAATGGAGTCAAACCTTTGTGTACATCTGAAGGGTTTGGCTTCATTGAGATGTGTTTTATTTTATGAAAAATAATAATAAAAAAAAACATGGCCTTTTATATTTTGTTACTTTAAATTCAAACCAGCTACTTTATATTAAAAGTAACTGCAAAGCAATTTAAAGATACAGTTAAAAACTAACTTACTAACAAATTAATCCAATTAAAGCAATTTCACAACAATCAATATATATCCAGTCCCTCTGAATTTTGTTCATAAAAGGGCAACTCATAAAGAATCAACTCAAATCCTCTCTTTAATCCAGGTCCGCTTTTGAAACATGTAAGATGTAATGTGAGTGGAAAAACCAGCAGATCCAACCAGAAACAGCACTATCTGCTTGGATTGATCAGCAGATGGGCGGATGGCTGTTTCCTATCTCCAGTTTCAAAACAAATTTATTAACAAATGACTAAAATCGTCTAACTTAAATGGACAGAATTTCTAGGCGCAGCCGAGGTGTTGAGGGGATCCGACTTGGTGGCCTCGGTATTGGGTCTCTGCTTTATGCAGATGACGTCGTCCTGTTGGCTTCATCTGGTCGTGATCTCTAGCTCTCACTTGAGCAATTCGCGGCCGAGTGTGAATCGGCTGGGATGAGAATCAGCACCTCCAAATCTGAGACCATGGTCCTCAGCTGGAATAGGGTGGATTGTACTCTCCGGGTCGGGAGTCAGGTCCTGCCTCAAGTGGAGGAGTTTAAATATCTCGGGGTCTTGTTCATGAGTGAGGGAAGGATGGAGCGCGAGATCGACAGACAGATCGGTGCGGCGTCTGCAGTAATGCGGGCTCTGTACCGGTCTGTCGAAGCTCTCGATTTACCAGTCAATTTACGTTCCTACCCTCACCTATGGTCATGAGCTGTAGGTCGTGACCGAAAGAACGAGGAGCTCGGTCATCGAGCTCAGAGTAGAGCCACTGCTCCTCCGCATCAAGAGGAACCAGTTGAGGTGGTCCGGGCATCTGGTCAGGATGCCTCCTGGACCTCCCTGGTGAGGTGTTCCAGGCACGTCTCTCTGGGAGGAGACCCCGGGGAAGACCCAGGACATGCTGGAGGGATTATATCTCTCGTCTGGCCTGGGAACGCCTTGGGATTTCCCCCCCCCCTGAAGAGCTGGCAAATGTGGCTGGGGAGAGGGAAGTCTGGGCTTCCCTGCTTCGGCTGCTGGCCCCGCGACCCGACCCCACATAAGCAGCAGTAGATGGATGAATGGAGATGGATGACTAAAATCTAATTTCATTTCATTTCATCTTATTCTAATCAGTTTTAAACGTAGCAAAGTCAGTAACAATAGAACAGTGACATCAAGTTGGAGTTTATGGAGATCAGACTTGCTGAAGAGGCAGCTAATACATTGAACACTTATTAATATTTTTTTCACAAAGTATCTGACAATTAGAATAAAGAAAATTTGAGTATATCTCATCCCACATGCACTCTCATGCCTCCCACCCAATCAGCTGCCAACACAAAGTAAATCTTCTTATGTGTGAATAACTGATTCCTAAGTGTTCATAATTCTGCAAATCATCAGTTAAACCCCCACTGAAGCTTCGGGTAGAAGTGGAAACTTTTCACATAACAGAATTTTTCTACAACCTGTTTAGAGCCGAATTAAAGGATGATGTACTTATACAATGATAAATGGGAAACGTGTTCAGCTAAGTTTCTGCAAAAGGCAGCTGTGTGACAGCAAGCGGTCTATTCTGCTTAAACAGACAAACTTAATTAAACACTCGCTCAAGCTACACAGCCTGGAGTCCCTTATTTCACAAGTTCTGCAGTTTTTTTTTTTTTTCCTTTTTTTTTTCTTTGGTGTGGGAATGACATGACAATGAGACACATCCGCACACACACACACACACAAATGACTGCAAAATCTTTATAGAGCATGTACAAAGGCATCAAGATGCCCACTTCATCTGCTCTTTTATGTGCAGCCCCTTTAAGCTCAACTTGTTAATGTGCTGAGAGAGTAAATGATTTTAATGAGGTGGAGGGGTTGTGACTGAAGAGCTGTTTTATACACCCATCAATTCCAAGCAGCATGGAAAGCTAACCTGGGTCAAACAACCAGTCCAGGTTGTCCTTTAAATGGGTATTTTAAAGCATTTTGAAGCACATAATGACTACATGGGTACAAGTCCAGTGGTAAATTGTTATGTCAATCAACAATTAGCTAATCGCTTGTCATTTCTGGCACTTGTGCATACCGAAGTTTTCATTTTGCAGAAACCTTCAATTTGGAAGCTAAAAAAAGGAACAGCAGGACAAAACCATTTAATTATTACAGACACATAAACACATACCTCCGGGTCTTAAAAACTTCTTTTAGTTATTAACTTAATAACAGTTATTAACAAAAACAGCTGCAGATTGTTTCTTTTTTTGTTTTGTTTTGTTTGTTTTTAATTTCACAACAAAAAAATCTGTATAACCTGAATAAAAATGAAAACCTTATAAATGTGGTGTTGTAATAATAAGAATAACTCCCACTAGTTTGATTATGTGGTGGTTTACCTTTCACCTCTGCTTTTAATCATATGATGAACATGTAAAATAATAAACCACATTCAATCCAGATTAAAAGCAGTTTGGAAGCTGAGTTCAATATACAACATGATCATTTTATCATCTCTGTTATTCACAATGAGATGTGAATAAATGAAAAAAACAATTTTATTCACATTATTATATTTTTATAAAAAAAAAAAACAATTCAAATAGTGAAAGATTTAAAACTTTAACACATATCTATGTCATAACACATCTCTGAATAGTTGAGACAAAAGCACTAAAAGGCTAAAAAATTAAAAATGGCATTAAAGAGAAACTACAAGAGGTTAAATAGCAACAGATCACCTCACCGATCTGCAAAAATGACTGACTGGGACCAGTTTATTACCAACAAATGCAGGTCAATGCTCTATTATACAAAAAGTAAGTAAGTAAATCTTTATTCATACAGCAACTTTCAAGATGAAAAATCACAAAGCGTTTCACAATGAAACACAAAAAATTTTAAAACAACATAAAACATGAGGAAATTCTGGACAACCTAGCGATTTTCTTTCTTTAGACAAGTAAAGGTGGAATTGCAGTCGTCAAGCCGGGTGGAGATGAAGGCATGAACGATCATCTCCAACTCAGATGGTGAAACAGTGGGTCTTAGCTTGGCAGTGTTCCTCAGATGATAAAAACAGTAACGCACAAGCGACTTTATGTGAGCTTCTAAGGAAAATGCACGGTTCATGATTACAGCGAGTTTCTTCACTGACGGCGTAACAAAACGGGCAAGCGGGCCAAGACTCTCAGCTGTTTTAGGGAAAAATTTGTCTGGGAAGCAAACAAGAACTTCAGTTTTTGCTTCATTTACTTGAAGATAATTTTCACTCAACCAAGTCTTGACAGCAACCAGACACTCAAGTAAAAACTGAAACGTAAAAACATCCTGAGATTTAAAATAAATATACAGCTGAACATCATCAGCATATAAGAAATATCTTTTTAAAAAAAAGCCTATGATGTCCTGCAAAGGTAACAAATATAAATGACAAAAAAAAATAAATAAATAAATAATAATAATCATGCAAACACAACTCAGAAATTATGCTGCATCAATTACATAAAAGTTTATGTCAAATCAAACTTTATTTAAATAACACTTTATATTCAAAGGCATATCAAAGTGCTAAACAACATAAAATAAAGAAGTTTAAAGTTTTACAGCACCACACACTTTTATCCAGACGAGCTCTTTTCAGAAGAGCCTTTTATATTTCAGCAAGACAAAACCAAAACACATACTGCATAATATTTAAAAGCAATTCACATAAAGCTTCATCGCATCCACATCTTTTGATGCAATCCTGATTCATTGTGCAGATTGCCTTTACTGTTAAAAGAACATCAAGAAAGTCACTCCATTTAACAATGGAGGTCAGAAAAAAGTGAAGGACTATTCAGGAGTCTGTGACACAACCAAGAAAATCAACCTTCAATCTGTGTTATGAAGTTTTTGCTGAAAATTTATATCAGATAACATAGATGAACTCAGGGGAAAAAAACATAATTACTAGTCAAAGGTAATAAAAAAAATTTTAAAAAAAATAAAAAAAACAATAAGAGAGGACTGGGACCAATATAATACATGTCATTTGGGAACACATGTATCAGCAAAGATACTGGTCCAGATGAAGTTTTTTTTTTTTTTTTTGTTGTTCAATATCATAATCTAATATCTGCATTCCCAAGCAATATTATTATTGAAAACCTCTGAAAGAAACTCAGGCAATGATTAAAAGTGTGCCTTTATATGAAACCTTTATTTAAAGATGACATGTTTATGCCCTAATAAGACTGAAGAAGTCTGAATGTCACACCACTGGGCCACCTCCACACCCAAAGAATGTCAGACTGAGAGCCCTCAATTGCCCCCATGTTATCAGGTCCAGTATACAAATCCTTGTCTGGTTTGGTAAAACTGATCTCAAATGTTCCAAATTTTATCTTTGCACCTGACTTTCTGATTGGTGTAACAAATCATCATTTACTACACTCACTAATGCCGGGCGGACACTGTGCGATTTTGAGGGGATTTCACCACCATTTTGCTGTCGCAGACCACGCTGTGTCATCGTGGAAACATCGTAGCGTCGGGATGTCCGGTCGGGAGGTCGTAAGCCGTACAGTGTGAGAACACTCACGAGGAAGGATTAATTGCTGCTACGTTCTAACGATGATGCTGCGACCTCCCGATCAAACTTCTGGCATGTCAGAAATTTTTGCCGGCCCTCGTACATTGTGAGTGGTGTTACGTCACGATTCTACGTTCGCACCTGCGCAGAAGACACCGGTGGAGCTTTAAACAATGGCGGGCAACCCCAACTTCAGACGTGTGCGGTGGACACAGCTGCTAGAAGAGAGATTAGTAGAGCTATGGAGAGAACACAAGCTTTTCTTTTTTTATTTTGTTTCAGCGCACAAGACAGCGCACACAACTGCAACAACTTGCTGCCTGCTCACCATCTTGTTGTCAGGCACTCTGTGGTTGTCATATGAACAAGGAACCTTTGTTTTTCGTTATTCACACTTGAGCACGTCGTGCCGTCACACGCCGACTGACGCCGACAAGTAGTCGTGGTTGTCAGTAATCGTGGCTGACAGCAGTCGTACAGTATGAGTACACATGTCGTAGGGTCAAATAGAGTACGAGGGACAAACCCGGTCGTGCAGTGGGAGCATTTCCCCGACTGTCAGATTTCTAAAATCACACAGTGTCCGCTGGGCATAACACATCTACTTTTTAATCTACTTTTCTTTTCTTTTTGGTTTAAAACTAGGATAAAAATATTCTGCATACAACTCAAGATGATCCAGTTATAAAACTAAATGCTTAAAGGACAAAATAATAGCAACTAAGTAAACTATTTTTGTGTAAGATTCCTAGTCATGCCTGCCTTCATGGTATTTTCTGGTATTTTTGAGCCAGGCAGTAATAATAAATATTAATTTTCTCAGTTTTCTCTCTTTTAATGACTGTAATACATTTTCACATTTTCTGTATTCCTCAATTAAAAATCCAAATTTCTTCATTAAAGACAAGCATGAAGAAAGGAGTCAGTAAACATGAACCCTTTAAAAGCATTTACACCTAGTGTCTCATCCTACATGGTGGAGTTAATGTCTTAGAGGGTATCTGACCTACGTCAGTATTTCTGCAGAGGTATTTGTCTTTAATGAGTTTTAAAATAGCAACAGGGATACATTAAAATACAATTCATGTAAAAGAAAACTAAATAATGAAGATTTTTAAGAAAGTCCAAGTAAATGAAAAGGAATAAAACAAAGATTGTCCGCAATCGACTCGATCGCAGTAAAAAGGCCAAATTCACCATATGCCTCTTTGTAAATCCTTCAACGTGGGATCAGGTCAGACAACTTTCAGCCTCATTCAATGACCGTGAATGAGAAAACTGACAGGCCTCTGACACATCTTACATCAAATAACCCTTTCAAGGTTTTACTGCCTTACAGCACAGAATGACCTTAATATATCTGCCCAGGGTGAACCGGGTTGATCAATACCGATGAGACGAGTAAGATTTCGAGCTGACAAAACTCATTTTCCGGTCTTTACACTTAATGCATGTACATCACTCAGTCTCTTACTATTTAGCTCTTCAATTATCAGTTAATCTGAAAGGATTTCTTGATTTATCAGCTAATCAATATTTTCCATACGATGACAGAAAGCTGTTCAAAAAATCAGCAATCAACCCCAAAGCTTGGTCAATCTCATGTTTACACCATAAAAAACTGAATTTATTGAGACCTATATATGCCAAAGACAAGGCTACCCGAGAATTGTGACCCTGATATTGAAAATATGGGAAATAATCACCATAAAATACATTTATATTAATATTCTGTTGCTACATGAATTCATTCATCAGTTTTACAGCTCTGCACAAAGCAGTGATTTGCATCAACCCTCTACTTGTCATTTCATTTCAGCTCTGCACTTGGCCAGCCCTTCAGCAAACTGCTTCCAGGTTCTTTTTTTAGGAGGGAAAAATTACAAAATTGTTCTCCGAAAAGGTTTCAGAGTTCAGTTCTGTGTAAAAAGACGAGAGCCGTCTAAAAATTTTGGGTAAACAACTGAACACCATTAAGCTTTGGCTGAATACCATGTTTTATGAACAATAGACCAGATTTAAAATAGGCCTCTGTTAAAACACCACTTTTTGAATAATGTAAAAGTAACATATGCAGGCTTTTGCTGAAAATGGTGCACCTCTATCTTAGATGCTGTAAAACAGCTCATTAATGCCCAGAGCTGAGCCCAACTTATAGCAAGTGTTTACTCTAATGTGTAAAATCCCATTCTGCAGGAGCTGTGGGGTGGGTTGACCAGCACTGGCTTGCATGGTGAAGAGAAAAACACATTAACAGTCAAGTGCATCTTCATTGTCAAGCCAGTTGTTACTTAAACTAAAAAAGACATCTGACAAAGTCACAGATAAAGTCATCAGTTAAAACGCCCATTCTGGTGTTAGGTCGCTGAAAAGTCATGGGGCAGCAAGATTACTTAGAAATTTTACATTTCCTCTCAAATATATTTAAAATAAATAGTCACAGACAAGTCAAATATCATTTTATTTCCATCTAATTAAAATGATCATCGAGTCTTATCTCTTATTTATGTAAAGCTCCCAGTGCTGCGTGCATTGTCAGCAGAGTATTCTCTACTCTTCAGCTTCAGCTTGAATTTGCAAGTTTTTGCTAAATGATAAAAAAGCTATTTGTTAGTAAAACGCCTGGAGAGAAGACGATGCAGAATGCTGCATGCAGAAAATAATTGTTTTCTATACGAGGGCTGAACCGATAATTTAAAACGCAGCTAAATTTGCTTTTCATGGGAAAAAAAATGCACCAAGACAAACTTCAATGCATCGGGCTATTCAACAAGGCATTTAACACAACACAAAGGTGAAAAGTGTTCAGTGCTTTAAGTATGGCAGTAATTGTTTACTGGTTAAAATGTCATGGCGGGTGCTTCCCACACAGGTGTTCACTAAATTTAGAGGACAATAAAGAAACTATTTTTTCATGCATGCAACCTTCCTGTGTGCTTTACATTATTGTTCTGTGAAAAATGGAGTGAAACCTGTTAATGTCCTTTTTATTTGAATCAGGCAAGAAACAGGGAAATTTCTTGAAAACAAAAACAGTGGAGTCTCCAGAATTAGAGATGGGAAAAACAAATAAAGTGATCAAAGTGTGTTCGAAGGACATTTCAATAAAAAGGAAGTAAATGTGAGTATTTTGGATCAAAATAAAAAAGAACTATAAAATATTAAGTGAGCAGACATTTAAGCGTGATATATGGCAGCCTAAGCAGATAACGCTTCGAGGGGGTTGATTATTTATGTGCTGAGCAGACAAGCTGCACCTAACCTTTGAAGTCATGTTTATGTGTACAGATAATTAACTCATTAATTCACTAGATTTAAGCTTGAATTTGGTCTTCAGTAACACCTGACAAAATGCTTGACTCCTTAACTATTAATGAATGACTTAATTCCCCAGGAAGTCGGCTTGTTTGTTCAAAAGAACAGCCTGCTGCTCCCAAAAAACACAGCTGACTGACCCAGAAAGTAAATGCGCCATTAAACAAAAGCAATGAGATCCTAAAGGAGAGGGTAGAAAGCTGTGTCAAAGTGCAGTGGATACCATTGCTTTTAATGAGACATTTAATTAAGAATGAATATGAACATTGCAGCATTAAGTTAAGTTGAAGTGAACGTGTTAAAATAAATGGTTAAAAATAGTCTTTACTTTTGCAGACATTGTTGAATCAAATGATAAGAACAACTTCTACCTAATCTGAGCTTTGGGCCTAATCAGATGGTTTCAGTTCATTGCGATGCATAATTCTGCCACGCATCTGTTTTTGTTTTCGTGCAGTGGGGTTATGAATTTAAAAATATGTCAGAGACCCGCTGATACCGTAGACCTGCACAGCATGCATAGGAATACTTTATGAAATTAACTCAGTGAAATTGAAATACAGACGTGCTCTGTGTACGCAAACTGGGAGCAATGCTGTATTTGTTTTCCGCCATTAAAGGAATTACGAGGGTTCTGCAAAAACAGATATTTAAGTTTTGGATGGCGGTGTGTATGGACAATCAGTAGCATAAAGGAAAATGGAAAAGACCTGAAAAGAGGGTTTTCAACTCTATTGATGTCTTAGAAAGAGAAATTCAGCAAAGGCAACCTTTTGCATACCCACATCCATTCAGTCAAGTGTTTATTGGTAATGCATACATATCCTTGTCCTACTTGTCTTAATTAGTTGCACCTGTGAAGGTAGGGACAAAAGTCAAGTTGCTGCTTCCAGGGAGGCATACCGCCTGTTTGCTGCTGAGGCTCATTGTGCTTGTGTTTGGTTAAACAGTCTGCACATATTGCTCCTTTTTAACCTCATTTAGGTTCTACAAGTCGAAGAGTTGAATGCAGCTCATGTTACACACAGCCCCTAGTGCATCAGCCTCCAGTGCAAATACCTCTTAACTCTTTCTGAATAAGTGAAATCAGGTTTCTACTTTTAGTCATTGTTTTCATTGTGCCAGATTTTTTGGATGTATTTTCCTGTTGTCAAACTGTATATTTCCGACAGTAATTGGATCAAACCAAGACAATGACGTATACGCTGAAGAAACCTAAACTGCACACATTTCTATTGGTACAGCAATTTGAAAGAAAACCCACATCAGCAGCCATAAAACATGCCTGTGAAATTATTCTGTAAAAGGTAAACAATTGTTTTTTTTTTTTTCGTACGATCAGGCAGCAAGACAATGGGACAGTGGGGCCTGCTTGTGACAACAACCCGAGGGAACATGTCGGCCATCTGTGGCTGTATATGACATCTGGTTTTATCCAGTTCGCTTGCATGGAGGTTCTGGGTAAAGAGTGTTTTATGCCAGCATAATTTGGCTGTAGTATGTCTCTATTGTCTTTGTACAAACTGTGTTGAAAGCCACATAATGAATAAACAAGTGTGAAAATGTTGGCCTGTTTTCCAAGCTTCTGTAAAGACATACATTTGTGTTCACATATCCACTATTGGGAATGTGATGAAGCAGAAACAAATTCCCAAATAGAATATCTTTATTTAACATGAATAGTGCAACCTGGGAAAAGACACGATCTTCAAACAGCTATCTAAAAAGGGCATCGTCTGGTATTAAATAATGTCTTGTAAAATTAGATGTAATGGAACACAAGGAATCCAAGATGGGTGTGCACCTAATGTCTGTCATCAACATCCACGGTTTTGTTGACGGTAACAGTTTAAGTTTGAAAGCCAAATCCAAACACAACTACACTAGGCTAAAATGAGAACACTTCTTTATGAATCCTTCACAGGAAAAATTCAAACAAATATGGAGATGTTGAGGATGTAGTGAAACGGTTAATCATCCAGGAGTGGTGTTTCCACCTCCCTTGCTGTTCCAATTGTTTTGAGAGATGTGACTTCATTGTGTAACCTTCCGTGTAGGTTTTGTTGACCTGGAGTCGTATCAAGAGACTTTGTTTCCTCTAAATTTAGTGAATAAGCTGAATGAGTTTCAACAAGAGGCAGCACTCACCAAAGCACTGTTGCCTGCTTTAGTCATCCATTTGACAGCAGGTCACTGCTTGATATTTGTCCATTTTGATGGATGTCTATATACCAAAAGGTCTGGCTCATATCCTCTGCTTGACAGCATTGCCCCAGGCCTTCTCCCCCTCATATTCCTGGGTCACAACCTCTTTTAGAATCCATTTCAGATGGAAAAATATGTGATAGATCAAGAGATGCCACAAACCTTTGTAGCCAAAGTCACCAAAAGTGTCATTACGTTGTGAGTTTTTTTACCACCACATTTATAACTGCCACATCTAGCTTTCACTTGTGACTTATTTAGACAAATGAAGGCACATGAAAATGAATACTATAAAATAAAATGAGGATTAATGTGATGATTGCATTTAATAAAAGCAGGCTTGTGACCCATGGAATAGTCTTAACATATTGTGTCAGTGTATCTAGTTAATAATATTATGCATTTAGCCTATCATGCATTGTGTTCCCCTGGTGAACATGCACCGTTGCCAACTCCTCAGTAAGAAAGGTAGATATTGGCTGTCCCAGAAGTCGCTAGAAGTCACAAAAATATGTCATCGCCAAATTTGCACAATCCAACTGTTTTATTTAGCTGTAATGGACGGCGCTGTGGAGAGAGATGTCATGGAAGAGGCCAAATTGATATGACACCCTAAATATGTTTACAACATAAAAACCTGATGTCAATATTTTTTTTGTATTTTTATTTCAGTTTTTATTAAGTGTCTCCTAATATTTCCTTTTGAAGATGGTTCACACTCTTCATAAGGAGACATTAATATCTGATGGTAAGCCTGGACAGAATCAGCAAGTAGATGCTTTGTGTGTTTCATTTTCAGTCTGGTCATGAGCAGAGGTGATCTTCTCCTGCTCTGACTGCAGACGGGAGGTGGAACTGTTGCTGCGTGAGCACCGGGGCTCTTCTGACTGCTTTTGGATGCGAGAAGAGTATGTGCAGCGATGCTGTTTATTGAAAATAAATAAAAGACACCTGCTTTCATGTCATTCTCCAAAAGTCTCCAGTAACAGCAGAAAAGTCACTAGATTAGTCACTTTTTGGAAAAAAAAAGTTGCTAGAGGTGCCTGAAAACTATATAAATATAGCGACAAAGTTGCTAAGTTGGCAGCACTGTAATCACGAAGAAAGTATTCCCATAATATTTTAGTTCAGTTGAACACACCAAACACTGGACCTGTAGATGAAACTGTTTCCCCAAAAAAATGCAGTTTGATTCTATTATGCAATAGCCTAGTGGCAACACTAAAAACCACTATACTGGAATTCTACTTGAGACTATAGACTTTATATGAACCATAACTAGAGTCTACTGGCATTTACTACTATAAAAGTAAATCTATTTTTATAATATATATTAAACAATCAGCACATTTTGTTTGTGTTCTCTCATGTCACAATGACCTTTCTTCCTGGCTGGTGCCATAATGATCCAAAACAGATGAAATACTAACAATTCATCAGCAACAGTTGACCTCCTTCAACAACTCATAAATTGTGCATTGTTGAGAGCAGCAATGAAGTGTTGAGGCACTCAAATCTAAAACTGTCTCAATATGTCACCTGTTAGAATCAAGATAAAGAACTGTTTGGACCAGTCAGGTGGTTTATTAAAACAATGAAGCGGTTACTGCTTTAGATGTTTGTGGCTTTTTTTTTATTTGAAGAAATGGTTCTGTAGATTGTAATCCAGCACTTGTAGCATCTTATGAAGCTTGAGTGTCACACTGTCAACATGGCTGTTTCGGGCAGGTCCAGAAAGATTCCGTGCAAATGAGCCTTTTAGTAAAAACATCTGTTCTGAATGTACAGGTAGATCCAAAAACATGGCAGGACTTTTACTTCATGGCACCTCCTCTGGTCCCTGGGTTCTAGAAATGGAACACCTCTGTGGGAATCTGCTGCACCTCTTTCATCATCTGAATGAGGAGGAAGTTCCAATGCTGTGGAAGACCTTGTTGTTCTGGTACTTTTATAAAACTCCCATCCTTCAGCTCCTCAGCTGCTACAGACCAGCCGATTTAACCATTCCACTTCAGGAAAGCAGAGTCTGTTATTTGCTCACCTGAGTAAACAAGTGAGCACTTTTCAAACCCTGCAGTAGTTTGTTTATCATCTCGGGGTTGAAGTTGAAGATGTTATCTACTTGCTTCAGTGAGCCACTCTCATCTGGCTGAGACAGGCCACACTTTTTGTATCTTCCTCTTGGACTTCTCCAGTGTTTGTTATAAGGTTGGTTTAGGCAGTTATCCCAATGAAAACACAGAGAAAAAAATCTACTGGCATAGAATTTTGAGCATTACCACTCGGCAGATATAGCGTGGAAAAAATCATATACACACCATATTAGAGCAATTTTGTGTAAATTGTTCTATGTTTACTATGTCCACTGCCTTTACAAAACAAACAGAAACCTTGCAACCGATTAATTCTAGGGATACAGGATACTACTATTTCAGCTCTTATTTGATGAATGTTTTAATTCAAATCAAATATGGGGATGGGCATTGTGTACAGATAATACTGCATTGCAACCTTTTTTTTTCCCTTCTGTTTTTTTCTTTTTTTTTTTTCTTTTTGTGGAGGTGGTCATGAATTTAAACTAATGACAATGAGATCCGGTAGGACTTTAATTGCTTCTTGGAATCTTCTTGTCCCATAAATCTCATGACATCAAGGCAAATCAAATGTTCCAGGTCTAAGGGCTGAGATCCATAACATTTATTTATTTAAGCATGTATTTAAGCATGTAAAAGAAGGGAAGTAAGGCCACGGCGCATCTTGTGCTCACTCTCTCAGATCAAGTTTCAGCATAATAAGCAGCGGAGACGTCTGTCACTTTTACCACTCCCAGGGCAACAAGAGAGAACAAGTGTTCTGCCCCTCACTTACACATTAAAAAAAGATAGTTGAGTTAAAAAAAATCACATGATCACCAAATAAAATCTCACATAAATGTGGTCACCTTATTTTAGGTATGAAATATTGATGGAGTGGGGTTGTGTCAGTCAGATCTGTAATCACATAATCTTATACCAACAAACTGGACATTTAGAAATGTAATCTCCCTGCTTTACATTTACTAGATTGTATCCAGATTAGACAGTGACAAATGGCCAAGTTGCTTCAAAGAAGTGCAGACCTGGACTATATTCATGAATCTCTGTACAATGCATTGCAAGCAGGATCTCAAATCGAGACTTGCTTTCAACTTATACCTATGCCCCCAATGTCTTTCCCACATATCACTTCATTCTTAAACAGACTGCCCAGCTCTAGTCTCCAAGGGCCACAGTCCTGCAGGTTTTTCATGTATCCCTGTTCCAACACACCTCATTTAAACTAATCACTCATTGTGCAGAACTTCATTGGCTGTTGAATCCATTTGATGGAAGCCAGGTGTGTTGGAACAGTGACATATCAAAATCCTTCAGGACAACGCCCCTCAAGAACTGATTTCAGACACCCCTGCATTAAAGCATCTGCTAAATGAATAGAATCTGATGTACTATGAAGGCAGCATAGTGAAGCACACCAACAGCCCACCACATTTACAAGGTGCAGGCTCGTGGTTGCCCCTCCCTGAGCTGTCACCTTATCATAGTGGAGGGGTTTTGTGTGTCCTGAAGATCCTAGCAGCTATGTTGTCTGGGGCTTTATGCCCCTGGTAGGGTCACCCATGGCAAACAGGTGTCTAGGGGAGGGACCAGACTAAGTACGGCTCAAAGACCTCTATGATGACTACAACCATGGGCATAAATGTTCCCTTGCC
Organism: Telmatherina bonti; assembly: GCF_933228915.1. Classification (NCBI taxonomy): domain Eukaryota; kingdom Metazoa; phylum Chordata; class Actinopteri; order Atheriniformes; family Telmatherinidae; genus Telmatherina; species Telmatherina bonti. Next base: position 36,210,764 of record NC_136619.1, on the reverse strand, counting down.
TGGATGCGGGTCACCAGGGCCCCTCTCTAAAGCCAGGCCTGGGGGTGGGGCACAAGAGCGATCGTCTGGTGGCCGGGCCTTTGCCCGAAAGGGATACATGGGCCCCACCTCCCGTGGGCTCACCATCTGTGGGGGGAGCCAGAAGGGCCAGGTGCAATATGAGTTGGGCAGCAGCAAGAGGTGGGGACCCTGGCGGTCCGATCCTCGGCTGCAGAAACTAAAGAAGTTTGAGCTTGTGCGCGCGGCTGAGCAGTTCCGGCTATATATAGTTGGACTTACCTCGATGCAGGTGCCGAGCAGGTATGGGCATTCTCATTAGCCCCTGGCTTGGTGCCTGCACATTGGGGATTACCCCGGTGGATGAAGTTTCCCCCCAACATATAAGTGTCCATATATACATCTGGCATCAGGACTCCCTGGGCCGCAGTTTGATGATCGATTTTGTGGTCATATCATTGAACTGCGGCCACATGCCTTGGACACTTGGGTGAAGAGGGGGGCGGAGCTGTCAACTGATCACCACCTGGTGGTGAGTTGGCTCAGATGGTGGGGGAGGAAGCTGGTCAGATCTGGCAGGCCCAAACATGTTGTGAGGGTCTACTGGGAACGTCTGGCAGAGTCCGCCATCAGAGCAAGCTTCAACTCCCACCTTCAGCAGAGCTTCAACATTGTCTTGAGTGACGCGGGGGGACATCGCGTCCGAATGGGCTGTGTTCCGTCCCTCTTTTGTTGAGGCAGCCAGCCAGAGCTGTGGCCGTGGGGGTCATTGGTGTCTGTTGTGGCAGTGATCCCAGAACTCCTTGGTGGACACCAGCAGTGAGGGATGTCATCAAGCTGAAGAAGGAGTCCTATCAGGTGTTCTTGGCCTGTGGCACTCTGTAGGCAGGTGATAGATACCGACAAGCTAAGCTGCATGTGGCTTCGGCTGTCGCCAAGGCAAAAACACAGACGTGGGAGGAGTTAAGCGAGGCCATGGAGAAAGACTTCCGGAAGGCTTCGAGGCAATTCTAGTCCACTATCCAGTGTTTAAGTAGGGGGAACCAGTGCTCTGTCAATACTGTGTATCATGGGGATGGGGAGCTGCTGACCTCAAATCGGGGGGTGTTGTGGGTCAGTGGAAGGAATATTCAGAAAGACCTCCTCGAATCCTACCAACACATCTTCCGATGAGGAAACAGAGCTGGGGGACTCAGGGGTGGACTCTCCTATCTCTGGGGCTGAAGTCCCTGAGGGAGTTAAAAAGCTCCTTGGCGGCAAGGCCCTGGGGATGGATGAGATCCGCTCGATGTTCCTTAAGGCTCTGAATGCTGTGGGGCTGTCCTGGCTGACACGTCTCTTCAGCATCGCGTGGACATTGGAGACAGTGCCTCTGGACGAGCAGACTGGGGTGGTGGTCCCCCTTTTTAAGAAGGGGGACAGGAGGGTGTGTTCCATTTACAGGGGAATCACACTCCTCAGCCTTCCTGGTAAGGTCTATTCAGGGGTCCTGGAGAGGAGGGTTTGTTGGATAGTCGAATCTTGGATTGAGGAGGAGCAGTGTGGTTTTCGTCCTGATCACGAAACAGTGGACCAGTTCTATATGCATGGGAATTTGCCCAACCAGTTTACATGTACTTTGTGGATCTGGAGAAGGTGTTCGGCCATGTCCCCCGAGGGCTCCTGTGGGGGGTACTCCGGGAGTATGGCGTGCCGGACCCCTTTGTGCGAGCTGTCCGGTCCCTGTACGACAGGTGTCAGAGCTTGGTTCGAATTGCCGGTAGTAAGTCGGATTCGTTTCCGGTGAGGGTTGGACTCCGCCAAGGGTGCCCTTTATCGCCGATTCTGTTCATAACTTATACGAAAATAATTTACAGGTGCAGCAGAGGTGTTAAGGGGATCTGGCTTGGTGGCCTCAGGACTGGGTCTCTGCTTTTTGCGGATGATGTGGTCTTGTTGGCTTCATCTGGCCGTGATCTCCAGCTCTCGCTTGAGCAATTTGCAGTTGAGTGTAAAGTGGCTGGAATGAGAATCAGCACCTCCAAATCTGAGACCATGGTCCTCAGCCAGAATAGGGTGGATTGCCCTCTCCGGATCAGGAGTCAGGTCCTGCCTCAAGTGGAGGAGTTTAAATATCTCGGGGTTTTGTTCACAAGTGAGGGAAGGATGGAGTGTGAGATCAACAGACAGATCGGTGTGGTATTTGCAGTAATGCAGACTCTGCTCCAGTATGTCGTGGTTATAAGGAGCTGAGCCAGAAGGCGCAGGTCTTGATTTACCAGTCAATCTATGTTCCGACCCTCACCTATGGTCATGAGCTGTGGGTCGTGACCGAAAGAACGAGATCTCATATACAGGTGGATGAAATGAGTTTCCTATGCAGGGTGGCCAGGCTCTCCCTTAGAGATAGGGTGATAGCTTGGTCATCCAGGAGGGGCTCAGAGTAGAGCTGCTGCTCCTCTGCATCGAGAGGAGTCAGTTGAGGTGGCTTGGGCATCTGGTCAGGATGCCTCCTGGACGCCTCCCTGGTGAGGTGTTCCAGGCACGTCCCTCTGGGAGGAGACCCCAGGGACGACCAAGAACATGCTGTAGGGAATATGTCTTTGCTGGCCTGGGAACACCTTGGGATCCCCCTCCGCAGAGTTGGGAAATGTGGCTGGGGAGGGGGATGTCTGGGCTTCCCTGCTTAGACTGCTGCCCCCAGAACCCCACCCCGGATAAGCGGCAGAAGATGGATGGATTGATGGAAGCTCGTGGTTGTGGGACCTTTTTTTGAGTAGGAATGGTTTTCACACCCTCAGTTGCTTGAATGAGGGTTTTGGTGCTTGGATCACCTTGGTTTACAACACAATCGAGAAAAAGAGCATGGAAAGTTTTAAAGCCTGGTAGTAATTCTCTACATGCATAACCATTACCAGTTGATAACCAGAAGGACATGGAGATTTCACCTCAGCCTATTCATAGTTAGTGTCTGTAAATCTATTGGCTCTTCTGGAAACAACACATTGTATCATGTATTCATTCTCAAGAGATAATTAGAAAAAACCCTGCAAATCTCTGCATGGAGCCAGTAATCAATCTTTTGGACATTTGTTTTTCTCGTTACCATTTTGAAAGGCTGCATACCTGTACAAGATCACTGTTAACATTCATCTTTCAACATAAAAATGATGACCAAAAACCAGTTTTGCAAGGCCTGAAATAACAAAAAAGATAGCTCATTAAAATAAGTATGCTATGAGTAATTTATAACAAAATCTATAGTCAATTCATTATTCCTTTCAAAGTATTCTATATATTACGTATGTTTCCCATGGCTTCAGGTGGAGGAACTGTTGTGAATAAATGGCAAATATCTGTCATTTCTCTGCATTCCTTGTCAGTCTTTGAATAAATTTCCTCCTTCTAGATTATTAAATTCTACCCCTAAAGTCCACATTCCACTTCCATCAATAGAAAACTGCAACAAATTGCCCAAAAGAAGGACAATGATTTTCACAATTCATTTGAGATGGTAAAATCAAGCATTCAGACAAAGAATAGTAAGCAAGAAGATGATATATTAACCTTTAAAAATACTGTGGGGTAAATTGCATTTAAAAGGTCATATTTATTAGTTGTGGGACAGCCACTGGCACCAGAAAGGGTCAAAGGCATATCCTATAATCTTCCTGGTCACAAGTCATTGACATTTTAATTCAGTCCTGTAATAACTCCTAACTCAGAAAGCTAAAAGCTCTTGTGATGTGATGCTGAAAATGTCAAACCACTCACGAACAATTTAAAGCCTGTGTCTTTGGAAAACACATTTGGAAATACTCACAATGGAAAGCAACAAAGAAACAATGTCTTAATGATAGGAGAGCTCCCCCATATTCTGCCATTACAGCTTACTATGCCTTGTCAGGCTTGTGTAGCACAGAAGGAAACTAAATCTAAGTATGCTTTTATCAGTGAGAGGTCAGGAAGGAAAGTAGGTTTTTTATCCTTCATAATCATCCATATGTGACATCAAAGACAACCAAAAAGTTAAGTTCCATTTCAAAGTACTAGTCGATGCTTTTAGGGGACAATGCAGAATAATAGAACCCGGTAAAAGTCTCTGACTCTATGGTGACACTGACACTAAGATGACTTTGCATGTGCCATGATTCAGCAAAAGATTATCCACTTTGATGGGCTGGAAATTAATTTTGTAATGACACAATCAAGTTTTTTTTTTTGTTTGGTTTTTTTTACTCCGAAATCAATTTATGTATACAGACTTTCAATTTCATATGCAGCATACAAGCTAAAAACCATAAGCAGCCTACATTAGTTATTAAAACAAGAACAATGTAAATGTTTATCCTTGGAAAGCAGTAAAGAAAATATTCCATCACATTATTTTTCATATAGAAAGGATTCTGATGTAAAATGCTAAAGTGTAAAAAAGTAGAAATTTAAAAAAGCAGTCAAGGCAAAAAGTTTTTTGCCTTGACTGCCTTGTCTTTTTGCCTTGCCTTTTTGCCTTGCCTTGTCCTTGCTCAGAGTCCTTGTTTTAAGAAGATGCTGATTCATTATAAAATCAATACATGTGGTGAATTGATGGAACCGGACCGATCAGTAAATGATGGATGCCATTATTGACAATCAATTTCAAATTCATCTGTAGCAACCAGAATTTGTCAATTTCTAAAAGAAGCATGCTAACGCTATCTCTAAAAGACAGAAATGATGGAGTTTGTGGAGGGAAGGTCAACAACAAATGATTCTTATCCTTGCAAATATTCAGACACTGTCATTAGAGTTGGTTATCTGAAAAAGAAAATTTTAAAAAAGCATAAACCAAGAAGTTCTTCAGCTGGTGCTAGCCTAATGTGGAAACCAAAGTGCTCCTCCTCGTCTTGGGGGTCATCAATAGATAAAATGTGAGCAAAATTTCTGCTAAGGGTAGAAAATGAAATTGGGAATACAACTCCCAGGCACATTAACCACAAGAGGCTTTCTCGCTCATCATGGAACCAATCTGCTTCTGCTCTTGGATAACGATCATGTTATTACACAATTAAAGCCCCCATCTCATCCATATTGCAGGCATGTTGGCTTTGAAACCTCCCTTTCCTAAATTGTGCTTGAAGCTCAGAATCCCGACTAGACGTGTTGCTTCTGACATCTTGATGGACAGAGTGCGGTTTGGGCTTGAGGACAGATGTCATTCATTCCTTAGCTGCTTTTGCTCTTTTTTACCTTCTCTTTTGGGATGTCTTCCAGGTATGTGAAATTAAATTGCCCTGCAGACTTGAAGCTAAGCTGCCAGACCTGGAAGAATATGTTCATATGACTGCCTTTAATGGCTTTTATAACTCACAAAGTAACATACTATCACATAAACAGGTCCAAAAACAGTTGTGTAGTTGACAAGTGAACAAATTTTAGATTAAATGAAGCTCACATTTTAAGTATTTAGTAAAAGTGAGGAAAAAAAGGGTTTAGCAAAAAGAAACTATGGCAGTACTTTGTTAAGAAAGGGTGGCTAGCTGCCATGGCCGGTTGGAGTCATGGGACAAAAACAGAGAAAACAACTACAGCATGATAGTAGACAGAAGACAAAAAAACAGGACACACAACCTGCTCAAAAAGCAAAATACCTCAAATGTGTGGATTACTTTAGACTGTGAAACATCCCCTCATCTTCTGTGACTAGACTTTCAATATGTGTGTGGTTCCTAATGATATTATGCAGAGATTTAGCATTTTATTTCTTTTAGCAAAGAAAAATTTGACGAACTTCTAAAGAAACTGTGTCACGTTAAAGCTCCATTGCAACAAGACATGGCAGTAGGAAAGCAATGTCAAGCTTTCAAAGATCTGATTGTTATAATCATTTTATACTTAATGTGCTCATTCTTAAAGTATGTTTTGTGTAGGAATAAACAAATTTTACAAAGGTGGTTTGTTTAGTTTGATACTACGTTACTGTCAGAAAGCTAAGTGCAACTGTTACATTATTGCCTTATTTAAAAGGAAAGTTGAAATGTTCCAGTTGCTTCCTGAAACATCCTGCAAACTGATGGACGTGGTGGTGTATGTCTTCAATAATTATTCATGTAGTTTTGTTGTCCGTGTGCATCCGGATATGTTTCATTGAACCACAATGCACATTGTGGATTTGCTTGAGGCCATTATTCTGTTTCGGGTTTTATTTAACACAAGTTCTTTCTTTTAAAGTGCACCTGAAATACACCAATGGAATTTAAAGCTTTCATAACAACTGAATATATGGAGTTATTCTGATTAGTATGTGTCATCACTTGTGTTTTTTAATACTTTTGAAAAAAGTAAAGAGACTTTCTGGACACCCTGCTTAAACACACCTGATACAAATTAATGAGTCATTGTGCAGAGCTTCATAGGCTGTTGGATATATGTAATTTATTGGATAAATTTTAGTTCTGGCCTTATAAAACACTGGGAATTGAAAAACATGCAAAGCATTTATTACAAGTATTACAATTTGCTCAACCAGCATGGTATTTCCACGTATTTCATTTAGTTGGTAGTTAAAGTCCTTCAAGAGGTGTTAAATCTTCTGTGGGTTTGGAGTGAAGTGGACTTTCTCTAGGAGCTGTCGCTAAGCAACAGATGCCATTGTGACTATATCTTTTGCTCACTTATCACACAATAGGAAAACTTACAATAACACACTAACTAAATAAGGTACCTGAAGGACAACTGCTGATATGATGTGTGTGATAAAATATTACTATAAACAAGTGATCACAATATTACACACAAAATGTCCCTCTGGACAACGACCGGCCCCCTTGTCTCTGTGCTGGGTGGGAAGAAACAGTCAACTTTTACACTGTGCATGTCTAAGAATAAAAAAAGAAAGAAAAGAAAAGCTTCTGCCACACAGAAAAATCTTCATATTATGTTTTTTATCTAATTAGAATCAAAAGCCTTTATTTGCTCCTCAGGGACATGTTCTTTTGTTGTTGTTTTTTTTAACAGGACAGACTTTAATAAAAAAAACAACAAAAAGCAGACTTTTTTCCCTCTCATTCTGTGTTACTTGTCCTACTTTTTCATCATTTCTGATATTATTTATGTTTTCAAGTTAAATGTGGAAGAGTGAGCTGAACCTTTACACATCCTTCCTATATATACCTGTGTGTTCATGAGTCGAACCAAAGTCTGTTCATTACTTTGTAATTCTCAAATTTGAAAACAACACATTCTAACTTTTTTTTTCCTCTGATTTTTGTTTGTTTGTTTGTTTGTTTAAAGTTTAAGATTGATGATTTCCACAGAGCCACTGTGCTGTATAGGAAGTTGCATAAAAGAAGTAGTGTCAGGCTAAGAAACTACTACCTTGATGTGGGGTATGGTTGAATAGACAAGAAAATGACCTCCTATCATCTTCCCATAAGCTCTTTTTCTTGACTTTATTGGAAAAACTCATGGGATTATGAAAAGGTGGAGGGAGAAATTTGGAAAAGCTTTAAAAAAAGGAGCCAAGACTCAAACCACACTAAGCTTTAGTGTGGCTCTACTGTACTGACACTACAGGTTTTCAATGGGCCTTAAATACTCATCATATCTCAGTAATTTATAGAGACTAAATCATTTTACTACGCTGGCATGTGATCCAACATAACTATACAATATGGTCAAAATTAAAAAAGAACCAATAGGCACAATGTGAAATATCACAAGCTGCTCACACACAATCAGACACAAAAACACACCACTTTATTCTTATTTATCCCCACAAATCACAGCTGGCACAACTGGATAAGCTTTACCAAGTATCATTTTGAAAGCTGAAAGCATCAGAAATTGTGGAAAAGAGTTATTTCTTTCTTTCATAACGGATCCTCAAGCATGTCATCTTGTAAAGAAGATAATAAAGGAAGCGTGGGAGCTCTTATCCTTGGTAGAAACCAAACAGCTTTTATTATGGCTGCTAATCAAATACCTGTGGGTCATGTCACACTGTTACGAAGGTTCCTAAACAAAGTCTAACACTTATACACTTATCACTCTCTGTACCATGTCAAATTAGAATCTCTTTAATTGAAAACAGATGACCCTGCTCTTAGAATAACTGTTGCAGGATGATCTGAACTGGTTCAGAAAGACAGATGTTTTTTTTTTTGTTTTTTTTTAAATACCAAACCCTATATGCAAAAATAAAAAAAACAAAACAGAGCACCATGTTAATTTCCTTGAACCTATGTAAGCAGTAAATAAGTTTTATATCTGAGTCATTAATCTACTTTTGCAGAATCTTTAACTGTATTTGGTATCTATGTTGTTATTGTTGATGCAACATCTGTCTCTATTCTCACCAGCCCTACCGGTATTTAGAAAGCTCTTCCAGGGCAACTTTCCTTCCCTTTATGCACTGTAAAAACCGTTTTAAAACCTCATTCATGCTTACAACCATAAAACAACCCTGTCAGGAGATAAAAATACACTTTAAACTGTTTTGCTGTGTATTTTTGATGCATTGTTCATATAACATGTTTTCTGCTGCAGTACAAAGGAATAAGCTTCCATCCGCACTGTATTTATGACATTGGTTTGACATTTCAATTAATATCTGGAGTGACCTTAAAAAAAGGCATCCTGCCAGTTGGTTTTCTGTCTTTTTTTTTATTATTCAAAGAGCTTTGTCTAGTCTTCTTTTTGCCATCCATTGAACAGTTACAGTAAGATGAAAAAACTGTTGTGCTTTCGTATGTTTTTACTCTTGACAGGAACACAGTGAGTGCATGACAGAGTTATTGGTTATGGCTTTTATATCAAGTTCAAATGTGCAGTTTTTGCCAAGCAAACTGTTCCTTGCCGTTCAGAAGTCCTTGTCTGTAAAACGTGCAGGTTTCAGTGATAAGCTGGAGGTTGGATGGCACATTAGCTCAAAGAATGGCAAGTAGCTTTCTCAGTTAACATACTGACCTTTTTCCTCAAGTTGTAAAACTGCAATCAGCTGTGCCTTCCTCCCCATGTAGACTTCCTCATTCTGGTACAATGTGCAACTCTGTTTTTGCTGTTAGATTAATCTCTTGCCCCATGTATTATCCATATATTATAGATAATTCCAAGTGTCCGCATTTTTTGTTTTCCATTTTTAATGTAGAGAAAGCAAACAATAATATATATAATTGCAAACCTAGACAGGCAAAATAATGTGATAAGATTTGCAAATGCAAACGGGGGAAAGTTAATTTTGTTTGGAGCAATTACTTGTTTCAAGGGTATCCACTTCCTCATTTATTCAAAACATAAGGGGAGAAAACCTTTTTTGTATTTTTTTGTGGCAAAATTTCTTAAAAATCTGAATGAGTTTACCTCGAAACAATCAAATTTAACAAAACATTGCAACGCTTACATTAAATTAAGAGCGTTAGGACTAAGTATTGCAATGGATGGAATGGGTGAACAGAAGACCAGATTCGCTATGGGAGCTTGTGTGGTGAATGAATGAAGACAGGAGGCAGGAAAATTAAAGTTAAGGATAATTGTATTGCATTAAAAAACTAAATAAGGCACAGTTAAATTATATTTGTAAACAGGACAACCAAGAAATGAGACACACACAAAAAAAAACCCACTTTCAAGAAACCTTTTTTCAAGCTTTTTTTCCCAGTTCAGTTCAGTTGTACCCAAAAGGATTTTTTCCCTTTTGGATTTTTGTTCAGTCTTCTTATTACGATCCTGGTAGGAAGACGCAAAAGTTCAGTTTTATTTACAATCCTTGAGGGAAACGCAGAGTTCAGTTTTTAGTTACGATCCTTGGAGGAACCGCAAAGTTCATTTTATCAAAACTAAAGGTGTCCGGAGTTCGGAGAAAAAACATCAAAACAAAAATAAAAAAAGTCCTACCAAATCCAGCTCACCACCTCTTGAAGAGGATTCTGGGGGGGGTGGTAAAAACCTGACCTAAAAGAAGGTCACAAAAAAATCCCAATAAATAACCCATAAATCATATCAGTTACCAGTAACATTTTTTCAGTATTCATCACCTTATCAAAATATCAAATATAAATGCTCTCAATAGTTTGTAAACATATGACAAATAAATATAAATAAATAATTCAGTTGCGCAACATTCATTCAAAAGAAAAATCAAAACATTAATAGCACCAGTTGTAGCAGTGGCTAACACTGGCCCATTCATTTCTATTGCTCAGTTAACTTTTAGTTAGCACATTGCTCGCGCATTTTAAAACATAAATAAATAATCAACGGAAAGCGATATTGGTATAACACCAATATGGTGGATAGTTTAGGCCTTATACTAAAGGCACATATCATTCATAGCCAGCTTCTAAGTGTTTTTAGTTAGTTTTAGACAGTTTAATAAGTGTAAATGCTGTCAGAAAACTTCTGGAAAACCGAAAGCAACTTCCGCCATTAATTTAACTTTTTTAAACGACTTTCGGCAAAATCAGTCAAAAGGATTTAGTTAAGGACATGATGCATAAACTCACCATTGAGTTTGAAAAGCTTTGGTTTAGTTTTCAGGGAGTTCTGGCGGAGTTTGTTGAGTCATCCAGCACACGAGTCCAGCCGTGGAGCAGGGCAATGGTGACAGGATGTTAGTGAGGCCGCAGCCATTTTTATGATAGCACCACTTGTGGCAGGGCATGTGATTGCAGCGGGGAGCAGTGAAAAACTCCCAGATTATTTGGAGACATGGGTTACACATGGTCGAAGCAATAAAACAAATCAATTAGTTGCTTCTTACTAGATGAGACTAAGATTTTGTTTCACTTTACGTAATCTAAAATTGTATAATTTTCCTCAAAGGATTGTGGGTCTGAACTAAAAAAAGAGCAGTTGAGTTTATTTTCAACAGTCTGTCCAAAGTTAAAATGAAAATGTATTGAGTTCGGTTTTTCAATTCTGTTTTGACATGAAAAACTTTGGCAGTAGGTCTTATTGGAGCTACTTTGTATCAGAGTTACACAATTTCCTTTCAGAAATCACAGTGGGAGAAGCTTTTGCAGTGACGCCTCCATTAACGTGTCTGTGCAAGAGATATTCAGTGTCATTCAGTGTAGAGTCGGTTGTAAAGTCCCCGTTGTCCCCTCAACATGTTATTATTAGCTGTACAACAATAAAATCTTATTATGAAGCATATATTTGTGCTACTTACAGACAGACAATAACACTTGAATTTAGTTATGAATAAATATGGATCACATTTCCCAATTCCCCCATTCCAACCACCGCATCAGGCCATTATAAGAAAATGCAAATTGCTCAATTGCACGATGGAAGTGGAATGTGGTAAATCAATATCATACTATATAAGCACATTGGGGAAAATGCATGACTGCCTCCAGGTTACCACACCTGAAACAAAACAAAACAAAACAAAAAAAAGCAGACTCTGTGTGCTATATTCCATCCATCCATCTTCTGCCGCTTATCCGGGGTCGGGTCGCGGGGGCAGCAGCCTAAGCAGGGAAGCCCAGACTTCCCTCTCCCCAGCCACATTTGCCAACTCTGCGGGGGGGATCCCGAGGCGTTCCCAGGCCAGCCGAGAGATATAATCCCTCCAGCGTGTCCTGGGTCTTCCCCGGGGTCTCCTCCCCGAGGGACGTGCCTGGAACACCTCACCAGGGAGGCGTCCAGGAGGCATCCTGACCAGATGCCCGAGCCACCTCAACTGGTTCCTCTCGATGCGAAGGAGCAGCGGCTCTACTCTGAGCCCCTCCCGGATGACCGAGCTCCTCACCCTATCTCTAAGGGAGAGCCCGGCCACCCTGCGGAGGAAACTCATTTCAGCCGCCTGTATACGAGATCTCGTTCTTTCGGTCACGACCCACAGCTCATGACCATAGGTGAGGGTAGGAACGTAGATCGACTGGTAAATCGAGAGCTTCGCCTTCTGGCTCAGCTCCTTCTTCACCACGACAGACCGGCGCAGAGCCCGCATTACTGCAGACGCCGCACCGATCCGTCTGTCGATATCACGCTCCATCCTTCCCTCACTCGTGAACAAGACCCCGAGATATTTAAACTCCTCCACTTGAGGCAGGACCTGACTCCCGACCCGGAGAGGGCAATCCACCCTATTCCGGCTGAGGACCATGGTCTCAGATTTTGAGGTGCTGATTCTCATCCCAGCCGCTTCACACTCGGCCGCGAATCGCTCAAGCGAGAGCTGGAGATCACGACCAGATGAAGCCAACAGGACCACGTCATCCGCAAAAAGCAGGGACCCAATCCTGAGGCCACCAAGTCGGATCCCCTCAACCCCTCGGCTGCGCCTAGAAATTCTGTCCATATAAGTTATGAACAGAATCGGTGATAAAGGGCAGCCTTGGCGGAGTCCAATTCTCACCGGAAACGAATCCGACTTACTACCGGCAATGCGGACCAAGCTCTGACACCTGTCGTACAGGGACCGGACAGCTCGTACAAGGGGGTCCGGTACCCCATACTCCCGGAGTACCCCCCACAGGAGCCCCCGGGGGACACGGTCGAATGCCTTCTCCAGGTCCACAAAGCACATGAAGACTGGTTGGGCAAACTCCCATGCCCCCCCCCAGGACCCCAGAGAGGGTATAGAGCTGGTCCACAGTTCCGCGACCAGGACAAAGCCAAGTGAAAAGATAAAGTATTAAAATAACTTGTTGGACTCAAGCTGCATGAAATCACTCCAGGTTTACCAGAGTTTCGGCTGACTCTGATTATCACTGGAAAGCAATATCAGGTCAGATGAGCAGCATATTTTAACTCCAAACAGAACAAATCCTGTTCACTTCAATAATATTTGGTAAGGAACTGAATTTAGTTTTTTCTGTAGTCAACATTAGAATAAAAGGAAGGAAGGTATCAGTTGAATGCTTTAAAGACGTACCGATAAGCATGTTTCTAGATCTGCACTCTTCAGTTTTTTGCCTCAACAAGAAAATTTCATGGAAAACCTGCTAATATGGCTGATGTTTCACAACATCCATCCTGCCACATTAGATGAATTTATTCAGAGAACTATTCATTTTTAGTGTGTAGTTATAAAGTCTACAAAAATGTCCCCAAATTTCTTCATACTACATTGTGTACCTACTAGAGCCCACCTATAGCCCTGAAATCCTTTCACACAGTCATGTCCTGTGTTTGAGGCTAAATATCTGCATTTTAGTTTGCACTCATGTTGGTGAAAACACAAAATGTTCCCAGTTTGAGTTATTCTCAGCTGTTCAACCCTCATAATCTAGCAATGTTTTTCCATACCCGAAATAAAAGGAACCAGCATGCATGTCTCCATCTGTGCAGAGCGCAGCATGTTTCAGTTTGAACTGAGGACGAAAGCTTCTGCAAACTGAAACCTTTTCATCAGAAAACCTGAAATGTGTCCTGTTCTTCAAAGGAGCTGGGAACATACTGAGCATGCAAACTGTGGCATCTACATTCATTCCACACGATTATGCTCGTCTATACTTTTTGTTTATTAACAGACTGAGTCATGTCCAATTCCTTTTTGTGTCTTTAACAGATAATACACAGCAATACAAAAGGCAGGAAAAGAAGAACTTTTACTATCTTTCCCAGTGAACAAACACCAACCCAGATTTCTCATCCATACCAGAAATACGTCTTCGTATCTTGTTGAGTTATTGGATGCACAATGACAATATCCCAAAGGGCATGGTGCAACACAGCAGTGAAGCTACTTTTTTTGTCATAGTGTGTTGTAATTGCCATACATTCCAAATGCAAAATACAAATTTACAAATAAACTGATAAATAAATAAATAAATAAATAAATGAAAACACTTTCAATTATAAAGATCCCCAATCAGCTTTCAATGGCAGGATTTTTTTGACACATGAAAGACTACAAATAAACAAAAACTTTAATGAGAACAATGATCATATTTATATAACAAACATATTGCAGACAAATTATGTGCAAGTGGAGCTTTTTGCTGAGCAGAAGAAGCTTAAAGCAGTATTCTGGACACTGATCATCCTTGCTGGTTAAAAAAAAAAAAAAAGTAATTCTATGCTCATATGATTTTAATATGATGTGAAAAATGTCTTTTCCCAACAATACAATCACAGAAAGCATCAATAACATGCCAGACTGCTTGAGAACAGCGCCCCATGAACATGTTTGAACATTCTGCCTGTGGTGCTGCTGATGCCAGACATTTTCTTGCTACATTTCATGTTTGGCTAGTGTCCAGGACTATGATTTGATTCAAGATTCATTTCATTTAGAAATCTAACAGAAAACTGCAACATTAGAATAAGAAAAGAGTGAAGGAAGTTCTTTATAGACAAACAAAATTAATGTGTGTTAGCATAAACAGAGGAATACTAAAAAAAACGGGGTATTTACACTGCAATAAAGCATACACTCTACGATGCCAAATCCAAATAATTTTTAACGAAGAATTTAAAAAAAAACAAAAAAAAACAGGCATGGCAGGAAATTAAAATACTTTTTGAGTACTGGACTCTTTTCATTTGGGACTGTAGGAAAATGTGTTATTTCTGTTTCCTAAAACACACTACGACTTAAGTTCTGTGTTTCATGTTTCTAAATGTGAGCCAACTTTCGGTTCAGATTCTTGACATTGATTGGTCACACTGATTAAAATCCATGAATTGATTAGTTGTAACATTACCAGCAATGAAGTAAAACATTACCAGTAATGTTATGTAACCAGTAATGTGAAACATGTTCCCACATAAGAAAACTAAAATATGTGTGAAATAATGTTTGTATTTAATGTGTGTGCTGGCAGATTGTGTGTGTGTGTGTGTGTGTGTGTGTGTGTGTGTGTGTGTGTGTGTGTGTGTGTGTGTGTGTGTGTGTATGTATATATATATAATTTTATTTATTTTATTTTTTATATATATATATATATATATATATATATTTTTTTTTTTTTTTTTTTTTTTTTTTTTCCTTGAGCAGCATTTTAAAATACAATATAGATCAACAATTCAGGCTGATTTTACACAATGGCACATAAAATGGTCATGGAACCCATTGCCCAAGCCAGCGTAAGTACAGACAGGTTTGTATTGTCTAGTAAATAGGCAATTACAGAGACCGTACATTTCATAATGGGGAAAGTACAGCTATTGAATAATAATGACAGCACAGCTCCTGTCTCACTCTAAGGGGAAACTACTATGCCGGGTTAGCTAAACACTGCATACACAAAAGCTTGCCGTAACTGCAGAACCAGTCATTTTTCATCATGTTCATATCTGAGCATTTTACTTTCGAAGAGCAGAGTTTTTTTCTGGCGCTTTAATGAATGTGATGCTCTGGTCTGTGTGTCATGAGCCACACCCACCCAACTGCAAATGTTCTATGGAACATGTCAAAGAAACATTTATACTGCAACTTTACGCAATTTTCAGTATAAATGCACATAACTCCACAATAAATGGTCAGAGGCCAAGATTAGTCTTTTCATCTGTTTTGAATGAAGGCAGACTAAATGTGCCAATAGCAGGAAAGCAGTCATTCATTCATTTTCTGAACTGCTTATTCCAATTCAGGGTTGCGGGGAAGCTGGAGCCTATCCCAGCTGGCTTTGGGTGACAGGCAGGGTACACCCTGGACAGCTCGCCAGTCCATCGCAGGGCCACACACAGAGAGACGAACAACCACACTCACGCTCACACTCACTCCTAGGGGCAATTTAGAGTGACCAATTAACCTATCATGCATGTCTTTGGATGGTGGGAGGAAGCTGGAGTACCCGGAGAGAACCCATGCATACACGGGGAGAACATGCAAACTCCACACAGAAAGGCCACTGACCAAACCAGCCAAGGATCGAACCAGCAACCTTCTTGCTGTGAGGCCACAGTGCTAACCACTGCGCCACCGTGCAGCCCTAGCAGGAAAGCATTGTATGAAATTAACATATGTGCTGTGCTCTGCACACCATTTGACTGCTATGTTGTACCATTTTTCCAATTATGTTTTATACTTCTAGCAATAATAATGATGATGGACTGGATTTATATTGCATCTTTCTAGGTGCTCACAGCACTTTACATCGCTTTCATTATCAATTCACCTTGCATCCACATATGGGTGGTGATAATTAAGCTACACGTGTAGCCACAGCTGCCCTGAGGCAGACTGATGGAAACCTTTTCATTTCAGACTTGATTCAAAGTAGATAAGGCATGTGACCAATCCTAAATGTTTGGAATCCTGATGAAGAAAATTAATTTAACATAAATTATCAAAGAGATCATTTTCTTTCTTTAATCAATAACTGCAGAGATTCCTTAACATAAAATGCATTCTCTAATTGAAGGCAAATGACTACAAAAACTTGAGTACTTAATGATTCAGGAGATGTTGAATAAATAAAATAATTAAAAGTAATAGACCTTATGACGGTAAATATTCATGCAATGTTAAATCATACACCTTTGAACTAGTGCTTTTTTTTTTCTTTCGCTCAGCACTTAATGTATGTATTTTTGCCAGTATTTTCCCCATTTCTAAACGAGCATTTGTAAAAGTTATGGGATTTTATGTGAGAGTGAAAAGCATAGCCAGACACTCTTCAGCAACTCTGCTTTGCATTACAGGAAGCTTCTACCTTCAAGCAATCTCTGACATTTATGGAATAATTTCCACCAGTTTTTATATTTCATTTCCTTGCGCACACAGCTGATCAAAGGGAACACCAAAGAAATCTCTTTGAGGATCTAGGGACAGCCAAATTTGCTAAATTGATCTTAATGAAAGCAGCATGCAATTACAGCATATCAAGACGCATCAGCAGCCTCACATCAAGGTTGAACTTCCACTTAAGTGCAT
Source organism: Telmatherina bonti (assembly GCF_933228915.1). Classification (NCBI taxonomy): domain Eukaryota; kingdom Metazoa; phylum Chordata; class Actinopteri; order Atheriniformes; family Telmatherinidae; genus Telmatherina; species Telmatherina bonti. The sequence continues at coordinate 36,193,978 of NC_136619.1, read as the reverse complement.
CAGAAATGCATTATGTTCAGCCCCAGCCATGGCAAAATCATTAATGCGTCAAAGAAAAGTTGACTTATCGACAAAGTGACAATGATTTTTGGCACAAAATTAGAAATACTGATTCAAGGAAAGGACAAACTCTGTGTAATGACACATGAGAGTGGCGCTCCCAGGCAAGTTCTGCACACCACAGACGTCTTTATGAAGGGAAAAGTTCTGCTCTGCTGGTGTTTCAAGAATGAAACTGCAAAGATTTGAGTTCATCTAGTTCATTCCGCTTTAAGAATAAGATATGTTCTTCATTCTTGTTTGTAACAGTTTTTTAACATGGATTTATTTTTGGGAGATGCCATTTAGACGGTTGCCAGTAAAAGACCCCAAAAACTGATCTTGTGGTCTCAATTTAGTTTTAGATTTACTCTTCCAAGCTTTTTCTTTGTACTGCCACTTTTATACTGAAGCACAAACCAAAACTCAGGTTTTCCATTGATGTCATTTGAAATATTTTTTTTCTTTTTAATACAAGTGTTTTTTTTGTTTTTTTTTCTCTTATTTTTTGCTGAAGTAGTTTGTGGTGACATGGTTAGGGTGGTGGTTAATCTAATTTAATTTAGTTAAGTCAACTCAACTTATTATTATTCGAAAGGTGGTTTATGAGGCAGATTATAGAAGATTTAATCTTCCATCTGTGCCTATTTGTTGAACAATGAAATGAACAAATAAAAATACTTTTAGTGTAAATCACAGGACAGGTTGTCAGTCTCTTTCTGCATACAAAAACATTAAGAAAAGAATTGCATTTTTATTTCATATGAAACTTGGCATAATCTAAATAATTTCTCTCATCTCGCCTGGTTGCAGGACACAACTTCACAGTAAACATTTATTGTTTTATAACAATCCTGCCAGTTACACACTATTATTTCTTCAAATAAGCATTCTGTTATTGTTGACATTTTATCACAAGCTTCTGTTGCCGTTAATTAAAAGAAAGAGAAAAGGAAAAAACTGCCCTGACTCAATCTGTGTCTCTGCGGCTCAGCTGTCAATCCTGCACACATCAGTGCACCTTTGGCAAAGATGGTTAAAAGGACCGTTCTTTCATTATGGAAGTTCATAAATTATTTCACTGAAAAGAACAAGAGCACTCAATCGGTGAAATGAATGCTGTGTTTTGATGACGAGTGTCAGTCAGCAGTGAAAAACTCCCTAAAGCAACCTCTGCAGACTAAAAACAGCTGCACAACTCCTGTATTCCAGCTGGTGCTACAACACAAAGAGAATCCCAGTTAGCTTTAAGTTCATCCAAAAGAGCTGACGGAGATGACAATACAATACAATACAACTTTATTTATAAGGCACTTTAACAACAACAATGTTGACCAAAATGCCACATTGTGGGGGGTTAAAAGAAAAAAGAAAAAAAAAAACCCAGAATAAATAACATACATTAGGACAACTTAAAAATATTATAGACATCTATAAACAATCTAAAAAAATCAACCAATCGTGCAGAAAAAGCCAGCTTAAACAAATGGGTTTTCAGTAAAGATTTGAAAGCAGATATAATGGAGGCCTGTCTAACGTGTAAAGGAAGCTCATTCCACAGTTTAGGGACCCCCCCGGTCCCCTCTGAGCTTCCGTTTCATCCTCGGTACAGACAGAAGTAGTTGGTCAGCTGACCTGAGAGACCGGGAGGGTGTGTAGGGATGGAGGAGCTCAGAGAGGTACCGCGGGGCAGCACCATTCAGACATTTAAAAATGAATAAAAAGCAGCTTAAACGGACCAACAGTGGCTGAATTGTCCTCATTCAGAAAAATTAATCATAAAATTATTGCTATTTAAATAAAATCTTCATTGCCTGTTAAGCTGTATATGCATTCAGGTCTGCACGCTTGGCTTTAACGTTTATTTGTCAACATAATAATTCATAAAGTGCTGTAAAGGGGATACTGAGTATGCTGTTTTCATTATTACTTCATGAAGCTTCAGACAATATGCAAAGTAAAATTAGATAACAAGATAAAGTGGACGAGTGCCTAAACAGGCTACCAAAGTGGCAACTTAACCTGATGTTGAGTTATTTTCTATGCAGAAATCTAACACAGAGAAGCTGTTTGCAGCACTTCAATTCAGCCCCTGCTCCTCTGGCTCACACACAATATAATTTCATTATTAGGAAAAAAAACTAAACTTATTCTGGCATAACTTGATACTTTAATTTCTATGTTCTCCTTCATCTAAATTTTAATTACTATTCTGCATAATTCTGTTTCAGTGTCAAATCTACTCTTTAGCTTTTAAATATCCTAATTTGTTTGTCAAGTATCAAGGAACTGATAGTTTTTACTGCAAACAATATAAAAAAAGGACATTCCTAAGCATATCTAAGCACCATATTTATCTTGATACACTATTCTTTTAGAAGGTAGATGAGAAAATGTTGGAGAAGCTGTCTAATCGGAGTGAGCCATCATGAACATGCCAAGTGTGTGCGTGACATTAAACAATGTATGCGCAAACAACACAGCTAATGAAGGAAGGCTGGGCAAGATTTCTGAATTAGATGAGGGGAGACAAACTCTGGTCCCCTGCATGACTCAACACGCACTTTTCCAACCACCAAAATAAAAGGCAGCGTTGTTTGAAAACCTTGTGGATCAATAATATGCAAGAACCTCAAAATAAAAGTCTAACTGTATGGCTGTAATAAAGGCCAATAAAAACATGGAAGGACAAAGTAAACTTTCAACATCTAAGGTATAAAGTCTCATCTGACTTATTATGTTATTATCCAAGGAGCCTCTGAGTGGAGTTTGTTCCATAATGAGGCCAGGAAGGAGTAGTTGTTGCAGAGTTGCTTGAGGCAGAAGTGTGTGTTTATACCTCGGAATGATATGTGTGTTGGTCACAATGGTTAGAAAACCCCTTTGAAAAATCCATAATGGTTTTAAAACTCACCAAAGATGTATCCCAGAGGTATGTGTCTGCCGCAATCCTGAATAAAATTCCCACCGCCACCACTACCAGCTCGACATTGCTTTTGATTAAATACTTCATGTTGCAGCATGTGTTGTTGGTCCTATGGGTACAAGTTAGTTAGAATTCCAAGTAGGATTTTGGTGTTGCCGGGAGATGAGTTAAGGTTTTCAGTGCTATGTGGCCAGCAGCAATGGAATAAACATTAACAACTTCAGAAAAAAAACCACGCATATCTTGTGATACATGTGGGTGGAGGGGAGAAAACAGCACCATTCCTGTTACTCATGAGAGAATGAAGAGAAAAGCGGGTATAAAGAAAGTAAAATGAAATCGGTGTTGGCTTTAACCTTGATGTTTTCCTACTCTGTGTAACACATTCCTACAACCAGCTGTAAGTTTATCTAAAACACTGTTGGTCTTAGCTCAGACACTCAAAAGATAACCAATTTCAAGGAAAATGTTTCCAGAAAAGCCTTTTCATAGATGGTGTTACAAAACATTATCATGTGCTGCATTTGCCTCCAGATGGATCTTTGAACTTTGATCTCTTCAAAGCTGTCTGACATTGTTTCCTCCACAGAGCTGTGTGCTGGCCAAGCCACAAAAGTTAGTTATACAGCTTTCTGTCAGGATTAGTATTATATAAGGATGCTAAATGAGGATTTCCATCCATTTTTCTTAACCGCTTGTTCCAATTAAGGGTCAGAAAGGAAGCTGGAGCCCATCTCAGCAATCATTGTAGAGAGGCCAGGTATACCCTGGACAGGTTGTCAGTCCCTCATAGGGACAATACAGAGAGACAAACAACCATTCACACTCACTCCGACAATTTTGAGAGCTGGGAACGTCTTTTTTGCATTGAACCCATCCTAGTCAGACTAGACTTGCCAGCTTTCAGCACCTGGGAGCAGTCGATGCCTAATGGCTGTGCTCAGGGGCCCAATCTAGTCCACCTTTGTAGCTAGTCTCGAGACTTAAATTTGAGTTTTCTGGAAGAAGAAGAAAAAAAACAAACACCTTTACCCACTAGCCCAGTTAGCTTCTTTGAGGACTCCCTTCAAACAACCACCAAGCATTATCTGGACAAATTATTTGCACTATTTTATTATGGCGCTGGAAAAAAAAAATCAAGGTTACCAGGATAGACATAAACTACTCCACTGCCATGGCTCCATCAGCTCATTGACCTCGCTAAACCACATAGTAGATCAATGAAAACTGATTGAATGCTCAAAGGGTGGCCTTAATTTTCAACAATTACGCAGGCTCTGAACACTCAGGGACCCTTTTGAGGGTCATGGACCCCAGTATAGGAACCATTGCACAAAGCCACCACTCCTCCATGGCAGATGTTTCACTGCATGAGCTATAAAGCAACAACAGGGGTGACTTCCAGAAGCCATGCTTAATTTACCAAGCTCTAATTTAAAAGCAAAGGCACAGCTAAATTACCATCCAGAAGCTGGAGGGATGAAACGTCAGTTTTCCAGTGAACTTGAAAGGGCAAGTTGTTGGTGTCTGACAGATGATTGGCATGAAGGTAATTCTCCAGTGGATTTTAACTTGTCTATCAAGTGACCCCTAAATTAAACAAAGACAACTGTTTATTTATTTTCTACATGGTTCTTTTTGTCAATTTTGAAGGTACTGAGGAATACATTTTAACATTTTTTAACTTTTTTTCTTTTAGTTCACTAATCAACCATTTATTTAATCTAGATTTATGTTTTATTATGTTTTAATTTAATTTAAAATATGTTTTAGCGATGGTATATTGAATAAAAAAGGCAGATGTGACACCTTCATATAGTTTTCATGTTTGATTTTTTGTTTGTGTTTTAATCCTGGTTATATAACATGACAAACATATCTGAAAACACACCTATACAAACACACTTCTGACTCATCTCTACAATGCAAATGTCATGCTTTCAAATATACCTAACTGTTAGTAGTTCATTTTGTAACTTAAATACAAAAGTGTTCTATATTTTAATGTCAAGAAAAGACCGGGTTTTTGCCTACGTGCATAAATGCAGTTTAAACATGTTATTGGCCAATGATGGGGCTGTTCCCTTCTGGGGACATCCCTCAGAATCAGGACAGTTTGTTCCTTTGTCAGCTTGTCCCTCAGTAGTTTGTTCATAAGTGCAACTAGACACTCATAGAGCGAAGCCGTCTTCTTTAACCAGTATTGCCGACCATGTCTGGGGCAAATGTTGCCCAGTTCTTCATTCCTGAGTTTTTTTATGGTTTTCTGCCACTGTGATGGTCACTGGACCTTGTTCAGGAACGGTGCTGTTGTATGCCTTTTAGATGTTTTGAAGGGATACAGTGTAATGTCCAATACTAGTAATAATGGATCATTTCTGGGGTCAATATACAGTGCTTGACACGTGTTGGCGCTCTGAGGAGGCTGCCCTTTTCAGAAATCAGACAAAACAACTTTGCAGGAGAGGATCTGTCTCTCATGGGATCATGTGACCTGGAGTGCTTTGCTTTACGACTCACCCTCTATAAACACAGAAGACTGCTTTTTGGTATTTTTCTATTCTCTCCGAAGAAAGTTTGTCATGACTGAACAGAGAAAGAAGGTGAAAACGCTGTGTGAGGAGGCCAGAAAGAGAAAGCGGGAAAGGGATTGCTCCAGTGAAAAGACACAAGTGTGCAAACCTGCCAAAATGTGACGTACTTTTTCACGTCTTTTAGCCAACTTTCATTCAAAACAAAGACAGTGTGTGCCGGATGACCTGCCTATATATATATATATATATATATATATATATATCCACAAAGTTATGGATTGAGAACGAGCATGTTAGTCATCCAAGGGTCATATATGGAAGTGTCCGGATGTCTTTGGAGATTCAAGAACTACTGTGAATTTAAACATGTTATGCATCATATGCAAACTTCTCAGCTCTCTGGAGACATTTTCTTACAGATCAAAGCCTCTCTTCTTTCTGTTATAATGAGGAAGTAAACACAAATGAATGTATCCTCATCAAACATGTCAATCTTCCACTTTCCATGTACTACTGGCATCTTCTATTCTGGAGAATATTTTGGGAGATAACCACAATAAATGTGGCCCACATGCAGAAGCTCATATAAATAAAACAATTTATACAAAACAAAAAAGAAAAGTTAAAAATTATGGGGCCACTGAAAACAGCCAAGCACCAGTCCACTTATAAAAGGGAAGAATATTAAGTGGTGAAATCATTTTGCATCATGATCTCACCTCAAGCATCTTCACTGTGGTCCCCTCCTTTCTGCTCACACACTCACAGAGTTGCCATGGAAACAAGGAATCTACTGTTCTTGCTTCCTTCCAAAGTGCTGCAGCCACACAGCAGACCAAACCCACCCCTGTTACAGCCTTTCAAGAATGCGGCATTGTCTAAACCTGCTGCAGACAAGTTTATGTTTCCACAGAATCCTGTTATAGATACTTCCAGATGTACAGTAACTCACACACACTCATTCGCCCAAAAACACAACCTAATATCCTTCACACAAGAATCTCCCAAGAGTAAATCTTTGCATCACCCCAAACTAGGCTATGAGCATGGCATTTTATACTTTGACATCTGTTAAAGGATAAGTTTCACTGACAGGATCTAACTGGTTGTCAAATTAAAAAGAAAGTTAACATAGGAAACTGTTTTATAACTTTCACTTGTTCTTTAATTGGCTTGAAATGGCATCTCGTGATAACAGATAAAAGAACTTCATTTTAGTCTTAAATTAAAAAAAAAACATCACAGTTCAATCAGAAAAGGTGTTAATCAGATTATTCCATTCAAATGTGATATGTACAAAAGTGCTATAAATACTAAAGCACCTGATATACTTTAATATATATTTAAGTATGGTCCTATGAAACATTTCCCAACTGAAATTCACCAGATTGTGAAGCAAACCATTTGCTTATGCATTTCAAGCTAATCTAGTTTTTCTCACATAAATTAAAAACTTAACACTCTGTGAAAACGTCAGCATTGTGACACAAGCAGAAAAAAAATCCCTGTTCGTCATCAGAGTGCTCTGGTTGAAGGGGGGTGTCTGTTTATCTGTAACTGTGAAAACTTGTAATCCTTGTCGCTCGCTCTGCTGTGAGGAGCAATTCCATGCTGTGATCAAAAGTGTCTGCATTTCTCTGATCAAACATTGTGACAGAGATGAGAAGTTTTCAGCTTCGCACACAGCTAATCACGTGCCCGCCCCCATCCAGAACATGGTTTGTTCATGACAGCGAAGAGGGATTTCACATGCCAGAAAAACAGATGTTTTCACCCAATGTCATTGGCTCAAATTCATATTTGTTAAGCTGCCTCTGTTCATATTTGGTGATTTCTACCAACCAATCAGCGGCATGCCCACGCCATATCAAGGTGTGCTTTCACATGACATGGGAACTCTATGTGACTGGTTTCTCATGTGCTATTATGCAACACAAAAACAGGTGAGAGAATAGTGCTTGCGCAATGCATTATGAGTTAATCTAGTCTTTCATTTTATTTCTAGCATGATAGGTTAAATTAATTTGCTTTGTGTTTATTTTAGTTCATAAGTTTGAAATATAATTGTCCAAAACTCATAAGTAAGTCGATGCATTTCTCTTTTTTTGGAAACAAACAGGACGAACAAAGTGAATGTGCTTGTGTAAGCCTGTGTTGAACGCTGGGCATTCTGTTGAAAAGTTGCTACACCCTGTTGCTACAAAAAAGGGAAAAAAATGTTGTCACACTAAGCTGATGTCCTTTTGACACTTTGTTTGAAATTATACAGACCTGTTTGCTCATAAAATTTTAATTCAATCTGTCATTAATTTTCCACACAGTGTGTTATTTAACAATGTCTGGGTAAATGCAATGTAATAGTGTAATAGATGGCATGTGGCATGTTAAACCTACATTACGTGTGTTCCTGACCTTAATGTGCTTCTGACTAACTTTAACTGACATCCATTATCCACATTCCTGGAGCACTCTTCTCCCCGCAGCATCCTGAGGCTGAGAAACCGGACTTGACAACATTTTTTTACAGCGTGGGACATCACATGACAGCTGCATTTTGCATTATGGCACATCCCAGCAAATGGATAAAGACACACTGGCTTTTGACAACTATATCAAAAGAACAAAGGAAAAAGAAATAGACAATGTAACTAAACAAAGAAAAGACAACACTCAACATCAGACAGACTTTTGCTGACTGAATAAAGCTCAGAAAAGAGACAGGGTAAAAGACTGATGCAGAATTAACTGACAAGGGGGTGAAGTAGTGTGAAAATCCGACATCAATGCCACTGCTTTTCTTGTGCGCACATTCACTAAGCTCAACAGCCTTTATGATACTAAAGAATAAAAAAAAGAAAAAACACAAAATGATAGATTTAGTGCTGATTATACCTTCCACACTAAAAAGATGCTGATAAGCGGCAGAGCAGTGGTGCATCAACTTTAACACAGGAGGCACGATGAACAAAGCACAATGAAAGTACATTCAGTCCTTCCTGTCAAGGGACTGTGTAAAAAGCTCAACAGTGTCACCACAGTAAAACGTATAATCCATTATTCATGCCTGCTATGCGTTTTTTTTTCTTTGTTTTTGGCTTTATGGGTTCAATCACATATAAAAATACAGTCCCACATATTTGTTTAAAGTGATAAATAGTTTCATCAGACAAGATGCACTGTAGCAGCAGAAAGGTTTGGGAGTGAAGTTTTTAATGTTACATTTTGGTCTGATCCTTTTCGCTGTCTATCATATCAAATGTAACTATTTTAAGTCAATGTTGCCTGGACTGATTTGGAAATAGCCCTTCACAACTGAATAATAAAAAAACCCTCCTTTTTTCCCAGCGTACTTCCTGCTGTATCATCAATATACAAAATGTGTCTAGTACATAAATGAAAGAAGCATTGTTATTTTAAAATAGGTCCTTGATGTTGTAAAAATAATGAACAGTTTGCACCCATCAACACAAAATATGGCAAGCTTATTCCATTCTCTTTCAAGTTTTACAGGTAGAACATACATAAAAGAAGTAGAAAGTCACCGTAACATTAGGCGCTGGGTTGTGAACTCTTTTGAAGTGTGAAGTTTGAAATTTGAGTTTGTGTCATTGAAGCTTGAAGGGACCGTCTGTGGAAAAAAAGGTAGCGGTAAAAGTAGCTGATAAAAACTGACTGCATGAAAACATGTTTTTTTTTTTTTTCTTTATTTCTTTAAAAAATTGTTTAATAACTTTCTGAAGAGCTACTAGCATATTGATCAGACTCTTTAGAAAATATTTATTTCATATATTAGTTTATTTGAAATCGACAATGTGTATTAATAAACACCTATATGAACAAATGTAAACAAGCTAGTCTGCATCTGTCATTTGTAAACATAACTAAAAGCTAAAGATAGCATAATACTTACTGGGGATAAACTGAAAGTTTTATTTTATTTTATTTTTAAAAGAAGTATTTCATTTGGAGATTACTGAAACCTGAATTTACTTGGTAGCCATCAGTAGTGTTGCATATGGTTTTACGATGAAACTGGGTTTCAAAGAAACTTGCGTTGGAGTTTATAGATCCAGATGTCCAACTGAGCCCAAAAATATGACAAATAGTAAATTTACCACTGTATGAACTGGCACACCAGTAACAAAATTGCTTGGATGAAAATAAATCTTTCCCAGACCTGCCAAACAAAACAAACAAACCAAACCCAACAACCCTTTTCTTTTGTAATGTACTCATTGTGTGCTTTGTCATTGACTGCAATCATGTTAACCACAGGTCACAATTGGTCTCATGTCTGGATTCAGGATGTGTATATTTCACAGTAATCACACAGTTGAGCCAATGGGTTGGAGCAGAACATGATTTGCATAGAAGTGTGCAATTAAACTGGGCACTGCCTTTACTGTGAGAACTCATTTTCATGCAAGTGTATGACTGGACAACCACCAAGTACAATTTGTGTTCAGACTGGTGACTGAATAATCACTGTCCATCCAGCCAGCACCTTAAAGAGATCACAATTAGGATTTCACAGCCCACCACAGTCGTCAACTCTGTGGTTGAAGAAAAAGAAAAGTGTTCCTTTTTTCTCTGATTGCAAGAGACTTTAAATTCATAGATGTAAAAAATATATTGTTACCAAGTAAACTTACGAAGCTAAGCCTTTTTTTTAATGCTTGCATAGCCCAACACAAATACTATTCACTTTTAGGCTTTTTTAAAATTGACTTTTAAAAATGTGGAGCAAATGTTTTCTTAGTTTATTAAATTCTCCACTGAACTATAAAAACATTTACTTGCTATTTCCCCCTTGCAGTCTCTCAAATGATGTCTGTACTTCCATATCCAGGTCAAACTGAAATTAGTGTTTAATCAACATGTTCAAATCACTTATTACTTAAGATTTTAGAGCCTGGATAACAAAGAATTATCAGACATTTGCAATAAGCCCAGTGACTTGTTTAAATTGCTTTTTATGTTTGTTCTTCATTTGGTGCAAAAAGCATGCAAACAACCAGTGTTACATCTGACAGAATTTACCCAGAAGCTTCCTGGCTTTTTATCAAGAATACACACACATTCATTTAATAAAATAGATTAAAATGACCATAAACCAGATCTACTCATGCTTCTATCTGCTATAATGATCAGGTTGTTAATATATCCATTTAAATGGTCTATTTCTTTTTTGTTTGTTTGTTTTTTCTTTTTTTCTCAGCTTACCTCCTGCTGTGGCTGCAACAGCTGTGTCGCTTCTAAGCATGCTAGGTACTTGTGACTGGTGATCAGTGAACATGAGATTATCAAGAGAAGAAAAACCTGGGATTTGCAGTGATGATAAGCAGTGTCATAATTCTTCTTTAATGAGATCAGTTAAGGTTAGTTAAGCCAGATCACCTAATGATACAAATAGCCTTTGTTGTACAAGCTGGAGATTTAGTTGACTAGAGCCTTTGTGTTTGAAGTGTGTTTTGTGCAGTTTACTGCTGACTCCAAACATGTAAATTGCCAATTTTAGATGTGTATGAAAGCTTTCATGGTTTTCCAGCCCTTAGTGGTCTGGTATGGTCTGAAAATGCCAAAACAGTCTTCCTTTTCTTGTTTGATGCTCTATCAACCTTATAACTGTGTGGACATTAACATTTTAGAGTAAATTCTCTGGAGCTTCTTCTAAATGTGATGCAATGAAGAATGTAAAATTATGGTACTGATCCAAAACACTTTGGGCAGAGATATTTTGTTAAAAATCACAAGATAATAAGGGTGGTAGTATCATCATCTTCTCCCAATGGGTAATCTCTGGCATCCCAACATGGTCGGAAAGACTTGCCAGTGTTTTTTCAGCTAAGCACATTATCTATTACAAATTTTTTTATCCAGCTTTTATTGAAGTAAACTTTGTTTTCAAGCAGTGCTGTGGAGGCAAACAAGCCCCTGATACTCATATTCCCCAATTTATTGCACAGGTCTTTGAATTAAATAAAAGTGCCTGCTGTTAATCTAACACCTAAAGTAGATGTTGATCACATGGAATTACACACCGTACTCTCCCTTCAGCGGAAACTATTTGCCAAACAGTGATCTGAACTCCAGAGCACACATCACCATACTGAAAGTGCATCTTATCCTGCTCTCACACCCTGCCCTTAGTGTGTAAGAAAAATTATTTCAAAGTGCAACATCAATCTTAGTAGCACTGGGGTTTGTACTGGCAATCAAAGACTAATAGAACAACAGAACTTGTTGCCTGGAAAGAGCCTATTCAGCATTTAGTGAAGTGGGCTGTATGGGAAAACAATCGCTCCAATTATGTAAAATAGATAAATACACCAAGACCTGTGGACACTGAGTGGCTACCTAATTCAACTTTTGCTACAGAACCTTCAAATGATAAATTGAAGCATCTATCTTAGTTAGATCAGATAGATTTTCATAGCTTGAGCCACCAGCTTTTTTTAGTCTTTTTTTGTTGTTGTATTTGTAATTTGTTCTTCCTAACTTGCCTCTCACACTATCAGGGATTCTTTACATTATATGTTGTCCATCTACCCATCAATCTTCTACCACTTATCTGGGGTGGGGTCGCGGGGCTCTTAGCCTAAAAAGGGAAGCCCAGACTTCACTGTCCCCAGCCACATTGCCAACTCTGTGGGGGGGATCCCAAGGCATTCGTAGGCCAGCCAAGAGATATAATCCCTCCAGCGTGTCCTGGGTGTCCCCCGCGGTCTCCTTCCAGAGGGACGTGCCTGTAGCACCTCACCAGGGAGGTGTCCAGGAGGCATCCTGATCAGATGAGCGAGCCACCTCAACTGGCGCCTCTCAATACGGAGGAGCAGCGGCTCTACTCTGAGCCCATCCTGTATGACTGAGCTCCTCACCTTATCTCTAAGGGAGAGCCTGGCCACCCTGCAGAGGAAACTCATTTCAGCCGCCTGTATACGAGATCTCGTTCTTTCGGTCACGACCCACAACTACCACAGGTGAGGGTCGGAACATAGATTGACTGGTAAATCAAGAGCTTTGCTTTCTGGCTCAGCTTGTTCTTCAACACAACAGACAAACATAGTCCGCATTACTGCAGACGCTGCACCGATCTACCTGTCAATCTCCTGCGCCATCCTTACCTCCTTCTTGAACAAGACCCTAAGATATCTAAACTCCTCCACGTGAGGCAGGACCTCACTCACGTCTCAAAGAGGGCAATCCACTCTACTCCAGCTGGGGACCATGGTCTCAGATTTGGAGTTGATTCTCCTCCCAGCCGCTTCACACTCGCCTTCAAATCGCTCAAGTGAGTTGGAGCTCACGGCTCAAAGCTGACTGTTAGTCATTCTCCAAGGCCTCGCCAAATTCCTCCCACGCCTGAGTTTTTGCCCTGGCGACAGCCGAAGCCACAACCCGCTCAGCCCGTCGGTACGTTATCAGCTGCCTCCAGAGTCCCACAGGCCAAGAAGGCCCAATAGAACTCCTTCTTTTCTGCCAGGCATTCCAAGCAGACCCTCACAATACGTTTGGGCCTGCCAGATCTGACCAGCATCCTCCCACACCACCTGAGCCAACTCACCACCAAGTGGTGATCAGTTGACAGCTCCGCCCCCTTCTTCACCCAAGTGTCCAAGGCATGCAGCCGCAGGTCCGATGATACAATCATCGAACTACCCAGGGAGTCCTGATACCAGGTGTACATATGGACACTCTTTTGTTCAAACATGGTGGTCATTATGGACACTCCATGACAAGGACAGAAGTCCAATAACAAAACATTTGGGTTCAAAGGGGTGGGACCATGCCTCCCCATCACTCTTTTCCAGGTCACACCCATTGCCCACGTGAGCATTGAAGCCCCCCAGCAGAATAAGGGAGTCCCTAGAAGGAGCTCCCTCTAACACTCCCTCCAAGGACTCCAGAAAGGGTGGGTACTGTTCAGTGCATAAGCACAGACAACAGTCAGGACCAATCCTCCAACCCGAAGGCAGAGGGAAACTACCCTTTTGTCCACCGGGGTAAACCCCAACATATCAGCACCAAGCCAGTGGCTAATGAGAATGCCGACATTTGCTCAGTGCCTCTCACCATGAGCAACTCTACAGTAGAAGAAGGTCCAGACCCTTTCAAGGGTACTGGTTCTAGAGCCCAAGCCAAGCGTCGAGGTGAATCCAACTATACATAGTCGGTAACGCTCAGCCTCGTGCACAAGCTCAGGCTCCTTCTCCACCAGAGATATGACATTCCACATCTCTAGAGCCAGTTTCTGTAGCCCAGGATTGGACCGCCAGGGTCTTTGTCTCTTGTTGCTGCCCAGCTCACATTGCACTGACCCCTATGGCTCCTCCTGCAGATGGCAAGTCCACAGGAGGTGGGGCCCATGTAACCCTTTCAGGCTGAGTCTGATCGGATCCCAGACGGGGGCCCTGGTGACCCGTGTCCGGGCAAGGGAACATTTTCACCCATGGTCATTGTCATCATAGGGGTCTTTGAGCCGCACTTAGTCTGATCCCTCCCCTAGACACCTGTTTGCCATGGGTGACCCTACCAGGGGCATAAAGCCCCTGACAACATAGCTGCTAGGATCTTCAGAACACACAAACCCCTCCACCATGATGAGGTGGTGGCTCAGTGAGAAGTTATCTATTGTCTTTGATGAGAATTTCCTGGTAGTGTTGCATGGTAATGACCAGTGTCCAGTCTTTTTTGCTTACTCTATCTTTTGAACTACAGTTTGAAAAGAAATTATTTGCAGCATGTTTTACTTTAAAATGCAGGCATTGGTGACAATTTTGGGTTGGTTTTCATTCAATGTAAGATGAATATCAGAGATGAAAACAGAAGTCTTTGTCTTAGCTACTAGAGGTGACTGAGCAGGAAAAAGTCTGAGACTCTTAGGAGACTCTAGGAGGACTCGTAAAAAGAGACAAACAGAGACAAAGCATTAAAGCAATGGTTCCTGACCTAGGGTCTCTGACTCCCTAATGAGTCTTCCCAAGAGCACATGGGGTCCCCAAGGCTTTGGCTGATCAGAGCCTGATTGAGTATTAAAATGATGGGTTTTTATCATATATTTTCCTAATCTTTTTTTCTTTTTCTTTTTTTTAATCATCTAAATTATGGGAGCCCAAAATATGCATTCCTTGAGCCAGATCCCAAAGTCAATAGATGAGATTGTTAAAATATATTTTCAATAATGTTTTTAAAGTCATATTCTTTGTACAAAATAAGCATTCAATCAATTTGTATCCACTCACTGAGTAATCAGGTCAGGGAGCTAGTGTAGCTATTTCTGTCCTTGTAATATTACAGATAATTCATCAATACGTTTGTATATAATATATCTGTGATTATGTTAAACAAAAGAGCCACTTCTCCATTGTAGGGGAAATGACCCCCAGTGTATTTCCCCATTTCTCACGTTCCTTTTTCCTGATATGGCCATATTGGAGATGGCTACATTGATCACAACGGCTTTCCTCTGCTGCTTTAACAAAGATTACAACATCTGCTTGGTTGGCCATTTTATCTGGAAGTTCCTCAGGATTTTAACTCTGTGACTTTCCACCACATTGGGAAGTGTTGGCCATTATTACCTTGGGTCCACAATCCACATTCTGGACAGACATTTTCCGGCTACTTGGTTAGAGCTTTATCTTCTTCATGGCAGTATCTTACACCCTGCCATTAAGTGCGGGACTGTTTCAGGGGCCTTTTTCTACAGCATGCACCTGGGGTCATGCCTGGTGTAGTAGAGCTTTTCCTCTGTTGCTCTGCTGCTCCAGGCTTAATCCTGAGCTGCCATGATTAGTGTGTCCATGCTGTCAGTCCAGCCTCTCGAGCCATTGGTAGGACTTGCAATGTTTGCCAATTCAGCCATCTGTCAGGGCTACATCACATGCAGGGATTTTTTCCTCCCATGATGGTTCCTCTAAATCCTTCGCCTCCAGCTTCTACTGCCTGAGACATTCACTAAGTGCTTCATCCTTTTGGATGATCTTCCTGATTTATTTGTGAAGCTTAGATGTTTCATCTTAAATAGTGGCTCTGATACTCACTAGTCCTGCTCCTCCCTCTCTGCACTTTGGGGATTCAGGGTTGAATCTTCCAAAATATAAATGGAATTGTCACAAAAATGAAACTACTGAAATTCATTTATAAGGGGATGGCACTTTTTAAACCAACACGCTTTGAAAGACATGGTCCAAACCTTTACTTTTTCACTCATAATGGCACAAAACACCTGGTAAAGTGAATCATTTTCACTCCACAGTTTAGTTTGGACATGTAGGAAAATTCTCATGGCAGCAATTATGAAATGAGTCCTCAACCAGAAAGCTGAGTTAGAAAAAGAGATTTATTTTCTCTAAAGTTCAGTGGCTTCCAGGCAAAAAGTTGTGTTGGTGTACTGCCCTGGTATTAAGACTGAATTTATACATCTGCAGAATCGGCTGGCACCTTTTAAAGATGAGTTTTGGTTTTTTTTTGCTCAATGCTAAATCAGGAAACAGTCCGATTATATCAGAGGAAAGTGCTTTAAAAAAAAAAAGCTGAGTATGTGTCACATAATCTTATTTTCTTCTATCTAAAGTCAGCAGTGCTTCTTTTAACCATGACAGCACCCTCTCCCACACTTTTTTTTATTTAACCGTGCTATACCCACTGTGTTTTTGGAACATCCTGACAGGTAGGACGTATCTAATAAAATCTTCGTCACAATGTGTGACACAGTGCACCACATGTGTTTGAGACATGTATGACAGTGCAATGAATCCTTGTTGAATCATTGTACCACAGTTTAGATATATAATAGAAAAGCACATCATCAGTGCTGTCATGCAGGTGCACCTGTTATACATATTTCAATTTCTTCCCATTTGCTTCCTCAATTTCATCCTATTTTTATGTAAAAAAAAATGTCATGTCCCCGAGAACATGCTAGCCGATGTAGTTGTCATCATATTCTAGCTGAAAAAACAGGTTCCATCATATTTCTCAAGTTGTTCTCAGTTTAACATGACTAGTAATTGGTAATAACTAGTATTTACAGGGGTACTGCACACTTAAAATTTATTTTTGAGTGGTAACAACATTACATAAAAGGAAAGAAACTCTGCCCCCTATCACTTTCAAGACAAATGAAGTTTAAGACTTTTAATGAGTGTACATTCTTGCTAACATTTTGCTAAAGTGGTCCAGATTTGGAAGTAAAACTGGACAGCATGTTCCTCGTGAGCCCGTGTTTGCAGATGGTAGGACAGCCTCAGCACTGCAATACAGCACACACATATGTATGTTGGTCAGTGTTTTATTTCATTCCTTCAGACACATCATAATACCAACTGTAAGTCCGCAAAATAATGTGGCCTGTTTGTCATTGAAGCTTTTCACACACTCCATGAGAAACGAGGATGTTTTTCCTTGTTCTCGAGGCCCGGAGAACAAAATATTATTTTGTTCTTGCAGACGTGATTGAAGACAGTTCTTGACACATCAGGCTTGCAGAAGTTTTTTTCTTGTGGGGCTCTGAGAAGTACGATTTGATTAGTTGGAGGTGGGCGTAGTTAACACAGAAACACATGAAGGAAAAAGTTGCTGCTTCTGCATTTCTGCAGTTGCAGGTAAAACAGATTGTTTTGATAAAACAGCTGATTGAGGAGGTGAGACAGTATGAAAATTTTTACAGCATGTTAAAACACACAGACCCCGCCGGGTACACAACCCGCCCCGCCCAGAAGTCTCTCCTTAAATAAGAAATAACCAGGTTTGTTGCACATAAAGGCAGACACACTGCAGTGGTCCCTCCCCTGGTGCAGACTAAGTTTCTCGTAGAGTATGAACTAACCAGACAATTTTTTTCTTTATTTTTGTTCTTGCAACCTCAAGAGCAAGAACAAAGTTCTCGTTTCTTGTGGAGTATGTAACAAGCTTAATGAACAGATTTCTCTAACTGTTCAGTGTGTTGGCTGACACTAGACATGTATTTGATATAAGCAAAGTATTGACATGTGACTCCAATTGTTACTTTTCAGAGAACGAAATGCATTTAATTGACTAAAACATGAAAAATTCTATGCAGATCATTTCTCTGACGGCTGCACGTAAATCTGGCCACTAAAGTTTCCTGGAGAGGAGAAGGACAGTGCATCTTACACTGTGTGTCTAGCCAGCAGCAACATGCTGCTGTTCAAGTAAAAGTAAATGAAGGTGCTTTGTCATTCTCTGCCAAATGTCTGCTGATCGCGTCACTCATTAAATTCTGCCCTGTGTGTTTGCAACCTGTCTCCAGCTCATCTCCACTTCTTATCAGACTCAGGGTAGAGTTGTTTAAAAGGCAGTCGATGTTGCCTCAAAAATATCTGCGGTTTGTTTCACTGATCAGGAATTAGCTATTTTTTTTATTGTTGAGTTGGAACTTATGGTTGAATATGAAATCAGGCAGCCAACCCCCCTTTTCTTTTTTTTTTTTTTTAGGCTGAAAATTAAAAAATAACAAACAGAATTGTTTGTTGTTTTAATGATGCTACTTGAAATCCCATAGGGCATGCTGATCATTATTTCCAAACCGAGGTAGTATTTCTGTGAAGTTGACATTAAAAATTCACTCTTCCAAAATGTGGCGCAGTATCAAAGCAAATGCTTTTTGTACATGTTAAAACTTCCAAACTTTACCAAAGTATCACCACAACCCCAAATGTTTGTTGAATTGCGTTTTTAAAGCCAATTCAAACTTAACTTTTTAATGGCAAAATGAATTCCAACGTCCACCTTTCAGAAGATCCTTTTTGTCGCCCATTTACAGACATAAATTTAAAATAAAGCACTGAAACTTACCAGGAAAATGAGGCAATATTTCAGCTCCGAAAATCATGGTTACAATTAGTAAAATGAATGAATAAAAAGAAATAATAAAGAAATTAGTCTGTTTTACTTTAGCTCTCTGTTTCCATGTGTTGCCTGAACCTTAGAGAACAAAAGAAGGGAGATCAGTGAATTTTGTCAGAAATGTCATGACTCTCAGTCCCTTGTCTGTGTGAGACATCTTCCAGTTTACTTCAGATCATTATTAGAGGGCCAGGCATCAAAGATGAAGCCACCCCCTATTGTGTGTGTAGGTTCTCCATTTCTTTGTCTTTTGGCATAAAATGAATGAAAACAGCAACAAACTGATCCAACTTTAAACCAAATGGAAGTTAATTAAAACTTGAACAAAGAAACTATATCTGAGTTCTGTGTTTGTTTCGGTTTAATTTATTCAGAATGAAATTAATATCAAGAGTATGTTTTGAAGAGTTAGAAATGAGGCAACAAGATTTACAAGATTGCAAATGTTATCTATTTATTTAAAAAAAGAATAAAATTGATAGGAAATTTTGCAAATAATTAGATTGAATTATAAGTATCAGCATGTCAGTGAAACAGGCTTAATATTGTTACGAAAGATGTTTGCAAATGAGTAAATTCTTGTTGGCTCCTTGGTTCTTTATGAAAAGAAATGAGTTAATAATTCATTTAAAATTAATAAAGGCTTTTTAAGTGCAAATGTAAAATATGTTTGTGAAATTACTTTTGAGAAGATAGTGCTGACAGTAGTCGACAGTTTCTAGGTGAGTATAGCAAGAACCTGAGCAGCAGCTAGGTTTCCAAGCATGAAGTGTAAGAATATATACTGAAATTTAAGTGTCCATAAAATGTACACAGCATTATTTGAGTTTTTATTAATACTTTCCAGCATATAGCCAGAGCCTACTGCTATAATATCTTGTAGTTTTGCTCCAACAAGTGAAGAACTGCAGCAACCTCTTTCACTGTTAAACTTCTCCTGTTTACAGAGTGGCCAAAAGAAAAAAAAAAAAGTGACGGATATTGTTGTTTTCTTCTATCTTCTCAGATGATATAGCAAAAATTGATGCACAAATCAACAAACATTAATGTTAACAACATGCTATACAATATAGCATGTAATGAATAAGTTATTTCATTAAGGACAGGTTGTATTTTTTCTTTTTTTTTCATTTTGAGCGAAATAACTTTAAAAAAAAGAAATATATACAAGATGAGCTATTATATATGATGCATTTGCATTAAAATACAGTCATGATATGAAGTTCTAAGCAGAATTTAGTTTTATTTACTCATTTTTTTGTTTACACATGTATTTATTTGTGTATTTATTTTGTTTTGTTTTCTCAAAAAAAGTCTGTGTTCAGTATCTAAGCAAATTTCATGTCCCCTATCACAAAGTGTTGCCAACATTTGATTTGATCTTGGCTTTCGATGTGGTCGAATTGAGTATGCATGAAATGTTCCCTAAAAGCCCATTTATGCAACATTTTGGGGACATCTGTTTCAAATGTCATAAATTGCTACCTTCATACTTCCATACATTGTTTATGTTGACATGTTTGTTTAACACTAATCAATATACTGACTTAACAAACCAGTGTGGCAACCAGTGTGACACTGGTTGGTGGCTGCAGTTGTGGACACGCTCACATAGCCTCCTTTCAAATGCTCCCGTCATGTTGATAGTTGTTGATGTTGTTGTTCTGCTCAACTTGGTCTTCTTCTTCGAGTGCTTTTGTTACACAACTATAGAAATGTAGAAAATGGATGAAAGTGCTCGACCATCTGTGTGTCTCCCCTCTGTGTTGAGTAGGCATAAACCTTAAGTGTTACATTCATTCATTTATTCATTTTCTATACAACTTCGTCCAGTTAAGGGTCACAGGGAAGATGGAGCCTATCCCATGCAATCATCAGGCAAGAGGGAGGGTACATCCTGACCGATCACCCGTCCAAAATAGTTTAGATGTAACGCTGGAAAGAAAATACAACTTTGTACAGTATTTTTTAGCAGGATTTTGTTTTAGAAAATGGATAAATAATCCACAAAGAGACGCATATTTTAAACAAAATCTCATCAGAAAATGTACAAGTTATGTACACAAATCATTGCTGTTTACATATTTTACTGCATGCTTCCTGTTGTTAAAGATTGTTGTTGCTATGAAAAATAAATAAATAAGGAAGCCTGTTTACTTGTGATTATAATTTTTCTTTCAGACTTTCTTCTTTTTTTTAATCACCAAATTTGTGTTTCACAAGTGAACATTTGATAAACTTTTTTTTTTTTTTCATTTACTTTAAACAATGGATCTTAAAGAGTTAGTGAGAAAAAAACATTGCATTTAAACTCACAAAATACGTGTAGTTGGTGCATTTGTAATCCTATCTATGATGGTTTTCTGCACCTTGCCTCATTGAGTTGATACACTGCAGATGCAATTAGGAGCTGTGTTCACTGTCAGCAGTTTTTCACAAAAGTTATTGGGTCCAGAGCTACTTGAGCATCTGAAGATCAAGGTCTTGTCAGGCGTCTTTGCCACCGTACAAATAGTTTATTGAGAGACATGAATACTGTACCAGAAATCCGGGTTTACAATATTTATATCTGCCTTATTTTAAGCTAACAAAATTCTCGCTGCAAAGCCTGAAAAAAAGAATAAATTTTATGCTAAAGATCTTATTCTGTTCAGACATTTGTAATGAAAACTGGATGCATGGATGAACTTAGTGGGACCTACTGCCATACAGTCTATGTTATGCTTTGTCCAGTAGTATTTTCAGTTTATGAGATGGACACATGTATTTTGTAACTTTCTAAAATTAAAACTTGCCTACTTAAATGCACATTCCCTTGTCCCATGCATCCCTTGACTGGTGGGCAAACTAAGGCTTCCCATATTTGGGAATTATAATACATCAAATAGTCATTAGTCACTTTACCTAGTATGTTAAAACAACCATAACGTAAATACATTTTTAGTCCTGTTTTTATTTGTTTTAAGAGAAATTTTAAATTGAACCTTGTTTCTGGCAAATGATTTTTTTGTGAAATCTAGTATCAGAACACACTCCTTAGTGGATTTAATTTTTGCTTTCTCTTTGTATTCAGATATTCCATGACTCACAAATGATTTGTAAGTTAATTCACCACAAAATGTCCCGGTCACATTTTGTTTCATTATTTATTGACATAATAAAGTGTACCAGTCGGGTACATGAACTACAATTTGGGTGTTTTTGTGAAGCTAATTTTGAATTTACTAGCATGATATTCTTTCAGTCAGAAAAAGAAACCCAAGATGCAAATTGGCACCTCAGTATCATTATGTTAAACTTCTCTAAAGAAAAATAAAAAATGAAGGCCAGTTTATGGGCACTGGTGATTTATTTTACAGCACATGGCTGACAGCAGTAGTGTGATTAAATAAAGGTCAGTGAAGGATGAACTTACTGATAAATGCTCCAATCTTTATCTAGACTCCAAAACAGTGACGATGAAACATAATTTTCCAACAGTTTTGTCATCAGATTGGTAAAAAAGGCATGGAAGATTTCCATAGTTAGTTTTCTTCACTGTCTAATAATTTACTGTTTAGGGAAAAAAAAAAACAATTAATGTAAGTCCTTAATTGGGTGAGTCTCAGACCTCCACATCAAGAGCACTTACAGACACCAAACTTCCCAGTTAAGTTCCTAATTTAGGCTTTTTGGCTTATTGACTGTATTTTTCTGCATTGTGAAGTGGTAACTGTAGATATCCAAAATGCCTTTTGTAAAAACTTATTATTATTATTATTATAATATATGAACAACCTTCAAAAGGTAGTTTAAACCTGTTTAAACAATAGTTTAAACCTGACTTAATATGCTATTCAGATATTATCCTCAGATATGTATGCAAATTTTGGCCAAATATCACCTAACTTGATTATTTAAACTTGAACATTTTAGAAAACCTTTGTTTATGTCTTTTTCTGACAGGGTTTTCATTGTAACATATGTAAAAGTGATCAGACCCCTTTGGATGACTTCCTCATATGGTAAATTAGGTCCAGGTCAAACAGATCAGAGATCCAGATACTATCTGTGGTCTAAACAACACAGAAGGTTTGCCAGTTCACCATTACCTAGTATGCAGATTACGATGCACACTCAGACCTCAGTTAAATCTGCATTGCCAGTTTATCTACTTTAGCACTATAATTAACTAGCGTACAGACCCCTCCGCTGACTTTATTTAATAAAGCAGCTAATTACAAATTAAGTGACTTTCAATTGTGCTATTGGAGACTTCATGAATTTGATGTGAAAGCACATATTATGTACGCTTGATGAGTAAATGAGCAGCGAGTGCTGAACAGGGCACTCCCTGGTCCTAAGGTGCTCAGTACAGCCTCATTCCTCATGCTGCAGCTGCATGCAGCTTTCAGAGCTCCATAACCAAACTAAACTTCTAAATAACTAAATAAATAAATAAATATATATACATATATATATATATATATATATATATATATATATATATATATATATATATATATATGTATATATATGTATATATATATATATATATATATATATATATATATATATATATATATATATATATATATATATAATATAAATGCTCTTTGTACAAGACTTCATATCATTTCACCTCAATTGTGTATTGTACCTCACAGACATGTCATTTGCAATGTTACACAAGGGGAAGAGATCCTTTTTTTTCTTTTTTCTATATACCTTCATATTGCACTCCCTTGTGTTGTGGGGTGACATAACCTTGACATAAAGGGAAGAACATCTGGCATTCCCACCATCATCCTAAGAAGGGGCCGACCTGTGGGTCGCAGGAAATTCTCAGCAGGAAAGGACTCGCAACAGAGAGTCTACCTTTATCTAATTATATGACAGCTTTAAGGGAGAGCGAGCTGCAGCTCTGTGATCCCCTCATGCTGCCTAATATCTGATTCCTTTTCATATTGAATCTTTTTGTTCAAAGCAGTCCTTTAATGCTCGATGCACCCTCATCATCCAGGCACTGGCAGAAGTGAGTAGTTAGTTTTTCCAGTCTCACCTATGGAAGGATGTGTCAGATAATTGCATCACTTCATGTTTAGGCTCTTACTAAAATTTTTCTTGCATGAGGCCTTCTGCAGTTCAAAGCATCAGATGAAATGCAGGGATCTTCAATGGATCTTCGTGTGTGTGCGTTTGTGTGTGAGCACGAGAGAATTTGGTGCAAGGATGTGATGTCTTTGATCTTGATCTTTTATCTAAAAGCCCAGTTAGATTTGCATCAGACTATTAGAATTTGCTCTTTGCATATCATTACCACACTGCAACAGTGAGTAATAAGTCGCTGTGAAGCTACAGAAAGTTTGATACAAAAAACAAATACAAAAATATGTTTAAAAAATACTGTTACTTTTTGTAAATCGAATATTTGGTGTCATATTTGTTTATCTGGTATTTATACAACAATTATAGTTTTTTTTTGTGAGAAAAAAAGGATTAAAACCATTTACACATCTCATTTCTTTTTTTTTAATATTGACAAATTATTTGATTCTGTTCAATGCAGTTACCAAAGTATTGCATTTTTATCAAAACTTTTTACCAAAACTTGGGAAATTTTAATCAAATGTAATATTAATTAAATTATACATTTGTACAAGAAAGATATTCTTTCCTTTTTACATGGCTACAAAGGAAACCTGCATAAAGAAATAAAGTCTCACTTTTTTTTTTTTTTTTTTACTTTTTTTTTTTTAAAGGAGAGATATTATAATGGGAAATTGTTGTGAAGTTTTAAAGGATTAGAGTGAAAAACTGAGTTCTGATGGTCTGAGCCCTTTCTGCAGTCGTCTTAGTTTAGGTTATCTGAACTTGGCAAACCACAGAATTAGAAATGTTTCCACTTTTTGTTGAGACACTTAAAAACAAAATCAACATTGATCCCATGCCTCAAGCATTTAGCAAGTAAACTAAGAATTGAATGGCAATTAACATCCAACAGAACCTGGAATGTAATTTAAAAAAAAAAAAATTAAAAAAAAAAGTCTTCTGGCAATGTGAGCTGTGCTTTTAAAACTACAAATCTTACTAGATTTCTAACTTTGGTTATATTCAAACTGCACGTCTTAATCCTCAAATCCAAATTTTTAACTTAAATCTGTTTTTTCACATTATCCTTTCATTACGCCGAAGTGTGAACGGCATGTGGCCATGAAGTGACACACATGGGGATAACACAACACCCCATGCTATCAAGTGTTTAAGGATGTTAACAAGGATGCTTCATGTGTTTACTCATATGGAAACACTTGCACCCTCGGAGCCATCAAAATTATGCCCAACTGATGAATGACATAAGGAGACTGAGAAAAAGAGGAACACAAATGTTCATTTAAACCTTTAGTGCAGAAATGACTGCAATTGTTGCTTTTGTACAGAGCCATATGCACAGACACTGCAGCTGAGTCCATCTGTTCAGAGTCGTGCACGCCTCTAATTTTACCAATCTGCACTTGCCTGAACCTGTTAGGATGATTACCAAAAGCCAGAGTGAAATCTGAACTCGGCCCACACCTGCCCCTTCTTTAACTGCATTACTTTTCTTTCTTCTTTCAGACATTTAAGATCCAGGTTTTCCACCGAGCAATGCCGTACTGTAGGACATCTTGAGTTAGTTATATCTGATAGTTCTTCATTTTCCTCAAAGGTTGCCCAGAGCGCAGACTTCTTTTTAAAGAATGTGTGTCTTCATGAGAGAAGATACAGCAACGTACAACCCATCTTGCAGTAAAAGGCTGCCATTTCCGATGAACCAAGCTGTTCAAAGTGGCAAGCACATTCATACCACACACTGGTACAAGACAAACCAGTGTAACAGCAGTATGTTACCTGCACAGTTGAGTTTTGCTGCAATTTAACCTGACCACTTCATAAAACACTGTGCTTTCCCAGTTTGCATACACTAAAAGGGAATCATTTAATTTACTTAAGTGTGTCTAAAGTTATTCTGGTTGTGAGTTTAAGTCACAATCTCTATTAAAAAGGGAGCAAGGGAGCAGAACAAGTTTATTGGGGATTTCACTGCATTAAAATCTTTACTGTTTTACAAAAAGATGAGACTTTGGAGCTTGTAGCCCACAGATGGTTGAGGTCAATATAAATCTTGCAGAGCAGGTGTGTACAAGACTAATTTCAATATCTGGGTATCTGATATTTTGCTCTGGTTTCACCTCAGTTTCAGTGACTTGTTAACATTCACAAAATTTTTCTTTTGTTTGTTTTTCGTCTTAATGCAATGATACCCCCCCTGTCAACAAGCCAGACAGACAGTTGTTCTTCTAATTTTTTTTTTATTAAGTGACCCATAGTCATATATCCATATATCTTCTAGTAGTCTTTAGCACGTCTATGTGAAGAAGCATTATGTCGGTTCGCAGAGTCATCATAAAAGTTAATCCTAGTTTTAATTTCTTCAGATCTTGCAGAGCAACACCATCAGCCTGGCGGCTCCAACTGATGCTACATGCTATTAGCTCGCAAAAAGACAAACAAGTCTTAGAGGTCATTTTAATGTTAACTCAGCCTTTTAAGAATATGTGTCCTATTTATTTCTCAGCTACAAGCAAGCTTTTATTTGTCTGCGGCTTCACTCTCCTGTTCAAGTTGAAGTTAAAGGAATTCCCACCTGTGGGTTTTGGAGAAAGAAAAATCCTAAATTCCTGCTGATATGATTTCTAGATATATTTGGGGTTTGATTTATTCATTACTGCAAACCTAACAAAAATTGATTTGTCCATTTGGAAGGATGTTCCCCGTTGAACAGACCCGACTATGTTCAGATTATGTGTGGCCAGCATCATCATCATCCTGTGACACAACTGAATTATTCATTACTCGGAAGAAAAAATGCTGAAAATTTGCTTTGCTTGTTTTGTAAATCAGCATAGTAAGTGTTTGTAGAATCTGAGTCACACCATCAGCTCCACAATGTCTTACCTGACCAGGAGGGTATATGTCAGGTTGCATGTATTGCCATTTGTTCGTTTTTTCAGTTTTTTTTTCCTATCTACATATCCTCGTGTCCTGTAAAGGTTTTATCTGCAGCACAATGTTTGGGTGTCTCCTCATCTTATGGCTGAATTTTTACGCACTTCAACATAATTCCCATACCTAAGTTTGTGTGGGGATATGTTAGAAACTGCATTTAAATTTGTATGTTTGTCACATGCAATTTGAAAAATAGGTCATATCGATTTAATCAATAGATTGTTACACTCTGTACAGCAACTATAGGAAGAAGGAAAATAATAAGTAAGTTGTCACTCACAGCAATCCTCTCCTTTCCTAACATGAAGAGTATGCGTTGATGTTGATTGTATGATTTTATTATTAAGCTGGCAAAAGCTTTTGCTTGTGTAGGAGTAGCAGAAAGTAAAAGGGAAGATGTAGGTTTGTGAAAACTGTATCAGTGTGGGCATGGGTAGATATTAGTGTACTCTTGTATTGCATTTGAAAGGAAGGCAAACATTAAATAAAGGAGGTCCTTTAAGCAGGTGATGCATGATTAAATAATAAGGGAAAAAAGGCACTTTTTGCTTGAAGAAAAGCAAAACTTAAGTATTATGAACAATGAAATATACACTTCTTGCAGGAAAGGAGAAAAGCAGAGGAAAGCTGCTGTCTCGGAGAAGAACAGCGATTCTGTATCTTATTTTGTTCTTGAGAAAGCATTTCAAGTTTTTTTTTTTTTTTTTTTTTTTTTTTTCCCTACCTCCTTTAAAAAAAAAAAAAGAGGGGGGGGGATGCACTGCAGCAACGATGCCGGAACAGACTGGACATTTTACAGCTGTCTGCAGTATTCACACTTGAGAGCAGGTGGTGCATAAATGGCATGGTAGAGGCAACAATGAGGTGGAGAGCAAACTGCAAAAAGCCAGAGAAAAAGAGCTGCAGGCTGTCACGACTGCAGATGGTTGACAGCTCCGTGGTCATCTCTTCCGTACAAAAATAAGGAGCCATCAAAAACTCAAATGCTGGAGTTGTTGTAATGATCAGGGGGGCTGATCTGAAGACCGATGATGTGACAAAAGCTAGTTGAGCTCAGGGGATTTTCTGATGTTTTTCTATCTGGGACGGCTGGATTCTCGACACCAACAGAAAACAAGCCATTATGGAAAAAGATGTTTTGTAGTTTTCACCGTCAAATCTTTTTTTTTTTTTTTTTTTTTTTTTTTTTTACAGTTTTCCTTATGACGCTCTGTTCTCGACGGCACCTGTGATGTATGACAGTTCAACTTCGTTGAATGTGCTCAGGTCACCGCAGCCTTACGGGAGCACAATTCTCCGGTGTTCTTTGCCTCTGTCACTATTTTTAGCTCTCCAAACAGACATTGTGTGGTTGGGGCTCTGACAGGAATGAGGCCATCTGAATGCAGGGAATGAACCTGTGCCAGCTGCCAAGTGTCTCACCCCCCTCTGCATATTCATTGTCCAAAGCATAACATCTGGGACATTTCTCTGTCAGCATGATTTCCGCTGTGTCCGTACAGTCCCGCTGAAATGAAATGATTCGTTCACCTCTGTTCCTGTGAATTGTTATTTAAAATGGCAACGTAACAAATCAGAGAAATGCCAGACATGGTACCGCAGATAAAACAGATTTGCTCTAAGTATGTGTGTCGTTGTCTGAAAATAAACTGAATGCTATTGTGACTATTTAGGTTTTGAGGAATATACACATTTCACATACAGGCCAGAGTGTCTGTGTTGAGGGATATGTGGGCCTGCGGCGATCCAGTATCTGGTAGGAATGAAATTTTGTATCTTCCTTTGTATTCTATCATTCTCTTTTCTTATGTTTTATAACTTTCTGTGTTTATTGATGTGTAATGCATCCATTTGTACTTTCTAACAGGATTTTTGTACATAAAAGGGCAGCAATAATTAGCATTGACTTAAAACGCCATGTTTAGATTCAGGGCAGTTTTCCTACTTTATAAACGCACTTCAGATCTTACTCTGAATAAGATGCTGCCATAGAGGAAGGATTTCCAGATAATCAAATGAATCAGCGTAGATATGCATTATGTAAATATGTGTACACTTTAATACACTATTATTCTACCAAACACGGGCAGCGCTGTGTAAAAATGGACACTGGTCTGACCAGTGGTTCTCAGACTGGGAACTGGAATTCACATGGGGATCATGATATCATTTCAGGGGGTTGCCAGATCATTTTCAAAAATATAGCCCACCTTTTTCAAAGAAATTTGGGATTTTTACTTAGGGTGTCAAAATGTGACCTTTAATGCAGAGATATATTAGTGACCTTGTCATCTTTATTTTTTACCGTTGTCACACATCAACAACAAAGTTAGTAAACATGCCGAATAAAAGATTGGAATCGAGAGAAGCTGGTATTGGGTGTGTAGATGCTTTTTCACAGCACTGAACTGAATCCATGAAAAACCTATTTATTCTTCTGATTTATAATGATTCTGACAGTTTTCCTGCCTTACATTTACAGGATGATGGTGATGACCCACTTCATATGTCACTCACTTGGCCATCTCATTGAGTTGGGGGTTGCATACTGAGGGGTCACTGATGCCAGAATGCAAACTTTATTCTTTTAATATTATTATCACTTGTTTTGGGCTTATTTACATGGATCAGGCTATTTCCAACTCAGCAGCAGTGACCTTGCTGTGGTCCAGTTCAAGACTAAATGGTTGCGGTAAAAATGTTGTGTACTTTGAGGTTGGGGGGTAACCTGAGGGCAAAATCCTTTTGTTTTGTCACAGTTGCTTTAATAATTGGTCTGTGTTTGTAGTTCAGTGACCTATATACTATCTTTGCAAACATTGTTATTATTATGGCATAAAATGATTAAAAAAAAAAAAAAAAAAAAAAAAAAAAGAAGTTCTGAAAAATGTTCCTACAATCCGTTTAAACCAATATATAACTTAACATTTGAATACATCTACATAAGCTGAAAAACTTTTTTTCTGTTGGCCATCCACATTATGTAAATCAGAAACTCTAACAGAATTATTTAGTGTCATTTTCATTGAATGTGCTGTACCTAGGGAGCTAAAGCTGTAAAGCACTGCTGTAAGAATTTAAAGCAGATTTGACTGTCACAGACAATTTATTAAACACTTTTGATTTCATGGTTTGTTGCTCTGATGATTCAACTACTATATATTTGCATTTATTGTCCTAAGAAATTATACTGACAACTGTGACTGCTCTCTGAAAATGATTTCATTTTTGTTTGGAGAAGGTTTGGTGTTTGATTATTTTCAGGCTCTGAATTGGATCACTATAGATTTTGTCTGAAAGTTGTCCATTGGAACAATAGTCTGTGGATCAGGAGGTCAAACCCCCTCCTAAATTGCCCAAAGTCACTTAAAAAATTATGCTAAATATTACTAACTTTTCTGTGTTAATGCAAAATATTTAAATACACATTTTTGGGAATTATTTCAAAACTTAAAGCATGATACTTGCTAGGGGAGGAGAGCAGACAGCAGCAACCCAGCTCCATCCAGGAGCAATTTCATTCCATGAAGGAAGTGTAATCTGCACCAAAGAAAAGTCAGAGATTGCCGGCACTGAGCTGTCCTGAGTCTCTTATCAAATACAAAGCAACAGCTGTTCTAGCAGGTTTCCTAACCAGTCACTGCACACTGTGACATTTCTTTCCTCGCAGCAAACAACTGTATTAAATTTGACTTAAACGCCTTTAGCCATTCATCACAAAATAGCACACGAGTCAATTCAATGATCAGTCCCTGCTGCCCTGTCGCTGTCAGAAAACCACAAATCTTTCTGTTCCATCATCCTGCCTCCATCTGCAACTCTACTTCTGCTGTCTTTTATTGCACCATGGTGCATAACCTTTGTTACCACCTTGTCATTATTTTGTTAAAGGGATGCTGACAGCCTCTGTCGCTCGTTGAATTGGGAAATCGTTGCAGGTCAACAATCACATGATCCTGGGATAGTTATGTGATTAAATTCTAATTTTACTCTTATTATTCTGTCTTTTTTTAAATGCTTATTGCCATTGAAATAAACAAGTCAAGTAATAGTATGTGCATTTTATAAAACAACTTGGTCACTGACTCTGATTCTCATGATGCTCTGCAAGTTTGTGTTGTGGTGGGATCCTTGGATTCTGGTCATTCTGCAAATAAATCAGTCCTGACTCTGACTGACCACCTGTCTGAGCTTGTTAGTTACGTTGTAGCTGAAGTTGCAGTAAGCACAATAACAGTATAAAAGAGATTTAAAACAGGCATATCAAGTCAAATAAGAAGCTGTAGGGCCTCTTAATTTACAAACAGATAGCTGTAGTATGGTGTCTTGTTTTGTATTGGCATAAAAAGTACATGATGACATCATGGTAGATGTTAACCACACTAACCAACCCCAGCTGCAGCTAATCCAGACTGCTGCCATTTCTTCTTTAATAACTAACAGCTATTTGCTTGATCTTGTTTCTCTCAAAAATTCACATGATTCTGTGTGTTTTTCTTTCATTGCTTTTTATCATATTTTACTTTTTGTCCTGCAACAGAGTGAAACCAGAATATGCTGCAGTATCCCTGAGCCCCTTAGAACGATACAAACTGAAACCACAATGAAGACATCAATATTTAATTATGCATTGTTAGTATTAATGTTTATTTTTAGGTAAAATAATGATTTAATTTATTTATTTATTTAGTCAGTCTTTCGCTGCACATTTGTAGTAAAATAATAAACTTACTAAAAACATGAATAAGTAATAATAATGTATAACCTTATACATAGAATGTATAAGGTTATACATGCCTTACTGATAAAAGCATTGTAATATTATCACAAAATATTCAAGCAATATGTCACTGATTACATACTAATTAAAAGATGCAGAAATGCATGGCATGTTGCAAACAAACGTTAATGATCATTCTCATTATTGGGCCAAAGAGTTCTGCGTTGTTAGATACAAACTGGAACATACAGAGCAGAAGTGTGATCCCATATCTGTCAAGAACACTTTTATTAAGCGTTTAAACACCATTTTATATTCGATTTTTATGATTGCATGTTTCTATTCTAGGACCTCTTGGCCTTCTTCAGGCACACGTGCAAGGCCTGAAGTACTGAGAGTAGAGCCAAAAACTCCCAAGAGGACATCATAATGACAAGACACTTACTTGAAATTAATTGGGTTTTATACAGTTTGGAAAGGTGAAGCTGGAGTGGATAAGTAGACAGGTAATTTAAGTTAAATAGCAGAATCTGTTTTATATTTGCCAGTGAAGCCACAGGACAGCAAGCTGGTATTCACCATGTGGAAAATAAAGAGATTCAGTATTTTCTCTTTATTTCTGGGCAGCATTGTTTGACCACCACGAAACCGTTTCTTTGGATCTATTTCTACCCTCAAACAGTGGCAGAGAGAGTGAAAATCAAACAAAAGGTGCCAGTAAAGCAGTGATAGAGTGGTGGAGGCTTGGCAGGCCAACTGTAGCAGAGTGGCAGGGAAGCAGCCAAGGGTGGCAGACCGGTTGTCTCTGCAAGCATGAAACAAGGGGCTGTAAAAATGTGTTTTTTCTTTTTTTTATTTGCTGTTTTTTGTGGTATTTCGCTTTAAAGCCTGAGCCCAAGGTATTTTTTTAACCCACCCCCAACGCCCCTCCTTTCATATTTAATGCAATGATACTTGAAAATCCCGATGAAAAGGGCAGCTTTTTGTACATTTAGGTTATGATTTACCACGGCTTCAACATATTGTGTTTTGAACGAGTGTGATGAACGTTGAAAATACGGGAATAATGAGTTTACTGAAAGGCCAGAGCAACCTTTAATTGAAGCATTCAAAATGGTTTAAGGTTATGTTGTGGACCTGTAAGAACCCATTACTGTTTATAAATATGCTCAGGCTGATGTTTGGCATCTCTTTATGTATATGGCATAGAACAGATATATTGCATACAAATAAAAACTGCAAATAGTGCTTTTCAGAAACATAAACTGTTATCTGCAAAGTGAGAATGAGCACATAATATTCTTCAGATCATGTAAATGCAAACTCTTTAAGTAGTTAATGTATCTCTTTTTGTTTGCTTGTATTAATTAGAGCACTTCGCTCTCAGACTGCAGGTTTACTGGTGGTTCCCAGAGTCTCAAAGACTACTATGGGAAGAAGAGCCTTTAGCTATCAGGCTCCTCTCTTATGGAACCAGCTCCCACTGTGGGTTCGGGAGGCAGACTCCCTCCACACCTTTAAGATCAAGCTGAAAACCTTCCTTTTCCATGATTCCTATAGTTAGGATATGAGCATCTCCTGAGTTGGAGTCTGCATGTGCGGGACCCAACTATCCAGGTTATGCTCTTTGCTCTTATAGTTATGGGTAGTCTCGCCAACCATTACTTATGTAGCAATGGGGATCTTACCTGATGCACTGAGAAGTACCTTGTTCTATTTCTCTAATATATCAATGTATAAATACATGCCAATATTGCCGTCTCTTGTGTGGGTTGTAGACTCCGTCTCATGCTACCACTAGACTGAAAGCACCGCCAGCAATATTGCCGTATCCTTTTTTTCTGCAGGTCTTCATGAATAAGTGCAGTTGTACATGTTGATCTGTCTTTCCTGTCCTCTCCACTCCAACCAGTCGAGGCAGATGGCTGCCCTCCCTGAGCCGGGTTCTGCCGGAGGTTTTCTTCCTGTGAAAAGGGAGTTTTTTTCCTTCCCACTGTCGCCATGTGCAGCTTAGGATGGGGGATTGGATTGAAGTCATGATTTGATGCAATCAGTTGGTTTCTATTATAGGATATGTATGAATTGGCTTGAAATGATGTGTATGTTGATTCGTGTATGTAAAGTGCCCTGTGACAACATTGTTGTGAAGTGGCGCCATACAAATAAAGTTGAACTGAAAACAGTGTTGTTAATATATAAAAACAATGCATTTAAACAATAAGATATTTAGCTTGTTATTATTCTGATCCTACTTTGCCGATTATCATTGTGCAATGTTTTTATAGAATGATTCATCCTCAAAGTTTATGTTTAGACAGTTTTACTTTACTTATTAATTGCATCTCAGTGGATTATTTGATGGCACAGTGACATTTATCACATGCCAATCTGGAGCCATCGCCACCCAGCAGCATCCCAAGGCGAAAAAAAAATGCATTTGACAACGTTTTTGCCCAGGATGCAGCATCGACGTTGAAGCCGAGTTTCGCTTTACGGACCGCTTCATTTGCTAGCAAACAGATATTAACACTGAGGCCATTTTGAACACCAGCCATGGCTGATTCAGCAAAGGAGAGATAAGGAGAGGAAAAGAAAGATGGGGCCAGAGCAAGAAGACAACTGTTAAGATAAGGCTGTCTTTCCCAGGCTAGAGAATGCTTTGGGTAGGTGGAATAAGGGCCACATTGCTTAGAAAATCTCCCAAAGTTACAGTCTTGTCTATATGTTTATATTCCTCTGATATGTACGCAGTGTCTGTAAGGAAATAAGCAAGAACAGCTTTACTAAAGAGTTCCAGTACATAGTTTTCTTTGAATGACTGTAGTTTAGGAGGAAGAGCAGTCATCTTTGAACTGGAAGGTTGATGGATTGCTTCCAGGCTTCCTTGTTGTGGTGGAGTAAGATTTCTTCCCACCCAAATTGCATCCCCAAGATGTGGCTCATATGGCACTGATTGCTGGGTGGAGCAGAGCGCCTTTATATCTGGGCGGGGGTTTGTCCCTCAGTGTGAGTCTTTGGCTGGTCTGCCGTATGCCGACAGGTGGTGTGGCCTGAGTGTCGACACTACCAATCTGCAATACTCTGCAGTCTGCTGGCTGTCGTGGCGTTGTGTTGAAGGTCACATGTCAGGCAGTTTCACCTCTGCAGGTGGACTGCTTGGCTGTGATTGGGCCTGATGCCGGAGCAGCTCATCAACTCCTTTTACAGCCCTCCTGGTCTGTTCCATGTCTCTCTTCCTCCCTGTGGGAGGGGATGTTTTTTGGCATGGGAATTAGCTCTGCTCTATGTTACAGTAAGAATTGGCACCCTGCTGTTTACCTCTGTTTGGATCCCCACCCCTCCCCCACAGTTTGCCAGCAAGTAGACAACCTGATGGTTCATTCCTTTACTCCAATGCAAAGGGTGAAAATGAACTGACCTCTCAGAGTGAATTCAGCTCAAATTTATCAGAGGATATTATTTAATTTTCTTTTTTTTTTTTTTCTTTTTGCCTGCCTGCCTGCCTTGACTCTACAATTTGCTTATTTTAAAATGTTTTCCTGTTTTTCATGTATTAATAATTTTTTCTGTTTACAGGCTTGTAATCCACAGTGTAAACTAAGCACAAAGGAGTTATTTGATCTGAATTTGTCAAAAGTGTTTTTAAAATCAATTTGTTAAATAAAATATTGCTTTTTGTATGGGAATACATCTGCCAAGATCCATTTATATGAAACAGCATCCTAGATTTAGATTTACTGGGGGATGAAACTCCCCCAGTAATCTTCGTTGACCATAGGATAAACAATAATAAAATTTTGATCCCTTGTGCTCTCGCCACTCCCAGACTACATGCTTCAGCAAGACACCAAACCCCATGTTGCCCCTGATGTGTCTGTCATTTTCTGTTAAATTATTGTTATGAGCAAAAAAAAAAAGAGATATTAACCACTTGTATTTTACAAAGCTTCAATTGAATTTAAAATATTTTAATTCAAGATGCACACAGACAGCTTGTATGCAATGCAACGACCTTACAACATGCTTTCAATGTAGAAAGCATTCAATGTATCTATTTCCATGTGTTTTGGGCAGGTAGTATGATGTTGTAGTTTATTCCTCTTATTTAACAATCTAGTGGTGTGATGATGTATTATTGAGAATTTGTGCTCCTGTGAAAACTTGTTTGTCTAACCTTCAATATTCCCATTTACAGAGGATTAACACTAATGCAGGAGCAACGATTAACAATGTTTAAAAATTCAGAGCTAGTTTGGCACCTGTGGTGATTTAAGTCAAGAGGAAACAATAAAGGGAGAAAAATAAAAGCTTAACATTAATTTGAAAGTGACTTTAATAAAGCTATTAAAGAACATAAGCGCAGTGTTCATTGCAGTGTTCTTCAATTTTATGTATTAACATTACCAGCTAGTGCTTTAGCTCTTCACACATCATAAGACTGTTGTGCCATCAGACATGGGTTTATGGTGGGACAAGGATGATGGTCCAGTCAAATGGCCAGGTTTAGCTACAACCACAGCGCGGTTCAATTGTGCGTGAAATTGCCCTGTTTATCATGTCTCATAAAGCTTTTTAAACTAACATGATTCCAGAAAGCCTATTATCATCTCCCGTTTCTTGATCAAAAGTAATCTCAGAACATGGAAAAAAAAGTGCTGGAATGGAGATAATAGCTAACTGAATAAGGACCTGCATCCCAGCACACTGGACTTTTCCTTTATGGTCATACAACATGGAGGAAATGTTCCACAAAAGCGCATCTCAGAGATTAGATCATGCTGCGTGATGACAGTTGTAGATGTCAGTCCATTATTTTGAGAAACTATCCTACAATGACAAATCAGGCTTCAGCTTTTAAACAACACTTTGAGATGAGAATGGATTTGTGAGGAACAAAGGCTAAATCTCAGAATGGCATGACAGACAATCCTTTTGTGAAAGCAAAATTTATTGTCAATTTTAGAGCTGTTGTATATAATAATTAGAAAATGTAACACCAGCCTTTTATTTTCAAGAGGAGCTTTTCTAAAAAGCAATTTACTCAAAGACTCCAGTCAGCTCGTTCATTGTTTACTTGTAGTAAATTAGTGCTTCTCATCCATCTGATAGGTCCTTTTGATTTCTTCTACACTAGTGTGGCTTGTGGTGGCTTTCTCGCCTTTAATACTGCTGTGTGGTTTGTGCCTCTTATTATGAGCTAGTTTCACTGTTCCCTTTTGTCTTTACTGAAGCCAAAGGCCATCTGACTGATTGTTCCTGCCCTCTGCTCCTCACTGTGGCTACTTAACTTTTCACGCTTACAATCCCAAATTTGCGTGTCTTTTTTTCCTGTACCACTTGACTTGCAAGTGAAGTTTCTGTCAATTGTGTAAAGAATCACTTCTCTTTTTTATCTTTAAGGGCTTAATAAGCTGCTAAATATCAAGCAGTTCTTCATACATTTCCCAAAAGTTTTAAAACTTTTCTTGCAATCAATGAGATGTAAACAGCATGTTGCTTATTCTTATCATAAACTCGCTAACTCAGGCAATTCCACGCAGAGTCCATTGAAAAGCAAACTGTATGCTTCACGTAGGACAGAACAATGCCATGGATGTTTGAGAACTGAGTTGAGGTCATTGGTGAAGTTGTTGACTGACAATATATGCATAAAAATTTTCACTGAATTTTTTTTATAAAACTGGCTACATGTCATATTAAGAAGAAAACAGATGGCTTAGAGGCAACATTTCCTGCTGACAGTGACTAAGAGTGGCAAGATGCAGCGTGTAATCGATTGATTTAGTGAGACAAAAGAGGAGCAGAATGTTGCGCACCATTAGGTTGTCCTTCAAATAAATTTAAAATCCATTTTGAAGAGTCAGAGCAAACGAGAATGGGAATTAAATGGATGTTGAGCTTTCTAGCTGAACTGTCTGCTAGCATTCAAAATGTTGAGAGGAAGAGTAAAGGCATAAGTCATAAAAGTCATAATTTTGGCACATATGCAAACATTAAGCCTCAACTTTACTGTCAGCAAACAGACGAGGAAAAAATTAAAGCACTCTAAAAAAATAAGGTTTCAGTATAACTGAAGTCATTTATCTATTTATATCATTATTTAACTACTGTTACATCTTTCTGTACTGAAATAGAGAGATACCCAAATAGTAAACTTTATTCTTCTTCTACTTCTTTTCAAATTGGATATTAATTATTCCATCCATCCACTTTCTGCAGCTTGTCCGGAGTTGGGTCGCGGGTGCAGCAGCCAAGGTAAGGAACCCCAGACTTCCCTTGCCTCATCCACACAAGATCCCAACGCATTCCCAGGCCAACCGAGAGATAAAATCCCTCCAGCATTTTTATTATTATAATTATTCATTGTTAATAATGAATAATAATTATATTTTTTAGCTGTAGTTTTGATCAAAGCAAAAGATGTTTCTTCCTAAAATACGTAAATTAGAGGCAAACATAACATGACTGAAAACTGTTGCAGTTTGGGGTATAACAGTTGAGTTTATGGCAGCGGGCAAATGCAGGCACCTCTTTCAGTTTTCTTTTTAATCACATCAATAATAATCAGCTAGAAGATGAAGAAGACTGTGACTTGTTGCGTATGGTGGTGACTGCTGGCTGGAATGATCTCTGTCCTGCATTGGAGTAAAATAAGTCTCATCGTGAACACATTCTGTTGTTGCTTCATGATGTTGTGTACATGATGAGAGGAATCTTCCTCTAGTTCAGCAGCTTGCGCAGCATTCTTTCCTGAACAATCAGTTCCAGCGGCTCCAGAGTTATCCGGCACAGAACCAGCCTTGTGGATCTCTTTCTTCAGTCTCTTCAAGCCTCGGTTCTGATGCTTCTGCCCCAGCAGATGGCTTTAAAGCTGATTGCACTTTCCACAACAGACTTATAGAAGATATGCAGAACTTAAGTATATTACAATTAATTTTCTTTACATATAAACTCAGACATTACAAACAAGATTTTTAGAAAAGCAACACCGACACAATCATCTGCATCTATGCATCTTTTTCATCAATAAATTTTCTGTACATTTGTTTGGAAAATATAGAGAGCACAAATAGTTGTCTTAGGAACCAAATTTAGGAAAGAGGAGAATAGTTGACAGACAGATTTCACTGATGCTGAAACAGACAAAGTTACAGTTTGGGGACATCATAGGATTTTATTACAGATGTGGGTTTTTTTTTGCATTTATGCATTGGGGATAGACTTTTTGAAGATAGGAAAGAGCAGAAGATTGAAATGAAGCCTTGCAGTGTTACACAAGGGTTATTTAAGAGCAGGGATTTTAAAGTAATAAACTGTTCATCAACGTAGGTTGCAAGGGGATGTTATTAGGGCTAAAAGTAATATTGTGCATGTAAGAAATGAAAATGTGTAGAAGAGGTCAATCAACATATGTAATAAGTTTGTGTGTGTGTGAATATATACACTGCTCAGTCTGTGGTGCAACTTGGTGTTGGTGGATGGAACGAGACATGATGTCCCAGATGTCCTCCATTAGATTCAGGTCTGGGGAACATGCGAGCCAGTCCATAACATCAATGCCTTCATGTTGCAGGAACAGCAGGACACACTCCAGCCACATGAGGTCTAGCATTGTCTTGCATTAGGAGGAACCCAGGGCCAACCGCACCAGCATATGGTCCCACAAGGGGTCTGAGGATCTCATCTCGGTACCTAATGGCAGTCAGGCTACCTCTGGCGAGCACATGGAGGGCTGTGCGGCCCTCGAAAGAAATGCCACCCCACACCATTACTGACCCACTGCCAAACTGGTCATGCTGGAGGATGTTGCAGGGAGCAGAACGTTCTCCACGTCGCCTCCAGACTCTGTCATGTCTGTCACATGTGCTCAGTGTGAACCTGCTTCCATCTGTGAAGAGCACAGGGCACCAGTGGTGAATTTGCCAATCTTGGTGTTCTCTGGCAAATGCCAAACATCCTGCATGGTGTTGGGCTGTAAGCACAACCCCCACCTGTGGACGTCAGGCCCTCATACCACCCTCATGGAGTCTGTTTCTGACTGTTGGAGCAGACACATGAACATTTATGGCCTGCTGGAGCTCATTTTGCAGGGCTCTGGCAGTGCTCCTCCTGTTCCTCCTTGCACAAAGAAGGAGGTAGCGGTCCTGCTGCCGGGTTGCTGCCCTCCCATGGCCTCCTCCATGTCTCCTGATGTACTGGCCTGTCTCCTGGTAGCGCCTCCATGCTCTGGACACTACGCTGACCGACACAGCAAACCTTCTTGCCACACCTGGCATTGATGTGTCATCCTGGATGAGCTGCACTACCTGAGCCACTTGTGTGGGTTGTAGACTCCGTCTCATGCTACCACTAGACTGAAAGCACGGCCAGCATGCAAAAGTGACCAAAACATCAGCCAGAAAGCATCAGAACTGAGAAGTGATCTGTGATCACCACCTGCAGAACCACTCCTTTATTGGGTGTGTCTTTCCAATTGTCTATAATCTCCACCTGTTGTCTATTCCATTTGCACAACAGCATGTGGAATTGATTGTCAATCAGTGTTGCTTCCTAAGGGGACAGTTCCATTTCACAGAAGAGTGGTTGACTTGGAGTTACATTGTGTCGTTTAGGTGTTCCCTTATTTTTTTGAGCAGTGTGTGTGTGTGTGTGTGTGTGTGTGTGTATATATATATATATATATATATATATATATATAATGTATATGTATGTATATACACTATTCACAAAAAGTTAGGGATATTCAGCTTTTGGGTGAAATTTCACAACAAGCCTAAAATGCATTCAAACCTGTACAGGTGAACTTAATGTGATCTTCTCTAAGCTTTTAAATGCACATGTCCAACTGTTAAATGTTTCAATAAATTTTGTACAAGTTGCTGTTCTCTAACAAGGAGCTTAACGGCAAAAATCACGGCAGGTGCGCGATCCTTGAATTGACTAATGAATGTCCTGGTTCAATTAGAGCTGGTGTTTAAACAGTTGTCCTCATCATGCTGTTCACATTTTGACATCATGAGACCAAGACGACACCTAACAATGGAACAACAGTCCCTTGCCATTGCGATGCTTCAAACAGGACGTTCTCAGACAGAAGTGGCCACTGAGCTTGGAGTGTCACAGAGTGTCATCAGCAGGTTGCAACAGAGATATCCAGAGACTGGAAGAGTCACAGAAAGGCCTAGAAGTGGACGTCCTTTGGCCACATCCCGTGCTGATGACCGCTACATTGTGAACACTGCCCTGAGAAACCGGATGATGAATGCCACTCAACTCCAGGCACGTTTAAGAGAGGTGAGAGGCACCCAAGTGTCACGTCAGACCATTCCAAACCGTTCCCATCAGCGTGGTCTGCGTGCTAGACGACCTGCACGGGTACCTGACCACACCACCAGGCACAGGCATCATCGTCTTGCATGGGCCAGGGAGCATTTACGCTGGACGAGGAACCAGTGGGCCTCAGTGCTGTTCTCTGATGAAAGTCGATTCACACTGAGCAGAAATGATGGCCGGCAACGATGTTGGAGACGTCAGGGAGAGCGCTATGCATCAGCCACTGCTGTCACCAGGCGAGCTTTTGGTGGTGGCGGTGTTACAGCGTAGGCAGGGGTGTCCACTTGGTACAGAACTGCCCTACACTTTGTGAATGGTACAGTGACAAGCCCATACTACCTGAATAACATCATTAATCCAGTGATTGTGCCCCTACATGAACAGCACAGGCCTAATTTTTATCTTCATGGACGACAATGCTCCTGCTCATCGAGGCCGCATCATCAGGGAACGGCTGTTGGAGACTGGTGTACCTCAAATGGAATGGCCTGCACTCTCTCCAGACCTGAATCCCATTGAAAACCTGTGGGATCAGCTGAGCCGTCGTGTAGAGGCTCGAAACCCTGCACCCCAGAACCTCAATGACCTGAGGGCTGCCCTTCAAGAAGAGTGGGATGCCATGCCTCAGCAGGCAATAAGTTGCCTTGTGAACAGCATGAGACGTCGTTGTCAAGCTGTAATTGATGCTCAAGGGCACATGACGAGATATTGAGACGTTCAAATTTTTTGCTGTGGTGTAACTACCATTGTTGTTACCTTTTGTGTTGAATGAATTTTTTGAGATGAGGAAATCAGCAGTGCATCCTTCTACTTAAATGTCTTACTTTTATGATATTATATCACTGTAGCATGAACATATTGCATTTTCCATAAATTTCACCTGAAAGCCAAATATCCCTAACTTTTTGTGAGTAGTGTATATATATATATATATATATATATATATATATATATATATATATATATATATATATATATATGTGTGTGTGTGTGTGTGTGTATGTATATATATCTATCTATA
The DNA here is from genome assembly GCF_933228915.1 of Telmatherina bonti. Classification (NCBI taxonomy): domain Eukaryota; kingdom Metazoa; phylum Chordata; class Actinopteri; order Atheriniformes; family Telmatherinidae; genus Telmatherina; species Telmatherina bonti. Next base: position 36,152,507 of record NC_136619.1, on the reverse strand, counting down.
TATATATATATATATATGTATATATATATATATATCTATATATATATATATATCTATATATCTATCTATCTATATATATATATCTATATATATATATATATATATATATATATATATATATATATATATATATATATATATATATATATATATATATGTATGTATGTATGTATGTATGTATATATATATATATGATATATATATGTATATATATATATATATATATATATATATATATATATATGTATATATATATATATATATATATATATATATATATATATATATATATATATATATATGTATATGTATATGTCGTAGTTATATATCTATATATATATAGATATATATATAGATATATATATGTCGTAGTTATATATGTATATGTATTTTTTTCTCTACTTTTAAAGTTTATTTATAATGACGGATTAGGAAATAATCATTCATTCATTATTTTGAATAATGGATAATAAGTTATGGCCCCAAAAATCATCTTTTGCTTAAACCCCATAGAGGTCTGGGTCGGTCCTGGTCACCCAAGTTGAATGAAATGTTACATCAAAGTCTGAAAACCATAAAACACATCAAACCATAGAAGTGTTATATGGAAATTAGAAATCAAAGACAGATTTATGGAGAGAGCTGTAAGTGCTTTTTTTTTTTTTTTATTGATTTCTCTCCTCTTTTAAATGGCAAAATAAAATTGTCAGCTGAGTGTGAAACACGCTTGCTCACACCACTGCAGAGACAATCATATGCATCATGTGTGAAAAAATAAATAAATAAAAAACTGGCAAGCACTGAAGTCTGATTGGTTTTATGCATAAGCTAAAATTGTATCGTGTTTTGGCAACCTTTCTGCTTTGTACTAATGGAAAAAGTACTCATTTTATAGTCTACATCTGAAACTTAATTGAATTTGTTCGTCATGTGGGAATATGCCTCCAGCTATATTCACTAAATTAATGAAATAACTTTGAAGCTTAAAAACATCTCAGGTGTTTCTCATTTTGACTATTCCTGCCATATGTTTCCTGAATTACATTCAAATGATGGTACTGAGTAGATTTATAAAGATAAGTGCCCCCCCTTTTATTTTTATTTTTATCTCAATAAAACTAAAGAAACGATAATTTTCCAAAATTTATAATTTAAACCTTGAGCCCAAGCGAAGGTCTTAGTCAAGATTAACAAAATTGCACCCCAGTGAGGGCTATTACCATGTCCGATAATAATCTAGTCTAATAGGACATGTAGTTACAATGAAGTTGGAGTCCTGGTGTCACTTGATCTCTAAGGCCTTCTCACATATTCATATTACTTCCTGAGTATCAAGTCCTCCTTATTAAGTATAAAAGTGGGGTTAGGGGACTTTTGAAGTCACAGTTCAACAATTGATAAAGACTGGGAATGATGTAAGTTCTGCTTTAAAAGATGATAATAACTCTAGTCTCTGGTGTCCAGATCCAGTGTTTTGTTAACACATTATTCCAACCAACCTCCTGCTTGTTCTGGTTTGCCACTCTGACATGCTGTCATCTTCTTTCTCCTTCTATCTTATTACCTGGTTTACTCCCAGCTGGAAGATGGATTACCCAGTCCAAAACTCTATAACATTTGTTACATAGCATAATTTCCTAAATAATATTTTTGGCCAAACTCTGATATCTACCTTGCTTTATTCTCTTAACACACTGTTTATCACCATTTCCCAAAACCTTAAAATATGTTCGAAGCAGTTGTGTTGAAAGGCCAACGACATGTTATTGTCCTTGATCGAGACACAGAATGCTTACAGTAACCCTGAAATGCACATTGGTGCTTGATCAGTGTGAAAAATTCTACTTTGCATAAGAGTATATGCGGATGGGTGAATAAGGAACACATTGTGAGGTGGGCTGTGGAGCACAGACAAGGTTAATGTCGACCATTTACTATTTGTTGAAGATGGGGTCTGTTTCAGGTTTTTATGTAAAAGACCATCTCTTTTCCTCCCTGGGAGGATGGCCTTTCAGTGGTGTGGCAAAAAGAAAATCAGGGTTATGGAACTCATGGGCTGTTGGACTGGGACCACCCATAAAGTAGTTATCAGCAGCAGGACAACAGGCTTCAGGGCGAACACATTTTATACTAAAGTGAGCTTAACAGATGAGTGCTTTTCTCCCTTTCAGTGCTGCCTTATACTTTCTGTTTTATACAAAATCAGAACTAGAAATGCAGCTGTAACATTAAGACATAGCTTTCATTTTAAGTTCATTTGGAGTAGTCAAAGCCTTAAATTTAGCCAAGAGTTTGCAAGGCTTTGATGTGTAAACAACAGCTTCTTCTGCTCAGCCAACTATCATCATCATCATCCATTTGGTGCAGCTGTTTTATTCCTTTATGTTTTTCTATGATTTTAGTGTCACACTGCATACAATACGTACTGTATAAAATTAAATCAAAGCTGAAAGGGTTTATATCAGCGTTTGGAGCTGCATATTTTAATTTACATTTATCTTTGGAGGTTATGATAAAAAAAATTTTAAAAAAAATATGGGCACCTTTTTGCATCTAGTTTTAGCCTGAATACTAAAGGGAACTGAAATTTCTCTTTGATCATTACCTATATTGACTTCTATTTTATAACTCATTTTTCAGAAGCATCCAGATCTGCAATGAACATGCTGCATATTTGCTTTCTTTTTAACAGTTTGGAAGCAAATGTGTGTCATCCACTGTGGAGCTGCTAATGACTTTAACTGGCTGTGGATACAATATTATTGCTCCATTCGAGAAAATTTTTGATCATGTGTATATTTTTTCACCTACTACAGGTTTTTCTTTATTCTTATTGATTGCTCAATGAAAACTGCTTTGGCAGGTGTTTCTGCTGCTTTGATTGTAACTTAGAGGAGTCAGCTGTGCAGTTATTAATGCATCAGCTCCTTGTTATTTCATTTTTCTTACTAGTAAGTTAAATTATTAACACTTTTCCTTAAATAAGTCCTAGAGCATGCTCAGATCGCTTAGTCATTTTTTTTCATTTGTCTGATTCAATCATCATCAAGGAATTAAAAAAAAGTGCCTTTGTTGTATTTATCTGCTCTCTTAGCAGAGAAAACAGTCATGTAGAAGAGAGAGCATCTTGATTGAAAAACTGTGAAGATGAGTTTTTTTTTTATGTCTCTGTAGTTTGTAGGTAGCAGAATAATGAGACAAACCACAATCAAATGTACCATGAGGCCAGTGGGGTTGCAGTGGATAAACATCTCCCCCAGATTTTTTATTCTCTATAGCACTTAAAAGGATGTTACAAAGTTTGCAAAAAAAAAATATATATATTTATGCTCATGCTAATGGAGGCTGCACATTTTCTTCATAATGCCCTGTACAATTTAAAATTGCTTTAATGCATTTCAGTGGGCGCGTCTTTTGTGTCTGTGCCACATTTTCTTACAGAGGAAACAGGACGTGTCACTCTGTAAGGCAGGAAAGAGGTTTCTAAGTGGAAACTGTATGAGTGTATTTGTTTAAAAGCAGAACATGGTTATGCAGCCTTTAAGGTGTACATATATATATATATATATATATATATATATATATATATATATATATATATATATATATATATATATATATATATATTTATATATAGATAGATAGATAGATAGATAGATATAAATACAATATGATATATCTGTGTGTGTGTGTGTGTGTGTGTGTGTGTGTACATATTTGACATTCTAAATAATGGTATTGCAGCTTTGTAGCAAGCAAACTTTACATAAACCCCTTGACACGAAGAACACCATTCTCTGGATTAATAATTATTTTCTAATAAACATGCACATCAGGAGGTGATTACTGTTACTTGATCTAAGCCAGCCTCAGACGGAGTTAATCATTATATCATTGTAACAGATAGATGAGGGAATTCGGTTGGTATTTTCACAGCTACAAACAACTGACTCCTATTCCAGTCATAAAACAAAAAATGTTGAATCTTCATTGGTGATTATGCATCTTTAGACTTTGGACTGGGGCCCAATTTGTTTTATTCAACCTTTGGCATTTGGTATTTATCAGCATGCATTTCTTCCATCTGCTATGCCAGCAGGTCTCTGAGCCAAATTCTAAGTGTGAGCTGCCAGTGGGGAATAACTATCTGGCCAAACAGTGAACGTCTGAAAGAAATCTGTAAAACAATGCAAAGGTCTTCTGAAAGCCACTGAACATATATGTAGATTTTAGTTTTAGTTTTAAAGTTGTTTCAGGCTAAAAATATTTCCTAATTGCTAGACTGAATATTGAAGTTTTTGTCCATGATGAGGTCTGTATTATTTGTTTTGTCTTTTTTTTTTCTTTTAACAGATGTTTGCATCATTTTGCCTTACAACATCCTACAACAATGCAGCCCCAGTGAAAAAACATTTAAATGGCTTTACAATGCATAAACATCCAGCTATGATAGGACTAAACACACATGGTAAAGAACTGTGGTTCCACTGAAGGTTTTCTGCACTGTCGTAGTTTTTATTATGAAATTTACCTCATTCATACAACAATTCTGTAACCAAATGTGTTTTGATGCAGAATAAAATGTAAATAAAGGCTTACTGAATGGGTGCACTAAATAATTTAAGACAGTATTTAAAACATATCATCTTTGACACATACAATAAAAGTTTTCTATTATTTGTTTCATTCATTCATTCATTCATTATCCTGACCGCAGAAAATGTTTAAAAGTGGGGATGGGGATCGATGTACAAATCTGCAAGATACTGCATCATGAATAGATCAATTTAAGGATATCATTTGTAACTATTAAATTAGAATACGAGCATTTCAGTGTCTGTCGAACATAATATGAAGAGAAGAATATACAGGAACCTGTAAATACTTGTCAAGATTAAAAATGCTTTTCTGGTTTTACAAACTCAAGAAGTAAAATTATTTTTGGAAATCTTTTATGGTGCAAGGTTCAGACGAAACAGAAAATGGACAAATCTGCTCAATTCCAGGAAACAGATGGGATCTTTGATAAATCTTACCTCCAAGGAATAACTCCAAGTCCTCACATTCTGCTTCACTGGTGAGAGGCGGGCCCCATGTTTCTTGCACCTCTCGTTGCATCCTAGGATGTCAGATCCAGTTGAGAACAACAACTAATCAGCTCCTGCTTTCTTCTGATCCTGCAAGCCACAACATCACTGACTCCATTAAAGAAGAACACACTGCTTACAAATCACACTGAAGAGGTGCAGAGGTGACTTCCATATCTGTGAAGGCAACATTTCTGCCAAATGATAGAGGTTTTGACAAACCCTCTGTTAGCAAAAAAAAAACTATATTCTGATGATTAAAAACATAGTAAAAATTGTGATAAACTTGTCTGCCTAAAGTTCAGACCTTCACATTCAGCATACTTGTCCTAATATTAATTAATAGAACAAAGGAGCCGATTTAGCTCTTAACATCTCACATTTGGAAAGAACATTTTGTTTTAAAAACCTTCTTTAATTATCAGTCATAGAGAACATTATGCAACAAAATGCTAGACATAATCTTATTAGTAGACCCTGCATGTTCATTTTTACTTGTATAACTTTTAATATGAGGAATCTTTAGATTACCTTTGCATCCCTAATTATTTCAAGATGTAATTATTTACAGCAGAAAGGAGACTTTCTACCTGTAGGAAGTGTGTCTCTGAGAATATGAGTACAATGAGTGATGAAGAGGCCAAGTGGATGAGTTGTTGATGGTAGTCAGAGGCTGGCTAGAAAAGTCACTAACTGCGTTTCCATTACATTTGTTCGCAAAATGGAATCGATATTTTTTAAGTTTTGACAAACAACTATTGCGATTTGCAGGTGTTTCCATTAAACATTGTTTTGCTCAAGTCTCTAAACATCTCGTTATTCTCGTGAGATTTCATGAAAATTACGGTTTATGCTAAGTAGCCACGTATTGTTATTTTGGGGATTTCTACGTGCTGTTGCGAATTTGCCTCAGCTTTTTGAAGCTTTTCTCTCTCATTTTCTTTTCTAAAACTCTGAAATTGGCTGTTGTTTCTGCCACACCGCGCCATCTTTCCATCTTTACCAGAAATGAACTGGTCATGAACCCCCCCCCCATGTCACATCCGGGGACACATAAATGTGAAAAATGTGTGTCCATTACACTTTTGCGATATGTTTTTTTGTTTTGTTTTGTTTTGTTTTTTTTGCATTATGTTTCCATATCGAAACATCTGAAAAACCACCTCATGAGAGCGTAAAACCCTCTCAACGATATTTGAGACTTTTTTCAAAATGTAGGTGTTCCCATTCACGATTTTTATTGGGATATTTCGTTTTTGTGCAATTCTAGGTGTAATGGAAATGCACTTACAGAATGGTGTTGCCTGCTTGTTTGCTTAATCCTAACTCGGTCCCCAGAACCCAGTCCTAGCAGCTAACTGTTCGTGTCTGCTTGTCCAGCCTGAAAAATGACCGCCTTCTACCTGGACAGGACCAAACACGTGAGCTGACAAGGCAAGAATCGGTTTTAATGCAACTTTATTTTTCCACATGATCGTTGACTTTGCCCAGTTTAGGATCACTCCACACAAACCAGTCTTGGTAGCTAACAATTAGCACAGCTCTTTCCCTCAGGTGCCATTTCTTATGTAACTTTTACTGAATGCTGAACGGCTATACAGTCGCACCCACCAATAGTAAGGCGTCTTTCTTACACTGCAAAAACCTCCACTTGTAAAATGGCTGCAGTGAAAATCATGCACCCTAGCTGTGCACAGCCTGGAGAATCTGACAAAATAATGACATCTGGGAACTATGATGTGATACTGCTCTGGTTGGTGAAAGAAATTTCACCAACAAGAAAGGTAGTTAAGTTCATAAATCAAGTTCTTTTTGCATAAAAACCCTAAAACGTGCATCTTGTTTGTAAGCTTTGAGTGATGTTAAGGTGATAATATGTTGTTTAACACTGCAGATAAGCTAGAAAGCATGGGAAACACATACTATGGACCCTTTTAAATATATAGTGCACAGTGAATCAGTAGTCTCTGACAAGGGATCAAGATATTGAATGTTGTTACCAGGCCAAGAGATGCTTCAGTCTCCTTGTTATATCAAAAGAGAAGTCATTATATTCACTTCACCTGTGTCTAGTTCCTCCTTACTTCCCCCAGTGAGCTGCACTAGTCTGCTGCCTTTAATGTGATGGCTTGAGGCAATGCTGATAGGGTGAAATGTGCTGTGAAATGCTTAGGAGAAATCCCACAACCCTTTCAATCAATAGGATTCCTTCTACTCCCTTCCAAGTGCATACAGTGGGGAGTTATCTCAGGTGAATTTCAATATCATGACAAGCGTCAGCACACTTTAAAATCTGTACCCAGGAAATTATTTCTCACCCTACTTTAATCAACCCATCAATCCACAGGAAACCGTGACAGTGTTCACTGATCACTAATTAAATTAAAAAAAAGAATAACGAAAGAATGCACATATTAAAGTGAGGCAGACTGAGTCATAGCCACACTTGATGGTGTGTGTTCATAATTGTCTTGAAGAAAATAGAAAAAAAGTCAAAAATTATTTTTTATATCCAAAAGAAAGTTACGTACTGCTACAGTAAGGAGATTTTAATGGACAGGAAGGAATTAAATTCAATGTGTTTTAATGTTTTAATGCTATAAATGTCAAACACATTCTAGCCAAAATGACAAGGTTCCTCTTATGCTGTAAATATAGCTTCAAGATATTTGGATATAAACACGAGGATGTACTGTGATTCAGGATTTTATCAGTCCGGTGGATGGGGGGGTGGGAAAGGGTTCACTTCTTGTCAAATAACAAATCAGATAGTAATTAAGTCCAGATGCAGCCAGCCAATACTTCCCACTGTAAAAAGAAATAAAGATCCAGGTCTAAGCTGTGCGTAGGAGCAGGAAACTTCTGAGTGAATTAAAGCATATCTGCCAACTGAAAGATGAATAAATAAAGTTCAGAAACGTAATATCAGAGCAATATGAACTGTATGTTTGCATGCACCCATAACCACCATGGTTCTAGCTTAACTAGACCATTTAATTGGACCGCTGTCCTTGGCCCAGAATAAAAGCATGGGAAAGGAATCACTTCATAGACGGTGTATGTCCCAAAAACCTACGAGAACCAGTACACGCTTCTTTAGAGCTTTTAGTAATCAGTTTATTTGTGATGTTACAGAAAATAAAAACTTCCTCTGATGAGACATTTTAATGTCGGGTAGCGAATTTGATAACTTTACAGGCCTTTTTGGTTTTATAAAATCTTATTGAAGCAGCTGGGATGAGAATCGGCACCTCCAAATCCGAGACCATGGTCCTCAGCTGGAAAAGGGTGGAGTGTCTTCTCCAGTTCAGGAATGGGATCCTGCCCCAAGTGGAGGAGTTCAAGTTTCTCAGGGTTTTGTTAACAAATGAGGAAATGATGGAGCGTGAGATCGACAAGTGGATAGGTGTGATGAAGAAGGATCTGAGCCAGAAAGAAAAGCTCTGGATCTCCCAGTTGATCTATGATCTTACCCTCACAGCCAGGACGTGTGGGTAGTGACCAAAAGAACTATCGCAAATACAGGCAGCTGGTATGAGTTTCTTCCACAGGGTGGTCGGGCTCTCCCCTAGAGATGGGGTGAGAAACTGAGTCATCTGGGAGGGGATCAGAGTAGAGCTGCTGCTCCTCCACATTGAGAGGAGTCAGATGAGGTGGCTCAGGTATCTGGTTGGGATGCCTCCTGGAAGCTTCCTTGGTGAGGTGTTCCGGGCACGTCCCTGCAGGAGGAGACCCTGGGGAAGACCCAGGGCATGCTGGAGGGATTATATCTCTCGGCTAGCCTGGGAATGCCTCAGGAATCCCCCTAATTAGCTGGCAAATGTAGCTGGGGAGAGGAAAATCTGGGCCTCCCTGCTTAGCCTGCTGCCCCCGCGACCCGACCCTGGATAAGTGGCAGAAAATGGATGGTTGAATGGCTGTAACTTTTTGGTTTTCACAAATGAAAGTATTAGAAGCAGAAAGCAGCTGTGTTGAAATATTAATGTGTTGATCTTGTTAACAAATCAAACTGAGTCTTTAATATATAATAAGTCAATTTCTCTCATTATCTTGAAAAATTTTCTTTTTTGGTTTTCTCAAGATAATCACCTCTTGTAACTGGTCATCACAAGATAATCGGCTTAAAAATGACAAGATGATCCAGGCAAGCTTGAAAATGAATGCTTTTCATCTAATTTAGCAGGTAAATGTTGTAGTTGGTCAGAATAAATAACGGTAATTTAAGGCATGCCAGCATAACTCTGCTAATTCCTAATTAAACTGCTATCTAAACATAATCCTTGGTATCTCAAGATAACAACAATTAACTTATCTCCTTATTTTGAGATGTTCAATCAAACTTTATTTCTTGAGCACTTTTCATGCCTCAGGCAACACAAAGTGCTTTACAGGATAAAATCAAGTCATAAGGATTAAAATAAACAGTGGATAAAAAGGCATTTAAAAATAATAGACACAAGCTCTTTCCACACACTCACACACACACACACAAGGACATAGAGCAAAGAACCCACCCACACACACCCACCCACATTCCCCGAAAAACATCATTCCCTGAATACTGTCTCTTTAACTGAATTCTGGTTAATAAAACAACTAAAACATTAAGTAAGTGATGAAAGAAATTCTGACTTGGTGCTGATGTGAGGAAACAATACCTCGGGATCCATCCACACCAGGAGCCAGTCCCCCGCATGCTTATAGGGGCCGCTGCCACAGCAACCGCTCAACTCCCAGGCAGCAACGGGGCCACCCCGCAGCCGTGAAGCTGCAGTGGTGGACCCCGCGCCACCCAAACAGCAGCGGTCATCATGAAAACAGCCCCCAGACCAAACAGGCAGGGCCCCCAGCGTGCTGGATCCCCATAAGGAAAACACTGGAGTTAAAACCAGAAGATGAATAACCTTAAGAAGCAGTAAGAAATAAGAGCAACAATAAAAGAAAATATACATATATACATAGAAGGACTTCACAATAATGTATTAAAAATAAGAAATCTAATAAAACAATTTAAAAATAAATTAATTAATAAATGAAGTAAATTAAGATAAGTAAATAAAGTAAAATAAAATTCAGTTAAATGCTAAGCTAAAAAGGTGTGTCTTGAGCCTCTTCTTAAAAACATCAACAGTAATGTTAAACCATGTTAAAATAAGTTTTCAAGCATGACTTGAAAAATAAGTTTTCAGCATCAAATTGCTTTGTTTTTTTCGCCAGCTTCTTGCTCCTTTATTTTTTTGGGTCACAGCCTGGGACAGGAACTGTTGAGCAAATTTGAGGGTAAATTTGAATCTTATTGAAAGCTTAGTTAACAATTATAGGAGAAACACAGAGATGTATTACAGTAAGCATGGTAAACTAGAATGTGCTTTAAGCTGAGCATCTCTGTAGCCAAACTTTTATTGAAAGCAGATTTTGAATTTTTGTCTGCAGTCTGTAAATAAAATGGTTTGTGAAGCAGTAAACAAATGTCATGTCTTCACCGATTTGCCTTTTCGCAATATGTCTGGTTTTCCTTCAGAGGGAGGCTGCTACCTTGAGCATTTATTTCATTTAGCAAAGCATGCCAGTGGGAGGAAAGCTGCAAAGTTAAATGAATGAACTGGAAACATCTTATGCTTTATGATATTACCTTGGTTTTGTACCTCTATGCATACTCGTGATGTATGCCTGTGCATGGTTGGCAGAGAAACAACTATTTATAATGTGTGAAAAAGCTGAAAAGTGACAGGTAAATATTTTTTTTCATGCAAACACAAGATAGAAAGTTGACCAATAATAAGATTTAAAGGGACAATATGTCACACAATCAGCTGACTGTGCATAATAAAATTCAGGGGATGACGGCAAACCCACTCTGTGTCAGCACTTCATTGCATTTTGGTCATACAAAAGAGACTGATATGTTTTCATTAAAATGTTTGAATCAAGTATTTTTAATGACAGCCTCAAAAGGGAATGAAATTACATTAATCTTCATTAATATGTAAGTTATTAAATAAGTCATTAAAGAAAATTAGATCTGTGTGGTTTAGTTCTGGCTTTATTACTCTCTCTACTTGAGCTGCCATTACAAAAACTCCAAAAACGAGGATTCTTTGCAGGAATCAGTGCTGCCTGGATAACTGAAAAGATGTCCTGAACCTGCAACGCGTGATTAAATGCTTGTGTATTCACCTCATAGCTGATTATCCTTTATCTGCTTCTGGGAATTCTTCTTTGGAGGAATTTCCAATACTCTGAAGTGCCATTGGTGCAAATTTGCACATCTGCCTCAACAGTATCCACATCCCACTGAACTTTCCTTTGATTTCCTCGCACTGTGGTCAACATTTAGATTGCAGAGTGTTGTATATTACCATACGGGCAGTAGAGACTGGAACTACTGACCCTCTTCAGATTCTAAAGTGGGACATCTGCTTTAGAAAACTCTTTCAGATTCTGCTTCTTGCTGTGGCAAACTTCCATTTCTCAAGAGCTGAGAATAGCTTTCACCGTGCCAAATTCCTTATAGGGTTCATCCATATCAATGTCTTTCAGACTACTGGGCTGGACAGCATCACTGGTTTCTTCATAAGACAGAGCAGCAGTGAAGCCAGGCTTTGATATTTTGATGTCCTGACAGAAGTCAGATCTTTCTTCCCCTTTGCATTGCACCAAGAATAAATATGTCACTTAAGTTTGTACATGGAAATAAAAAAGTTAAAAACGTCCATGTTCAGTTATTACCTTCACATTAAATGCAGACGTTTCCAACTGTATTTCATATTTTCTGTTCCAGACAGAAGTGCTTTATTCATTAAAATGTTTTTTCAATCTGCATGTATAAAACAAAACATGTATTAAACTGATTTTAAAATTTCTGTCTAAAAGATTATTTATTATATTTCCATAGATGATAATAATCTCTCACAAATGTTGCCTTTCAGGTCAGGTATGCATGTGATGTGGTGAGTTTAGAAAATGCCAAGGTCCTTGTCTTTAACAACTCCCTTCAGCTTGGAAGATCTTCTAAAAAAAAAATATGTTTGTGTTAGTTGGAAAAAAAAGACTAAAGTCAGGAATTTACTCTGTCATTCATGAACAGCTTTCAGTTGGTTTTGGATGTGCTATGATGGGCATTTTATGCAAAAAGTTTCTAAAACAGGAAGAGATACAGATGTAATGCTAATTCCAGTGCTTCAGTGCACTGTGAGCATCTCAAATTATGACTGATCATCCCCTCAAGAACATTTCCAATAAGCATTTCTCTTCCCATAGCATCTGGAAATACTGTTAAAATTTCCCAGGACATAGCTGTAAAGAAAACCCCCTTTTGGCAACAATTCGCAGAAGACTGTGCCCTCCACTGCTTCCTACTTGAATTCCTTTAGCTTCAGTAGCTGAGGTGTTGAATTACACACCAACTTTAAATCAGTGTGAACATTCAAGCTGAAGGCTACCTAGCTTATTGCATTATGCAGAATACGTGCTGAACAAATTCTTCAGAGTTTCTGATACTCATTTGTGTTGTACTTGGGACATACTAATTTACACAGCTTGACTAGGATCCTCAGTTTAGCCCATAGCTGGTTTGACAAAGAGTCAGATGTTATGGTGCCATCTGGGTAAAAATCTGAATCTTCAAAGTCAGAGTACCGTAGTATGAAGCCTATAGCAGTTGGACGTTAGCTGTGATTTTATATGCAAAATGGCTGATGATGCTTTACTGAATGGTCAAATGAAAATTTGACTTGGCATCTTGGGCATCTTGTTCTATTCCTAATCTTGATTGCCTCATTTCTTATTATTATCATTCATTATTATTTCCCCAACTTTAATTGCTGCTATGGGTAGATTTAGCCTGAGCTTGAAAGGCTTTCTAACTTAGCACACAAAGTTGTCCTATATATGTTCCTGGTTTAAGTGCTTCCTTCTGTTTTTCTTGGCATCATGTCAAGTGAAGCTGTGTGGTGTCAAGCAGCAGGTTGCAGGATTGATTAAGACCCCTTTGTTTGCAAAGATTGTTTAGGCTGGTGGAATTTGCTGCCGGTGGGAGCTTTTGTGCTGCTGACAATCAGAAAAGAAGAGCAGCAATCTATGTACTGAAGGACGAACACAGGGAGATGAGTTCTGAGATGGGGGATCGTAAAGGAAAGAATGTGCAGAGAAGGTGTTGCACGTGGTTTTAAACAAAGTTTTAATAAAGTAATATTTGGGTCAAAATTTCTGTTTTTGTTCATGTATCTCTAGTTAAAAATGGTCACAGTTATCTATGTACTGAGATCCAGATCTCAGTACAAAGATCCCAAATTGCATCTGCGTGTGCAATATAGGACTTTAGAGCACAAGGCTGAACCACAGTTTGCAGGTGATTTACTAAAAATGCATAAATGTTGGCAGATGTAAAAATTTTGGAGACTCTAAATGAGGGTTTTGCTGGTTTTATGGTTTGTAGGATGATATGTTAGGAGAGAAAAGAAATCTGACTGCCGCAGAAAGAAATGTTGTATGGGAGAAAATTTAACAGATGAAGCAAAAAGATTATAAAAGATATTTGTGACCAAAAGAAAAATCGGCATATAACAAATCGACGGCAAATTGAGGTGAGGGGGGTACGGGTGTGCACTGTTTTCTTTAAAAAGAAAAAAAGAAAAAAGGAAACATGAATAAATATGACATAGTTTCTTGTTTTTAATGATCTACTTTAAGGATTTCATAAACTGACCCACCTACGAGCCAGACTTCTAAAATCTCACCAGCCTGCAACTTTACAAGTGGAAAACATTTTTTCAAAATGAAAGAATCATGCACTTACTCGAAATATGCTGCCATGATGCACCATACAATCAGCAAATGCATGCGTTTGTGATCTCCGTACCCATGCTCAGTGTCTGACGGCAGCACAAGTTGCATATAAATGCAGTCATTTGCTCTTAAATGGGAAATCAAGCTAATGCAAAAAATAAAAACAGTTAGAACCTCCTTTTAAAACATCATACATATAGATGAAGTTCCTACAAACAAAGTTGCTTTCAGGTTCGATAGGTCACTGTGCAGGTGCTAAACAAACTCAGAATTGCGTGTGAATGTCCCATATTGCACATTATTGCAACACATTTACTAACTCGATGCAGAAGCACGATTTTGCCCTTTGAAAGATACAACCCTCAGTGTGTGCTACTGTAAATTAGTAAAGTACATTTTTTGCTTATGCAGTGAGCTTGCATGTATTTTTTTTTACATGCAGACCTTTAGAAAAAAACAGCTTTAAATGCACTAAACAGCTTTTCACAGGAAAAACAAGACAGTATTCTCATTCTTCAAATTATTCATAAATCCATTAAAATGAATCTGTTTTTACAGTTAAACTTTTCTTTGGACCATGCAATGATTGAACGCATGAAGGAATGAATGACCTGATCTTACAAAACAGTAAACATGTTGTGATGCGTTCTGGTCTAATGCACTGATTGAAACATTCTGACATAAAATGAAAGTAACATCCAAAATAAACACCAACAATATAATTATCAAATAACTGCAGTTACAGATATTCTGTAATGTTGGCAAACGTCATGAACAAACTCAACTAAGCTGCAGTGAGGAAATCAACACATTCTGATGATAAGTCAGGAAGATTATTCTCATTGGGATTTATTATTCATGGAGTGGGACTGGGACTTTACAAGTTTTACTTCTTCTCTCTCCTTTGAAATATGAAACTATAAGTATAATGTTGAAGGTTTGTTCCTTTTCTTTTCTTTCATTTATTTTTTATAAATATTCCAAATACGCACTTCAATCAATCAAACATTTAGTCTTAGCAATATATTTAGAAAGACAGGGGTCACAAATTGTTTATTTCACATCTACAGTGACATTATGGTAATATAAATGGTCCATTTATATGTCATATCATATCACTTTAATGTAATGTAATGGTCAGTGAATGGGGCATTTCCATTACCTGCAATTTCCTTATTTTTAAAATGCATGAATTAATACCAAATCATATTTTGCTGCTAAATATTTTGGAAAACATATCTTAATTAATATTCACTGTCAGGCCGTGAATGTCAGGCAACAGTCACTTGGGGAAATGTCCACAAAAGCCATGATCTTTGGCACTGTCCACAGAAATACCATTTTAATACCAGCAGCATAATTCTAGAACATATTTCCCAACACATAATGACATGAAATAGTGCTTTTTTTCTAATCTTTTTAAAAGGCCTCCTATGGATTGGCTCAGAGCACAGTGGACAGACAAATACAAGCCTTTGATGTAGTCACATTGGTAAATCAACAAAATGCCTGTGTTTATTTTATTCAAATCAATTTCCCATTCAGAAGACATTCCCCATGTATTGTTCAAAGTCCCAGGGCTGTGGAAGTGTTCTGTGAGTAATTACAATGCAGGAGATGCAATATTTACAGTGAGCGCATCTTAACCCTGCAGATGCACCTCAATCAACTGTGTATTGGTTTTGAAAACAGATCTACGTATCATTTAGAAAATGATGTGCTCTTACTGATGTTCCAAAAGATCTGAAGTCTGTGTTGCTCTGTAATATCTCCTTTGTTAAAGAGAATCAGATTTATGTTAAAAAAAAAAAAAAAAAAGATGTGCCAGCATTAAAACCTGCCAGGTAATCACTGGAAATGTATCGCCCCACAGTTTTTCATTAGCCAAAGGCTTTTCTTACAATTGCTGTGGTACATCAAGATGATAGGACAGCAGGTTCTATAGGGGTTCCCCCATTGTAATTTGGACATAATCTCATCGGGACAGTAAGAAACCTATTACAAACAAGCCAAAGTGAAAAAAAAAATACATCCCACATTGGAGAGAATATACGTATTTTAGACGTCATCACATTGGCATTAGCAGTGCTGTGAGGAATCTGGCAGTCATCTTTTCACATATTTACCGATGTGTAGATCAACTTTCTTTCACGAACATTGTGCCTTAAATATATACATAAAAGTTTGCCCATGTGTTTATCTAATCTCAGGTTTACTGTAGTGCTTTTAAACTTTTGCTTGAAATACTTTTATAAAAATCTTCAGTTTATCCAGAGTACTGCAGCCAATGCCGAGGACTGACTGCAACATCTGAGGTTGATCATAATTCTCCAGTTTTAGCTTCCGTTCAATAAATTTAACATCTCTTTTATTACTCACATAGCTCGGTGTTGCTGCAGTGTAGAGTCTCTAAAAGTGGGATGTAAAAACATTGATTTCAGGACCCCTTGTTATGGAACTTGCTGCTGGTTTATGTGCAAGATGCAAACATCAAGCAAGGCTTTAAAAGTATCTCTCTGAAAGAGCTTGATGTTAATTCATTGCCTTTTGTCTTTGCTATTTTAATAGTAGGCATACTTTATACATTTGTGTGATAATTTCCTGTTTTTATCACTATTTAGGCCCGAGCACCTTGGCGGTGCGAAGGCCTATTGTAATTGCAGCGTTTCTTATTAGGCCCGAGCACCTTGGCGGTGCGAAGGCCTATTGTATTTGCAGTGTTTATTATTTTTATTCGGACACTTCGCGTGCTTTTTTGGAGGCCTGAACGTGCTCGAAAACTCACCAAATTTTGCGTACCCCCCCAAGGGAATACGAAAAATTTGATATTTTGAGGTGCTCCAGAATGTTTGGGCGAAACTGAACGAGAGCGCCACCTATTTTAGGTGCCCCGCCACTGCATGTCGTTAATCTTTATGAAAATTCATACACGTGATCTACATGACAGGACAAACAAAAAATCCTCTTAATGTCATGGTGAAATGTCGACAGGAAGGCGGCCATTTTAGGTCAAAGTCAATATTTTGGCGTTTTAGCACCTCGCATTTTAACGAACTCGTCCTAGGGCTTTTATCCCACTGAGCCACAAATTGCTCAGGATGTTCAGGAGGCATGTGTGATTCAATGTTTCTTCTAATAGGAGACTTAGTTTACGAGGGGCGGGGCCTCAAAGTTTGATGTCTCGCCATGAAAAATTAAACGGATATAACTCCCACATAAAGCAACATTTCTGCACCACATTTGCTAGATATGATGGCAGTCCCCTCCTACAGAGTTCTATATGTCAATATTTTGATTATGAAATAGCCACGCCCCCTGGAGGTCAAAAGTGTTGTTTTTTGCTCACACACCCATAACTCTGGCTTGGTGGACACCACATGGCCCAAATTCACTCAGGCATCACAAAACATGTTGGTGAAGAGATCTGATAAAGGACGTTGCTCTACACTGCACGGCGTGCCCGTGACGCCATGGCGAAGTTCCATGCGGCGGCGTGACATCATAAATCACTATAAAATTCTCAATTTTGATCTGATCACCCTAAAACTTATAGGGATTAATAAGGGATCAGTCCTGAACAGATTAATGTGACCATTGCTGGTGTAGACCTAAGCCCCGCCCACTTACAACAGGAAGTGGTTTTTTCCACGTTTGAGGGTCATGCTTCTAAGCAAATGGTCCAAAACACTTGAGCCTCCTCCAAAACATGTCAAACCCATTCATGATGCCACAATAAAAACCTCAAGTCGCTACGCTAAACGGGACATGGCGAATGGCGGTCCAACGCCATGAAACAGGAAGTACCTGTGACCAAGCCATGGAACCTTGGACCGCCATCAAACTTGCCATGACTGATGACAGTAAGGCCCTGAACTAAGCCCCATTGAAACATTATGGAATAAATGGAGCATGTCTCCATAGCGCCCCCTACAATATTTCAATCAATCAGCCCCGCCCACTACATTGATCGACATGGATAAAATTCAGCACAGTTGGAGAACCTGCCAGTACCTTCAAAAAAGTCTCTTGGACATATGGGCTAAATTCAACAGGAAGTCGGCCATTTTGAAAAAGGGTGCCATTTTTGGGGTCATTTCTTTGCCATGCATTTTAAACAACTCCTCCTAGGGATATTGTCCAACTGACACCCAACTTGCACAGGATGCTCAGGAGGCAGGTGTGATGTAAAGTTGTGTTATTTCTTCTAATAGAAGATTTAGTTTAGGAGGGGTGGGCCCTCAAAGTTTTATGTCTCATTAACAATGACTTATTGCTAAAACTCCCACATAAAACAACATATCAGCACAGGAATCGACACATTTGATGCCAGTCCTATGATGAACAAAATCTGCAATGCAATAATGGGACTATGAATTAGCCCCACCCCTTGGCAACAAGAAGTGTCTGATATCATGAACCAGGAAGTACCTGTAACAAAGCCATGAAACCTTTGATCTTCACCATACTTGCCATGAGTCATGAAAGTTATGTCCTTAATAGAGTAAAATTAAAATATAGTGGAGAAGATAGTAAATGGCTACATAGCGCCCCCTATAATATTTCAATCAATCACCCCCTCCACCCACTACATTGACTGACATGGATAAAATTCAGCACACATGTAGACCCTTCCAGTACCTTCAAAAAAGTCTCTTGGACATATGGGCTAAATCCAACAGGAAGTCGGCCATTTTGAAAAGGGTGCCATTTTTGGGGTCATTTCTGTCATTTTCTTTGCCATGCATTTGGAGGAACTTGTCCTAAGAATTTTGTCCAACTTTAACCCAAACGAGTCAGGATGCTCAAGAGGCATGTGTGATTAAAAGTTGTGCTATTTCTTTTAATAGGGGATATCATTTAGGAGAGGCGGGGCAGCAAAGCAGATGTGATGCAATGAAAAGGAAAACTGACATAACTCCCACAAAAAACAACCAACCTGCACCAAATTTGCTACAGATGATGCCAGTCATATCCTTCACATTTGTGCATGTCAATAATTAGATGATAAGTTAGCCCCGCCCCTTGGTGACAGGAAGTGACCCTTCATAAGGCCTAAATGGCCTGAAGTGCAGTCTGGCTGCACTTTAGGTTGAGAGAGGCATGGGAAGGATGTTGCCAGGGAAGGCGGTGGCATTATGCCGAGCGGCGCCATGGTGCGAGGGCCTATATCACCGCTTGCGGTTTTAATTATTATTATTTTTATTCGGACACTTCGCGTGCTTTTTTGGAGGCCTGAACGTGCTTGAAAACTCACCAAATTTTGCGTACCCCCCCAAGGGAATACGAAAAATTTGATATTTTGAGGTGCTCCAGAATGTTTGGGCGAAACTGAACGAGAGCGCCACCTATTTTAGGTGCCCCGCCACTGCATGTCGTTAATCTTTATGAAAATTTATACACATGATCTACATGCTAGGGCGAAGAAAAAATCCTCTTAATGTCATGGTGAAATGTCGACAGGAAGGCGGCCATTTTAGGTCAAAGTCAATATTTTGGCATTTTAGCACCTCGCATTTTAACAAACTCATCCTAGAGCTTTTATCCCACTGAGCCACAAATTGCTCAGGATGTTCAGGAGACATGTGTGATTAAATGTTGTGTTATTTCTTCTAATAGGAGACTTAGTTTACGAGGGGCGGGGCCTCAAAGTTTGATGTCTCGCCATGAAAAATTAAACGGATATAACTCCCACATAAAGCAACATTTCTGCACCAAATTTGCTAGATATGATGGCAGTCCCCTCCTATAGAGTTCTATATGCCAATATTTTGATTATGAAATACCCCTGGAGGTCAAAAGTGTTGTTTTTTGCTCACACACCCATAACTTGGGCTTGGTGGACACCACATGGCCCAAATTCACTCAGGCATCACAAAACATGTTGGTGAAGAGATCTAGTAAAGGACGTTGCTCTACGCTGCAAGACGTGCCCGTGACGCCATGGCGAAGTTCCATGCGGCGGCGTGACATCATAAATCACTATAAAATTCTCAATTTTGATCTGATCACCCTAAAACTTATAGGGATTAATAAGGGATCAGTCCTGAACAGATTAATGTGACCATTGCTGGTGTAGACTTAAGCCCCGCCCACTTACAAGCCACTTAAGCCCCATTGAAACATTATGGAATAAATGGAGCATGTCTCCATAGCGCCCCCTACAAAATTTCAATCAATCAGCCCCGCCCACTACATGGACCGACATGGATAAAATTCAGCACAGTTGGAGAACCTTCCAGTACCTTCAAAAAAGTCTCTTGGACATATGGGCTAAATTCAACAGGAAGTCGGCCATTTTGAAAAAGGTGCCATTTTGGGGGTCATTTCTTTGCCATGCATTTTAAACAACTCCTCCTAGGGACATTGTCCAACTGACACCCAACTTGCACAGGATGCTCAGGAGGCATGTGTGATTTAAAGTTGTGTTATTTCTTCTAATAGAAGATTTAGTTTAGGAGGGGCGGGCCCTCAAAGTTTTATGTCTCATTAACAAAGACTTATTGATAAAACTCCCACATAAAACAACATATCAGCACAGGAATCGACACATTTGATGCCAGTCCTATGATGAACAAAATCTACAATGCAATAATATGACTATGAATTAGCCCCACCCCTTGGCAACAACAAGTGTCTGATATCGTGAACCAGGAAGTACCTGTAACAAAGCCATGAAACCTTTGATCTTCACCATACTTGTCATTAGTCATGACAGTTATGTCCTTAATAGAATAAAATTACAATATAGTGGAAAAGATAGTAAATTGCTCCATAGCGCCCCCTACAATATTTCAATCAATCAGCCCCGCCCACTACATTGATCGACATGGATCAAATTCAGCACACTTGTAGACCCTTCCCGTACCTTCAAAAAAGTCTCTTGGACATATGGGCTAAATCCAACAGGAAGTCGGCCATGTTGAAAAAGGTGCCATTTTTGGGGTAATTTCTGTCATTTTCTTTGCCATGCATTTTGAGGAAGTTCTGCTAAGAATTTTATCTAACTTAAAGCGAAATGAGTCAGGATGCTCAAGAGGCATGTGTGATTAAAAGTTGTGCTATTTCTTTTAATAGGGGATATCATTTAGGAGAGGTGGGGTAGCAAAGCAGATGTGATGCAACGAAAAGGAAAACAGACATAACTCCCACAAAAAACAACCAACCTGCACCAAATTTGCTACAGATGATGCCAGTCATATCCTTCACATTTGTGCATGTCAATAATTAGATGATAAGTTAGCCCCGCCCCTTGGTGACAGGAAGTGACTCTTCATAAGGCCTAAATGGCCTGAAGTGCAGTCTGGCTGCACTTTAGGTTGAGAGAGGCATGGGAAGGATGTTGCCAGGGGAGGCGGTGGCATTATGCCGAGCGGCGCCATGGTGCGAGGGCCTATATCACCGCTTGCGGTTTTAATTCTATTTGTATTTATTGTTCTTTCCTAATTGCTTTTAATATTACATACATGCATACACATATAGAATGCCTAATATAGCAATTTTACTTAGCATTCGTGCAGAAGTGGACCTTCTCAATCCCCTTCACGCCACATTTGACCAGTGAACATTGCCTTTCCTGCGGCAGTACTTGCAGGTCTAGTGGTGGGCATGTACAGGGGCAAGGACAGATCAAACCACATAGCCGCATTAGGGATGTGACTGTGGTGTCCCCAGACAAGATTGGGGACATCAACAACGGTGCTCAGGCTGTCAACAGATGAAGATGAGCAAGGAGGAAGACATGGCTGGCTTCAGGCCTCATAAAACTGTGCCAGTTCACAAAAATCACTCATATTTACTATTTATAGCTTGGAGATGTCTAGCAGCGGGTTAAATTTCTCCTTTATTTACTGTGTTATTATACAGACCTTCCTAAAGTAATGTCCAAAACTGTATTGTGTTATAAATTTAAAAAAAAAATGTGCTGAGTGCAGATTACTGCATACACAGTGAGCAAATCTGATTTCACTCATATCATTAAATACTCCACAAACATCACGCATGTCATCACCCAGAATTATTATGTATTGTATCGTAAACATTTTATTAAACAAGGACGTTCAAGGCTTCAGCTGATTGGCCAAATGCCACAATGTGGTTTTCTGTAACACACTGTGATCTTCATTCAGTAGAGGACTTTGGGTGAAAACCACATGCTAAAGATCTCCTTTCCATCTATACTGGGTGAAAGTTACTATATATGGCTTCTTGCACAATAACTCGCTTACAATCACAAGACCGGAATTAAAGCCCACTTTGGGACAATTGCTTTTTTCACATCAAAGCCTTGTTTTCTTTTATTTCAATCTCTCAGGTTCAATCTCTATTTTTTCAGGATTAGATATTAAAACAACTTGACAGTTCAACATCAGAGAGGAAACGACTTGGAAATGTTTATATTTGGGTTGAAGGGATATGAACAGCAGCTGCCGCTTGGCACACTTTGTTCTGATTTTGTCTATTTGTTTCAGCTTGTTCTGTTTTGTCTTTCATTTAGTTTTTTTCTTCTTCGTTTGTTTGAAATCTCCTTTTTATGAGTTCTCTTGTACATGATGTGCCATACAAATAACTGCCAATGGATGCTGCTATGGATAACAAGGCGCTCTAAAAAAGGACAGTGGAGGTGAAGGGGACAAGTAAACACTGATATGGGCTGAATGCAGAAAGCTGAGAAGAAAAGAGAGACAGAAACTGTGAGAATCTGGCAGGGAGCAGGTGGAAGTGCTGGAGGGGTGATTTGGGACTGGAGAGCAGGTGAGCATTGAATGGGACAAGTGGGAAAATCTAAGGGCATCTGGTGGTCAGATGGTGATTGGCAAACGGAAAGCAATAGCATTTATTGTCTGAGTCCTGAGGGAAGTGAAAACGAGGCTGATAGCAGAATAGACAGAGCTCCGATAACACAGTTTTACATACCATGGATAAAACAGTCAGTATTTTGCAAATACATATTCCATTTGCATTATTTAAAGTCATATTATGTATATATATGCAATACATACTGAATGGGAATTTTTTCAGCTGACTTTGCATCCAAAGTACGTTGCAATCTGTGAAAGACTGCATACCTTGTTGAAACAAAGAAATAAGTCAGTTTGTTGTTTTGACTGTGAAATAGTGCGAAACAATAACCAGTGCTGCATTTTCTTTTTTTTCTTTGTTTCTTTAGCTGAATCTTAAATGAACTTCGTCCAGTCTGCTTCCCAATGCAGCTTACTAATAACAACCAGAGATGTGCATCATTAATTCATGAGTGGTGGGGGTGGCAGTTGAGATGTGTTGATGCCTCAGAGGAGGGTAATTGAACAGATAGAGCTGTTTTTGTGCAGTGAAGTACGCTTGCACTCGGTGCCTTGGGAGGCGAGATGTGCCTGTTGATGCTCATGAGAGATGCTCATGAGAGCTTTCTAATTTATTCCAACCCTGAAACTCACATGTATGTTGATTTTGTGTATTCTGAGCTTCAAAGAGCACGTGAAAAGCAGGGCCAGGGGGTCAGACATGTTTTTCTCCTGGTATTTTGACAGAAAACGTGATCCCAGCATGTTTTCATACAAGATCTTCTTGACGATGCTCGGCTTCCCCTGTTTGTTCTACACTAAAACATCAAGCAATACTTAGTCAACTTTTGAATTTACTGACATACTTGTTAAGCTCTGAAGCAGCTAAATACATTGCCATATTTGTATGTGTAAGCTACTGCTATATAAGTAGGCTGCTGACATGCCGGCAACTCTCCCTGTTGGAAACTTCATACTTGTAATCTGTAATTCTGTGTGTAGGGCAGTATCCACATGTTAAAGATTAATTCTAATAACAGATGCAGTGATTCTGCAAAACATAACCTCTTTAAAATCTTTTATTTTTTCATTCAAATGAACATGTCATATCCTGTCAGAGAAATGGCATAGCATAACAGAAATTATGTGGGATGGCTAGTCAATTGATGTAACTAACTTTTATTTCCAACAGGATCATTGGTAACTTTGATTAGAGTCAGTTTTAAGAATACCAGGACACGTGGATGTCTGGAAACATCTAACATTAAGTTGAAGTCATTCCCACTGTCAAAAACAAATCTGTGTTTGCAGGTCTATTCTTGTAAAATTTCTGTCAGCTTCAATCTTAGCCTTATTTACTTTCTAAAATGACATAATAAAATAACTAATATTGCAGTTTCAGAGTCAGTAACTGACCAATGATCAATAAATTTGATTTGTTTTTGTTTGTTTTAGCTACTGGAATAAACTCAAGGGTGGCTTAATTTACTAAAAGATTACCCACTAAATTCTGAAACACCACAACTCCCTTATTTCACGCACTGGTTTGACTCATATGTAACATTGGCTCTGAAAAACAAATACATCTGTTCACATCATTTATCATTGATTCATAAAACACAAGTTTAGATTTTCAGACTAAATTTGGCTCATCTCATCTCTCCCTTTAAACCAAAACCCTTTTTTTCAAGGTTCCCTTGTTCCAGTTCAGGGACAAGGAAGGGCCTGGGCCTATTCAAGCAGTTACTAGGTGAGTCGCAAGGTGACAATGAAAAAAAAATGTAAAAAAGACACTGAAAACACAATAATTACAAACAAGTGTAAAGATAATACAGCTCTTCAGATTTCATGTTAAAGAACCTGACAAGCTATCTGTCAGAGTTAAATTCAGGGTTAGCCATGGCCTTGCAAATACCCCACCCCTTGCAATCCTTAGTGATTATGTGCACAGTTGCTCACACACACCTACATAGCATCTCATTGGGCTTACAGTTATAACTAAGTTAAAAAGACAAATCCAGCATTAAAAAAAGTAATATCAAACGAAGCGTAAAGGGCCATTAAATGAAAATGCCGATTTCCTGCTGAGACTCACCTTTTACTGCTCAGAAACTTACTGTTTCCATTTTTTTAGCACCAGCTGCCACTTTAACAGGTGACTCATCAAAGTCCAGATGTCTGCTTTATGAGAGCTTTCATGATTTCACAGTTTAATAGTTTTGATTATCAAGTTGCTATTTGCCATGCATACAGTTACACTCAGTTGCTTCTCCTTTGGGAAAAACATACCTGTCTGTCAAACCCATCCACACCCTGAGTGTGTGAGAATGTGTGCATGTTCTCAGCTGAGCCCTGCAGCGAATCATCTCCGGTACTTCCTACAATCATATTAGTAGAATCACTGTAAGAGAAAACAAATTCAATTCAATTCAGCTTTATTTGTATAGCGCCACTTCACAACAAGGTTGTCACAGGGCACTTTACATACACATCATTTGAAGCCAAGTCCTACTTAGTCTATAATAGAAACCAACTGATTGCATCAAATCATGACTTCAATCCAATCCCCCATCCTGAGCTGCACGCGGCGACAGTGGGAAGGAAAAAAACTCCCTTTTAACATGAAGAAAACCTCCGGCAGAACCCGGCTCAGGGAGGGCAGCCATCTGCCTCGGCTGGTTGGGGTGGAGAGGACAGGAAAGACAGATCAACATGTACAACTGCACTTATTCAGGAAGACCTGCAGAAAGTAGGAGAAATAAGTTAGAGACGGCAATAATGTCATATATTTATACATTATTACTTTAGAGAAATAGAACGAGGTACTTCTCAGTGCATCAGGTAACATCCCCATTGCTACATTAGTAATAGTTGGCTAGACTAACCATAACTATAAGAGCAATGAGCATAACCTGGATAGTTGGGTCCCGTACATGCAGGCTCCAACTCAGGAGACAACCTAACAAAGTGTTACAGTGAGTGAAAGCGGTCATCAATTTGTAAATGGAAATATATTCCTTGCAGAAATATTAACGTTAAGTGAATCACACTTTGACACACAGTGTTTTGTAATCACATGAACGAGACCTGTGGTAGATTATATAGCCACTGCTATATAATCTAATAAACAATTCCTTCTTTTACCTCTAACCCATAATGATATGTGCTGGTTTCATTCTGTTATTACTTTAGATAGAAACCTGCACAATTGTGCTTTTAGGAAAGCAGCTTTTGCAAACACACTCTTTGGCTTTTACTGTTCGAACCAGACCACTCTGCTTTATTGGACACTCGAAATATTTGCCAAAATACGTTGTTTTCTTTTGATTGCCAACTTGGGGGCTGTCATTTTGTAAATAGGGCTTTAAGGCAGGTGTAAACATAAGCTTAGAGGGTTAAGAATAATGACTAAAGAAGATGCATCCATCCAGCAATAACAGTCTGATTTCTTTAACACATTTTAGGCTGCACTGATACATGAGCATATTCTGAAAATGCAAGTGCTTCTTTTCACAATTTCCCGTAGTATTCTGTCAGTGATATCTCAAACTGACGTTCGCTTGCTTGAGTTTGACAGTCTTCCCATCTAATGTTAGCCCACTGATGGGACAGGATCCACTGGTGAAGAGGAAACATTGGAAATGAAAATGGGTGTCTGATATTTTGAGAGTAATGTGGCTATTACCCGGCCTGCCAGCTCTTACACGTGTGAGGTTGTCAAATTCATGCAGTTGACACTTTTTGCACACTCTGACTCTACACGTCCATTTTCTCATGCAGTGAGAATAAAATTCATATCTGATAACATCACAGCACAAAGACAAGGATACAGACAGCATATGGATGGGTGAGCCAGGACGACATAGCAGCAGGAGGTAAATAAGGACAATACGGAAAAATTCAAAAGTGCCCGCAAATCTATAATATTGTCATTTATTTTCAGGCATGCTGTTCAGACTCATGTCAGGCAGCTGCTTTTGTGGCAGCAATACATCTCTCCCACCTCTTCTGTGTGGGTTCATATCACACTGGGAGCATTTCGCTTATGGAGTGATTTGTCTGCTTGGGTGTAAACGTCCTGTTCAATCAGATATGACTATGGTATCCATTTACCAACCAATTATAAACAACAATAAAGGCAACTGCTCAGTTTTCTGTAGGTTTCCTCTGGTGGTTGCATCTCACTAATGCGACTGTGCTGCAGCCAGGATATGTGGGCCAGCAGCTCAAATCGAATCTCTGTGGGTACAAAGAGACTGTGTGTCTGTCACTTTGAAATGTCACCTTCACAAGCCGGCACTGAAATAATCCGTGATTTTTAATGCACCCATTGTTTCTCATTCCTGTGTGACATTACGACAACAGACAGCGGTGGCGGAGAAATGGCCACCAGAAATCCACGAGCGAAAACAAGACCGTTGGACTGAAGTTGGAGCAGTTTTATTTCTAAAGTTGTTGGAAATTGGTTGCAGTGGTTGAACTTTATGGGGTGTTGTTAGGTGTACTGAGGCAAGGCGAGTTTATTTGTGTAGCGCATTCCGTGTACAAGACATTTCAAAGTGCTTTACATAAAACATTACAAGCACTACAGCGAGGAGAGACGCATAAAAAAAATACATTAAAGAATATGAAGAAAGAAAAAAATCATGCTAAGCCTTTAAGAGCTTTTAAAGTTTTTATGGCATACTGTAAATGAGGAAAGAAATATTAATTATGAACCAGATAGAGTTTACAGTGGCAGTTGGTTATGGGATGGTTGGAGTGGTGCCACAACTGCGGCTATTGTTGATATACTGTTGCTTGCTGCAATTTTGAGACTTTGGTGATTAGAGGGTATGGACATGTGCAATAAAATCATCCTAAAATCATAAAAAATAATAAATTAAATGGTTAAAAGTAATCAACATTCTAGACGAGTTAAAAGTTACCGCACAGATTTCATGCATGAGAAATAAAATGTTTTTAACCTGCATTTGAACCACAACAGCTAAATGCTGCTTGTTCCTGTTCGGGCTGGACTCTGGTGTGGACTCTGGTCTGGACTCTGGTGTGGACTCTGGTGTGGACTCTGGTCTGGACTCTGGTGTGGACTCTGGTGTGGACTCTGGTGTGGACTCTGGTCTGGACTCTGGTGTGGACTCTGGTCTGGACTCTGGTGTGGACTCTGGTCTGGACTCTGGTGTGGACTCTGGTGTGGACTCTGGTCTGGACTCTGGTCTGGACTCTGGTGTGGACTCTAGTCTGGACTCTGGTCTGGACTCTGGTGTGGACTCTGGTGTGGACTCTGGTCTGGACTCTGGTGTGGACTCTGGTCTGGACTCTGGTCTGGACTCTGGTGTGGACTCTGGTCTGGACTCTGGTCTGGACTCTGGTGTGGACAGCAGAGTTCTTGGATCTCAGGACTCTATGAGTTTTATATTCTCTGAACATATTGGGAAGAGAAACTTGTGGTGATGTTGGCTTCAGAGAAGTTCCAATGGAGTTTTTCTCTTTTCTTTTCTTTTTTTTAAATTTTTATTATTCAGAGAGAAATGGAGAGATAAATTCCAAAGGCATGTTTTATTTTTGTTGCTCTTATCCCAAATGTACCAACAAAGCTTTCACTTTGGCTTCACAGTTTTAGTTTTTTTTTAAACAATTATTACATTCAAGCAAATCACAATTAGGAGGCTTTTTTGTGTTATTTTATATATTTTGTTTTCTAAAATGATGTTTTATAACAAAGCACAGTAAATATTGATTGTACAATATAATTCATGATAATAGAAAATTAATAGATTTGTTTTTTAATTATTTCTTATAAGCTTCAGTTTCACTGTGAAACTTTGTCTAAAGATGTGAACTTTTGCGAGAGAATAAAGACTTGGTGTGCCTGAAGGGCCGATCTTAGTCAAAACACCAGGGCTGACTTTTTTTTTCCCAGTCCAGCCCAGTTTCAGTTTGACTGAAAGACAGTAGAAAGCTTCCCTGGAAAAGAGCTTAGAATTTATGGGAATATAGTAAAAGGCACAACACAAATGACCACAAATTTCAAATGTTGAAAGTAAACTTGATCGGATGACAAAAGGCTGGAAAAGTGCACCTAAAAAAAAAAAGGTGTACGCCTATTTCTTACAAATGATATCAAAGGAGAAGCAACTTTAATAAATACAGCACAGTACAACTGCAGGGTGACTCAAAGTGCCTTCCAGAAACATTAAAACATTAGAAATTAAGAAACATAATTTAAAATTAAAACAGGACAAAAAAAGTCAAATGATGTCAACTTTAAATAAAAATTATTTAAATCATAATCTATTCAAACTTTAAAAACATGCAGATTTGCACTTAAATTACACTTAAAATAACATCAAATAACAACTGCTGAAATGCAGTAGAGAACAGGAGGGTCTTTAACCTGGATGTTTCAGCTGATCTGAGGCTTTGTGGGAGTTTGTTCCAGACATGTGGAGAATAGAAGCTGAATGCTGCTTCTCCATGTCTCATTCTGACTCTGGGAACTGATAAATGACCAGATCCAGATGACCTGAGGGGTCTGGTAGGTTCATAGTGGGTCAGGAGGTCTTTGATGTAATTTGGTCCTGAATCATTTGGAGCTTTATTGACCAGTAGCAGAACTTTAAAATCTTTCGTCTGACGAGCAGGCAACCAGAACTCTGATGTGTTGTTCCTGCTGCCAGGGAGGTCAAGTGATTGATGCTGTTATAGTGATTGTTTTTCTGTTAACATGATTCCTTAAAAATATTTTGGATAAGTTGAAATTAAAACTCTTCCTAAAAAGGACAACAGCCCAACCAGATGATTCAGTTTCATGTGAATCTGCGTTCATTATTTGATTGTACATGTGCTCTCACATAGCTCTTAGTTTGAAATAACTATGGTGGTTTTTTTGGCATCTGACGCTAAATGGTAGGAAATGAATTAATTTAACATCCTTGTTTTCTTGAAAACTTTGAAAAATTGTGTTGATTTCTTCTGTTTTGTAGATGATTGACTCCAGAAAAAACAAGAAAAAACATTATTTACTTGGAAACTGGGTTCTAAAGGTTTTTTGATTTTGTGGTTCTACATAGATTTTTTTTTCTTTTTTCTTTTTTTTTTTTATTGTCCAGTATTATATTAATGGACAATCTGGACACACAATTTGGCAGGAGATGTCATAACTCTTTCTGAATCATTTCTGATGTTTACAATGATGTGTGCAATGTGTCACTTCTTTCTGTTCATGATCACTGTGATTTGTATCTTGTATATTGTATGTTTTGTGTTTTGTCTTGTTTATTGGCCCCAGGATGACAGTTCTTCCTACTTTGGAGACAGCTAATAGGAATCCTGTTATCGAAAAATAAAAATCAATAAACAGTTCATGTTTCATAATCAAGCTCATCCTTTTCTTGTGCTTCAGCTCACAGGTAGCTATTGGCCTTGTTTACATGAGTTTGAATCCCCCTTTAATTCCAAATTAAAGTTAAATCTTCAGATAAAAAATGACCATGAAAACACCCAATTCTGAAAGAAAATGGCAATTTAGAAATAAACTTAATTCCAAAGTATGTGGCTGGTTTATTCCTATCTTTTTTATCACGTTCATTCTGCTCTTAATACCCTGTCTCACTGGGATGACACACATGACGCAATCTTTTCAGTCACACTCTTTATTAAAATGCATTAATATCTGACAGTATACCAAGGTGGGATCAATCAGTGGCAGCTTCAGTCTGGTCATGCAGTAGAGGTCATCACATGCTCTGACGCTTGCTACAGCTTGACACTGGCCGCAGCCACAAAGCCATCCTCTGGATGGGGAAGAGCCTACGCTGATGATGATGATGATGATGATGAAGACTAAACTCCACATTCTGTCACATTACTCACCAGAAATCTCCAATATTAACAAGGAAGTGTCCAGACTAGTTGATGGTCTCTTTTTCTTTAAATACACTTAGAAGGGTCTGAAAAATGTCTAAATATAAGTCAGCAACAGAGGTCTGTGTGCATCAGAGTAATCAGTGTACCATGAAGTTTTGCACTAACAAACATTCTAAATGCGTCAATATTTTTAACACGTTAATTTTTCTGTAATTAAGTAATGGTAATGAACAAGTTTAAGTCCCACCTCTAATAAAACAAAACAAGTGCAGAAATACAGAGAACTCAGAAGTTGAATTATTGCTTCACAGGAAGCATAAATGTTACTAAAATGCTGAGCTTAAGGAAAACTAACTGAGTCATCCAACTGCTCCTGAACCTTGTGCAGGTTTTTAGTCCGCTGACTGATATTTGCCAGAGAAACCTGAAAAATCGGATCAACAGCAAAACAAAAAGAAAGTGTAGTATAGTGCCTTGATGAATTAGGTGTGCCACAAAGCATTATTTTCTCTGATGTGCTTCAAAGCAATGGGCCCAGAGGTCCTTTGTCATGGCTGTCTTGCACTTAGAGAAGCTGATATGAAAATATATCTTCACTGCATGGCTCCAGATATGTTGTTCAGTCAACACTAAACACTAAAACAGAGGTAAACGTTTCTTTTTTTGTTTGTTTGTTTGTTT
This sequence comes from Telmatherina bonti, assembly GCF_933228915.1. Lineage (NCBI taxonomy): Eukaryota > Metazoa > Chordata > Actinopteri > Atheriniformes > Telmatherinidae > Telmatherina > Telmatherina bonti. The sequence goes on along the minus strand of NC_136619.1, from coordinate 36,121,306 downwards.
TCTGTTTCTGTTTTTAATATACCTGTATTCATTTCATGGTATTTGTATTAACATTGTCAAAATGATCTATTAAAAGCCATCCAGATGATAGTAAATTTCACTTTGTCTTTTTCTAAACTATGACATGAACACATACAAATGAGACATTTATATAAATAAATAAATAAATAAATAAATAAACAAGGTGGTGATTTAATGGCAACACAGTGCATATTACTGGAACATTAAAATGATTGCTTCAGGAGCTTCTGCTGCTGTAGATGTGTGACTTCCAACTGGCCTTGATGTACACATCCACAGATGCACCAGGAACTGCGATTCCTTAGGCTTAGGCAAAGAAAAGATTTGATTTGTTGATGCCTCTTGAAATAATTATTTCATGATTAAAATAATAACGTCGATGAGTTCTGTCTGATTACCTCTATCTTAAGTGTTTAATTGACTAAACTGTCCTGCTTAACACAAGATAGTGGCTGATAGAAAACACGGAATTCTATATGCATTATCCAATGCTTTTACAGTAAGATATTATATATAAATGCAAGTAAAAATATAATGTCCTATTGTTCTTTTAAATAATGGAACTTACAAGTAAGTATAGTTTTAGTGGTGAGAACAGAAACGAAGCAAGAACAGAGTGAAAACTAATTATAGAGTCCTCATGCATGCAGCGTGAGGCACGAATTAGGTTCAATGTCATTTGCTTTATTCTTTGGAGGAAATATTTGTAGGTGGATGTGTATGAAATCTGACTTTAATGTCCAACAGAAGAGGCTGTTTCCCATCACTGGTGATTATGACTGGCCTTTTCATCATCTGTAACTATGACCTTTACCAAACCAAGAGATAAGCTCGCAGAGACGTCTGCAAGAGGTTTAACAAGGGTGAAAAGCTTACAAAGTGTTTAAGCCAAACGTACCGTACAGGAAACTATTTCAAGCTTTGCTACTGTTAATGGAGTGTAATTTCTAGACTTTCTTTGGAAAAGTCAAACGATGTCACAAAGAAGACTTTACAGAAGAACTGGGTGCATCCATTGTAATATCTGTGGATGAACTGCTGATTTTAAGGTTTAAGATCGATTTAAGATTGACTGTCAAGATGCTGTTCTTTCTGGAGAAACAAGCAACACCGATTAGGTGAGAGGTTGGAACTACTCTTGGAATATAAGTGGCCAAAAATATGATGAGCACTCGTGATCATCATGAGGCCCTATATATATTTATTCACAGATAACTTTTCCAAAAGGACAATCAGTGTTCTAAACAAAGAGATTGAATCTTTCTCGTTGTATCAAATTGATTTGATGTACAACATGATTTGAAAATATTCTATTCACAGGTTTTGAATGTGTGTATTGTAGACCTATTTTTATTGTTACCCTTTATTCATTTTACTTACTTTGTTTCGACATATTGCTTCAATTTTATGCAAAAGCTAGTTTTAATTTTTGGGAGATGTTTATTAATTCAGTTGCTCACAACGCGATCATCCTTTCAGATACACAGACATTAAAAAAAGGAAGCATTATGGTCACTTTTGGCAGCTAATAACTTGGCTTTTAATAACATATTCTCTCAGAAGTGTTAGAGCTCTCCATCAGTAGAGAAATGTGCTTGCACCAGTGGCACTGGGGCTCAGTAACCCCAGTCATGTGACCCTTTTCTTGCCTATTTTAACAGTCCCTAAAGATCTAGTTATTTAGCTGGAGGAGAAAAATGAGTAGCTCCTCCCTGCTGCCTTTAGTCTTGCTTGCTTGAGGAAGAGGTAAGAGTGTTTACTCTGATAAATCCAAAACTATTCTTTTCAACAACATATATTTTTTTGCCTATACCAGGAGTCAGTCTTTTAAAAGAGAACACATTAATAATAAAACGCATCTTTGTTGAATTATCATACAGCACATAGAGTCAGTGTGTTTCCAAAGAGACGAATGACTTGCCCTCTTGCGGATCTCTATTACATCATTGTTTAATCTTTGTTCCATGAGACTTGAAACTTTCTTAATGGAGTGAACAGTGCAGTGAGCCCTGTACTGTAGGTAACGTACACTCTCGCAGCCCAGTCTAATTCATCACAGTGGAATCGTGATGGGGGCTATTGAAAGGAGCACGGCAAACCAGATTAGGTGGCATTAATGGCTTTTTAATTTAAGTCTTGGCTTATTAGATGTCAAACACAAAAGGGCTGAATGGATTTAGGAGATGAATTGGGTTAAGACGCTGTCAGTCGAGCATGAGTACCTGCTCCATTGCCATTCCCATCAACTGAGGTGCTGCAGATAATATGAAAACCTGGACTCTGATCAAAAGAAATACAAAGGCAGAGTGTCTCCTGCATAACTAGTGGGTGTGGTTGGTGCTCCATATACTGTAAATGGTGTACCTGCTGTAGCTGACCCAGGTTCTAGATAGGTTCCAATAGATGGGAATTTGCTGCCCACCATTTTTTTGTCTGTCTCTCTCAACAAATATGGACTGGTTCTGATGCTGCATGACACATACCTCTTTACATATCTTGTTCATGCCCAATGTTCTCTGCCACAGCTCTCGAATAACAAATACACTATGAACTCAATTTAATGCCAGTGCAATGCATATTTAAAGGGCACTGCGTGAGACAATTTCATGGCAGCTTGAGAGTGCATATGGTTACTGGGAAAGAGCATGTCTGATGGCAGTTGCACTGGAGTGAAATGTGTGTGCATATGTGAGACAGAGAGCATGAGAGAGTAGGGAGAATGAGACGTGAACAATAAAAGAGAATGTGTGATGAACAGGTTCTGCATGCCTATTTCACTCCTTATATACTGCAGATGTACTGCATTTGTCTGCAAAGACATTTTGATAAAATGGTAATGCTGTTAAACTGTAGTCATCAGTGACAATTAATGATATTAGTGCAGTGAAATTAATGAAAAAGTTCAGATTTAAAGCATGAATTGACTAATCTATCAATAGCATGTCCATGATGCACAAACCTCATCAGTGAAAGTATAGATGTTTTGTGTGTAATTTGTAGGAAAAAGTTAAAGTTACATCTGTCCTCTGGTCTATTAATGGTATTCTTTCTTTTAAAATCAATATAACTTTTAAAACATGGGCATTATTTTTTGGTTTGACACCATTTTCTTCCAATTGTGCAGCAGTTTCTAAATCCAAAATCTCATTTACATTAAACATTCTCCTCATTTGACCTGCTTTGGTTAAGTTATGCTCATTCTTTCATTTTCTGTTTGCTATGCTCCATTCCCACATTCCCCTCTATATTTTTTATCACACAATTACAAATACAGTTAATCAGTTGGAATGAAGGGAAAAAACTTGATGAATTAAATATACTGTGGCTACAACGACTAGATTGGCAAATACAGCAGTGGCCATGCAATCAGGGACCAAAGTGAAATGATCTTCAGCTGCTGAAGTCAGCCATCCTGTAGAGGAGCCAGAGCTTCTTTTTTAACTTTTTTTTTTTTTTTTTGTGAATGCGGGGGAGTAAAAGAAAATCTTGTGCAGATGATCAGAAACCTGAATAATATAAGACTCCCATTTACAGAGAAATTGAGATTTCTTAGAACTCAATGTGAAGTTCCATCCCAAGAATGATCAAAACCCGAATACCACAGTGCTTCAGCTCTTAGAAATCGCTTTATCTCCTCCAGTAGAAGGTCATGTATGTAAAGTGAAACAAACAGGACCTGCCTGTTTACTCTGCACCTAACAAAGATATTTAGCATGCATCTGAACTGACATGTTGATCAAATAATAATGTTTGCACTGAATTCATTTGCAGCAATTACTGATAGCATTAGATGAATTTCAGTTTGCATCATATGAGTAATTGCCGACATGACAGACAAATATATTAGCCTGTCAACAACTTGTGTTGCAATCCCCTCTTAGTTCCATATTCACTGACAGTGGGTAGGAGGCACAGTTGCTACGTTTACATGGGAGTTTTCATTCCTGTTTAATTCCGAATGAAAGTTAATTCCGCTTTAAACTGATAAAAAACGACCATGTAAACATTTTTTTGTCCAAATTTCTTTATTGAATTTTTTCGCAGGGAATGTCATAGCATATAATAGTTTAACTTTGTTCATAGTATCTGCATAAGAATGAAATATAACCAAGAGCGAGCAGAAGAGGAAAAACCCTGATTAAATCCCACTATCCCTCCCAAAAACCCTTGTCAGATGCAATCACAGTCGTTAAGATTATTGCACAAAAGTATAGCAATAAAATAAAGTTAAAAAAAAGCAAGTAGTGATAACAAACATATGAATAGACTAAGTAGTAAATAGTAATAAACATAAATAAATAGTAAATAAAATAACCATTAAAAAAAAAAAAAAAAAATTAATAATATACAAAAGAAAGGGGTGGCCCTGCGATGGACTGGCGAGCTGTCAAGGGTGTACCCTGCCTGTCGCCCAAATCCAGCTGGGATAGGCTCCAGCTTCCCCGCGACCCTGAATTGGAATAAGCGGTTCGGAAAATGAATGAATGAATGAAAAGAAAGGGGCATGGGGGGTGGGGGGGGGGGCTAGGTGTTCTCTCTCACTATTTCTATTTGATTGGCTAAGTGTCATTAAGAGTAGGTCAACAGTGGGTCCCACGTTTTATGGAATGCTGTCAGAGATCCCTCTAGTTCTATCTGTAAATTTGGAATGGAATAAGTGGCTCATCCACGCCCTCTTAATGCGCAGGGTGTCAGATGTTTTAAGGTGAGTTTCTTGCAAGAAAATCACATCCCCTTTAAGATATTGCAATTGTTTCAGGACCTTACCAGTTTTAATCGCGTTAATGCAATATTTTAAAACCTGAATATTGCATAATAGGAGGGCCATTAAAAGAAGTTTAGAGCTCATCAAAAAAAAAAAAAAAGCTTTCAGGTTAAATGTAAAAATCTTTTTGGAGTGATGAAGCAGTGATATAAGTGAAAATGTAAACATTACCTTTTTAAAGGCTAATTGATAAAGTGAAGCAGTGTGATATTACAAAGGTTTTAGTACTTACAACTTAGGAAAGGTCTCCAAAAGGGCATTTTCTTACAGTTTGGAACAGTTTAGCCATCTGTTTTCAATGTGCCAAACTTTGGGACCTCATGTTTCGGAAAAAAAAAAATTGTTCCTCCATAATCATAGAAAATATTATGATGACAGAGAACACAGAAAAACAGTCATGTCTGGTCTCTGACTCATATATGTAAATATATTGAACATATTTGTATTCTGTGTTTACTATGTGCAAAAACACTCCATATTGTCTCTCGCTCATTAACTACAGCAAGCTGCAGGAATTTAATTTAAAAACAAAGGTCAGCGACCACCTTTGCTGTGATAAAAGCACCTTCATGTGGAAATCAGCATTAAATTGGCTGCACAGTAAAGATGAAAACATGAGTATATTGATTGCCCTTTGAAAACCACAATGATAAACTACCTTTACATCCCCACACGGCTCCAACGTGTACAATACAAAGAGAGGTTTGAAGAATGTTTGGGAATAAATAATTAGTTAAACTCAGTATCTGGTCTGTTGGATAATCCACATGAATCAAGTAGAGCAAGACAAGATGGTCAACAAAGCAATCAAAGAGTCTGCATTTATGTGTTTGCTCACACCTCATAATCAGGCTTACTAAGAATTAGATTTGTTTTCCTCATGGTAGATCATCCTGTTGTAATAGCTAAAAGAAAAGATGAAATATAAAATAAGAATGATTTCAAAATGACATTATCTCACTGCTGAAAGCAAGATGACAAAGCTCTGCTGAGCTCCTTTGCAGGTTTTTATTATGCAGCATATCTTTTAAATATTGATTACAAAACAAAAAAAATGAATAAAAAATAAATAAAGTCAACATTGCGGCCAGAGACTTTTTGATGAAGATAGATTTGCACGGCAGCCTACTTTTTGGAAGCCTACAAAGGTCAAGAAATCTCATCTGAATAAGCACATAAAAAATGCAAACATTGCTTTATGTTTCAATGGATTTTTTTTTTTCATGTCAGCTCCTTGGAGCACACATTTTGAAATGTGACAGAGCCCGTGTCCACAGTAGCTAGAGTCAAAGGGAATCAGGAGGTTTAACTGGAATCAAAGGTTTGAATCAAATAGGGGCAGGGCCAATAACTCGTTCTATGGATCTGTATACAATCTGACAAGATAAATCCCCAGGCTGTCCACTGATAACATACTGTCATATGAAAACAACAACAAAAAAGCTGTCTGCATTGCAAACATATATAAAAAAAAAAATCTTCCTGCCAATGGTACAGTCCGAGTAGTATCTTATTTTAAATTTATAAGTGATTGTTTTTGTGACAATAGCAGTCAATCATAAACAAGCTTCGTGACAACAAAGCAATAGTATTTCAGGCCTCATCATGATGAATCAATGATCTACCAGCTGTGTATGCACTTCATGTGGCTTTAACTGTCCTTTTGTATAGATGCTCTGACATGGGAGAGGTGGGAATATTGCACACCAGCACTGTCAAATTTTAGTTTGGAGTGATAATAAGGAGGAGGTTGTAAGTCTCACAGAGCACAGAAAAACAGGACAGAGCTTAGACCAGTTTTGGACAGTAATAGCATACCAGATCATTGCTCTGTTGCTCTTGAAAAAATTATCATAATAATAAAATAAAAATTAGTAAAAATCATAATAATAAAAAGCATCATTTCTCTGTTTTGTTCCATTTATGTTTCACTTTTTGTTCACTACTCGAGCACCACAATGACACTGACATTTATATAACACACCCTGCTGCTTAGAGGGCAACAGAGTTAACATCTTTAGAGTAATCTACACTAATTGGCTCAATTGTTTATTAACATAAATAGCAAATTAGCCGATGACAGTAAATTTAGACATGTAGACGTTCCAAAGATTACGAACAAAAGTTTCAAGTGATTGTCAAAATGGGAAGAAAGGGGATTTAAGTGACTTTCATTGTGGTATTTTTGTTGGTCTGAGTACTTCTGTAAGTGCTGGACTGCTGGGATTTCCACAGAGAAGAGTTTACCTGTCAAGGGTTTAGAGAGAATGATCTAAAACAGAAAATGTCTAGTGAGAGAGCAGTTGTCTGGTCCAAAATGCTTTGTTTATGTCACGGGGGGAATTGGAGGACTAACTAGAGGTGATAGTAAAGCAACAGGAAAACAAATAATCACTGATTAATCAAATTATGCAGAATACTGTCTCTCAGCACACAACGGGCCCAACCTTGAAGCTGATGGACTCTTAGAGTAAAGTGTTGTCGCCATGTGAGACTGCTGCTGCTCTCTGCTTACATTCTTGGTAGTTTAACTTTAACTTAGGTTTCCTTCAGTGGAAGGAATTTTAAACAGTTGTTTGTTTGTTTTTTTATTATTATAAATGATTTTTTCCAACTTGCTCAGAAATGTTAAAGGACTTGAAACAAAAACTTACCAACTAAGAGCAAATACTGAAGTAAATGGATTATCTTGGGACAATACAACACAAGAAAAATGTGTTTCCCCAAAGCTGCCGTCAGACATATAGGAGAGAATATATATATATAAATAGATTTTTTTTTTTTCCCCGGGACTGCAAACTTTTTTTTTTTAACAGACGTAATGTCCTTCAATAAAGCAGGAGTGAAATTATTTACTCCTAATGTATTTTACTACCTTCATCTCTACCTTGTTCTTGAACCCAATCATTCATTCATTCATTCATTATCGTAACCATTTAGTCCAATGAAGGGTCGCAGGGAAGGTGGAGCCTATCCCAGCAGTCTTTGGGCCAAAGGCAGAGTACACCCTGGACAGCTCACCAGTCCATCTCGGGGCACTTGAGTCCAATCAGAGGAAGAAAAAAAAACATGTCCACTCAGTCAATGATAAGATACAAGAAGACCTTAAACAACATCTCTGATGTGGTTCGTTTTGGCTTTTTTTTTATATAAATGCTCCAGTTTATAGAAATGTTACAACAGAAAATCACTAAGCAAGTTATCAATGAAACTACGTGGAATTATTCTCACACACTGTCTTCTCTGTGCCTCTTCTTCCTTCTGGAACAGATAATGAGCTTATAGTTTAGTTTACTTACAGAATTACAGAACAACATATACAATAGAGTTCATTGCTCTCACAAGGATAAAAGCAGTCTCAGGTGAGAAAATTTGCTCCATGGAGGAATTCCGTAATGTTTCCTGCAGAAGAAAAAGAATTACCAAAGCTGAACACAGGTGGGTAAAGCTTGTGCCGTTACCATAAATTAAATCTGCAAAGAGATGCTTCAAATTTATAAGTAATTTTGAATAGTAACACAATCCCTTTTCTTAAGAATTATTGCTAAACACAGTAGCAATGCTCATGTCTTATTTGCCACAGTTAATTGGCAGACAAAGCCCTTTGTCTCAGCTGCCCAGGCCTTCGGCTGTGTTTGTGTTCCCCCTCTATCAGCACAGACAGCATGTCCTGATTTAACCCCATTAACCAAAAAACTTTGGAAGATTTAATGGAATAGTTTAATTTGTCTTCCTGCTCTGGTGACATTCTCCCTACCGCTTTCTTTAAAAGTGTTTTGAGCTGCATGTCGTCTTACCTTCTGCAAATAGTCAACAGTTCTCACTCAAACCCTGAAAACTGCACTGATCACACAACTGCTGGAAAAGAGCAGTTTGGACACGTCAGTGATGAACAGTCACAGGTCCAGCTCAAACCTCCCATTTTTAAGTTAAGTAAGAGACAAAAACTCTTTATTAACGGCTCTTCAAATTCTTGGCTCTTAATCGTTTTGATGTCCTTCAGTCAGGATTTTGACCACAACACTTAAATTGCTCTTGTGAAAGTCTTGAATGATGTTTCTGAACACAGACAGTGACAGTGGCTGTTTTGGTTCCACTAGACTTCAATGCTACTTTTGACAGCAGTGTACTTTTTTGTGTTGGTACCTACAGATCTACTCAAACAAATATGATCTGTGGAGTTCCCCAAGGCTCTATTTGGGGCTCCATGTTGTTTAGTATCCACATGCTCCCACTTCGTTTGATCATGGAAACAAACAATATCTTTTACCGTATCTAGGATATTGTCACTCAGCTTTATATTACTGCCTCAATAAGGGACTCTGGTCACAGACAAAGCCTAAAGGTGCTCTATTATGCTATTTCTACTTTTCTGAGCTTTTTACAGTATATGTTAAATACTCATCAGACATGTGAGCAGGACCGTTTTAAATCACCTAAACGCATGTTTGAGTTTTACAGCACTTCTCTACTTTGATTAATGTGTCTTATGCATCCGGATGTAATGCCTTTAATGTTTTATGTGAAGCACTTTGAGTTGTCTTGTAGATGAAATGTGTTGTACAAATAAACCTGCCTTGTTATGTGATGAGGTGTGACTAATCTTAAAATAGGTTTCATTATGTGGAAGGACTCGAAGAAGCATTCGTGTGCAAGCCAGACTGCAGGTCTTCACAGCAGAATATCTGATTACTTACTTTACCCGTCAGTGGTTTTCATGTTATAGTGGATGAGTGTGTAAGAAGGTAATGTAGTCAACTCACCCACAGTTTTGTGTAAACAGGCATCTAAAAATCATGATTTCAGCTTTTTAGTGGTGCCTTGATGGTTTTGTTCTTTGTTACTAGAATTGACCGTATTTTGACAAGAGGGTGAAGCAAGAAAGGAAGTTCCTTCATCAGATCAGATGTTTCAAAATGGCAACCAACACATTAGTCAAAAGGAGCATCTTTAACCAATGATGTAGTCTTGACTTGTCGGAAATATTGTTTGACTTAGTATGTGAGTGGTGTGTGTGTGTGTATGTGTGAGGCTGGTTTAGGGTTGATTGGGTATGATTGGACAATCGATCACACCTGAGAGGGACCAGTGTTGTGCTACTAAAGCGTGAATCCAAAGACGCAACGCTATTTAGACATTGTTATAGATTTTATTTTATATTTATTATTATTGATAACTGTCTTCTTGGCCTGTGATAGACTGGCGACCTGTCCATGGTGTACCCCGCCTCTCCATGGATGTTTGCAAGGATATGCTGCAGTTTCCCCACAACCCTTAACAGGACTTAGCGGTAAGAAAGATGAGTGGATGAACAAAGCGTCTTCTTTTTCATATCGTTTAAAATACCTTTTGATTAATTTCATAGAATGATAATTGTAAACTTTTAGAATATTTATTGTAGTGGGGTTTTTTGTTTTATTTATTGTCTTGTCCATCATTAAAGCAAGCAGAATGAGGGTCTGTGTGATTGTAGTGCTATTTAACCAGAACTCCCATCACAGCCTGCAATTGAAACCTTGATACTAATAGTTGTTTGGCATTTTAGGGCTCCTCATTATTGGCTTCATGTTTCACAACAAATAATTGCTTCTATTCTATTTTTTTTTTTACAATCTGAAGACCAGGTGTTGAAGCTCTGAGCATGAGGTGAAAATGTTAATTCTCTTCAACAGGGCTTTTCAATCACAACAGCGTGTTTCAGTATCTTTATTTATTGTTTGCTGTCCCATGACAGTTTTCTCTCCATCATATTCCATGTAATCAATGGGAAAAACAAATTAAAGCAACAGCTTACCCTTATGAATGTATTATCAGCAAGTCAGTTTTCTCGACGAATAATATCCACAACTTATTCAGTTATTATATTTCTACACAATGTCTTTCTCTGCAAAGAATTGCATCTCTTTTTTTCAGGAGCTTAAATAAAAGTTGCATGTGAAAAAAGTCTTTCAAGCCACAAAAGCTTAATTTAATGTAGCATCTCAATCCCCCGAAAGGTTGAATCTGTCAAAGCAGACGCAACACTGACACAATTGTCAGTTTGTATTGATAAACTGTAAAAAAACATAACTAAGAATATGGGCAGATTCCTTTCTTTTCTTTAATATAATCCTCTACAATAAACTTTGAATTAATTAAAGCTGCTTATTTTTAGGTTATTGGCCTGTCAAAATCATGATGAAATGAAATGTTATGTTTAAGAGGTAAAAAGAAAAAATTATTATTTTTTTTAATTTTTTTTTTTTAGACCAATAATTTTGAATCAAATGCTAAGATAAGCATTTGGTTCAAATACTGCTGGGATAGGCTCCAGCTTCCCTGAGACCCTTAATTTTAGGGGCGGCTGTAGCTCAGGAGGAACAGCAGTTGCCCCCCCCCCCATGCCCATCGGGTATGAGGGTGTGTGTGAATGGGTGAATGTGACAAGTAGTGTAATGGTTTGAGTGGAAAAGACTAGAAACATTTAACATTCTGTAACCCACCATTTCAGAATGCTATGCATCACTGAACTTGACATTGTTTATGTAAATGTAACACAAATATCTCAGAAGGGTAACTGTGAAGGTTTTCTTTTTTTTTATCTTGAATAACCAAAAAAGAAAAGGAAAAGGAAAATTTCAGTTTTTGCTTTTGTATAGTCCACTATGGCATGCTAATGGAATTAGCTTGTATACTACGTTTGCCTGCAGCAATGAATGCCTGTATTCTGGGAAGAAAACTTACTTTTTTAAACCATATTCATTATTGATTGTAATTGTTCTGACATTCAGACATTGTTAACACAGTTGCCAAACTGGAACATAATGTTGCTTCTGCATCATCAATGTCATCCAGATATCAGCAACTCAGAACTCTATGGTAATGAAATTATATGGTTTCCTTTTCACATACAATTTTTTTAATCTTATTTCTTAAAACATCCTATTATGTTTATCAGACTTTAGAGTTTCTCATAAATATTTCAGAAGAGGTATATTGTGGATGACTACTTTAGGTGGTTGCCCTTGTCACAATCTATCACCAAATTTTCTTGAAGTCCTTTTATGTGTTTTATCTGAAAAGCAGAGAGCACTTCTGCATTGCTGAATGTAAGTGTCAGCGTTTACCTTCACTGTCAGCAAGATATTTGATTATACTGCCAACAGTGTGCTAAACTATGTCTTGAGAGGAAATAAAGGCTTTCACAGGACAAATAAGATGACTGGCCTCAGAAGAGTCTTTACCACATGGAGAAAGGTCAAAGGAGGAGGCATTAAATTTTCAGTCCCCACATTGTATATTTGTTGCTGACGCTGGAGGATTTCTTCTTAAAAGAGGGAAACGTTTTGACTTTACAACAGCTTTTAGAATACTGAGTTGCAATGGTCATTTGAAAAGATACATAAAACACAGCAATGTGGAATGCTAAAGTTCAGTTTGACTTTTTTTTGTGTAAATTTAAACATTTATAAAATGGAAGAAAAGAAAGAAAGAGATAAGACAAGAGTCAGCATCAGACTTTTATTTGGTGGAGAGAAATCAGAGAAGAGACAGGATGTATCACAGATGCCAAATTACCCTTCTGTGCCAAAGTGTAAAAATCTGTCAACTTTCATTCGTGTCCAATGATAGAAGGGACCATGAAGGCCACAGAGATAAAGATAAGATAAAATGAGATTAATTAATCTCATCTTATCTTTGCCAGCAAATCTATAGACATACATTTAGACAGAAACAGAGAAGCTGTAGCATAACAACAAACTAAAACAAAAGATACTAATAACAACATGGTTTCAAAGTCATGAGTCTCAATGATAAATCTGACAGCTGCCAGCACAAAAGACCCTCTAAGTCAGGGGTGCCCAAGTCGGGTCCTTGAGATCTACCATCCTGCTGTTTTTAGGTGCAACCCTTCTCCAACACACCTGAATCCAAAAAGTGGCTCGTTAGCAGGCCTCTGCAGAGCTGAATGGCATGCAGAAGAGTAATTTAGCTATTTGACTCAGCTGTGCTGGACAGGGGTCGCATCTAAAGGTTGCAGGATGGTAGATCTCGAGGACTGGACTTGGGCACCCCTGCTCTAAATTTTCGGTAGAACACTGAAGTATAACAAGGCATTTACTGAAAATGGATTCGCAAGACTATTAAAATAGTTGCGAACAAGGTGTTTTTTTAGCAAGAAAATTGGCAAAGTACCACAATGTTCACTGTTTATGCACTTATTTACTCATATTTCATTATTATATGTTGATTTTTATTTAACAACATATGAGCTTTGTTGACATCCTATTACATTTCTCATGTTATTCCTTCTAAATATCAGTGAGATGGACCAAGAACTGGCATTGCTACACTTTTTGTCACAACATTTTATTGTCTGGACAATACTGTTAAACATGTAAAGCTAATTACTTAAGTCCTCCTCACAAACTAAAGTAAGTCATGGAGTTCCTCAAGGTTCTGTACTTGGACCAGTACTCTTCACGCTATAAATGCTCCCTTTAGGCAAAATTATTAGACAGCATGGAATAAACTTTCATTGTTATGCAGATGATACTCAAATATACTTATCCTTTAAACCAGATGAAACAAATCAGCCCAATAGGCTGCAAAATTGTCTCATAGACATAAAGACTTGGATGTCTAGAAATTTTCTCCTCTTAAACTCAGATAAGACTGAAGTAATTCTCGTTGGATCTGAAAAACTCAGAGCTAAATTTTCCGGTTTTGTAATGAACCTGGATGGCATTACTTTAGCTTCCAGTGCTACAGTGAGAAACCTTGGAGTAATATTTGACCCTGACCTGTCCTTTGGCCCACATGTTAAGCAGGTTACTAAAACAGCCTTCTTTCATTTACGTAATATAGCCAAAATTAGGGACATTCTGTCTCAGAGTGATGCAGAAAAACTGGTTCACGCTTTTGTTACTTCAAGACTAGGTTACTGTAACTCTCTATTACTGGGCTGTCCTAAATATGCCCTGAAAAGCCTTCAGCTGATCCAGAATTCTGCAGCCAGAGTCCTGACCAGAACCAGCAGGAGAGATCATATTTCTCCAGTTTTAGCCTCTCTTCATTGGCTGCCTGTTGAATCTAGAATAGAATTTAAAATCCTTCTCCTTACATATAAAGCCCTCCACAACCAGGCACCACTATATATCAAAGACCTCATAGTTCCTTATATACCAACCAGAGTACTTCGTTCGCAGACTGCAGGCTTACTTGTGGTTCCTAGAGTCTCAAAGAGCCGAGCAGGAGGCAGAGCCTTTGGTTATCAGGCCCCTCTCTTATGGAATAAGCTCCCAGTTAGTGTTAGGGAAGCAGACACCCTCCCCACCTTTAAGACTAGGCTGAAGACTTATCTTTTTGATAAGTCCTACAGCTAGGGATGGTTAGCATCCAGTTATGCTGCTATAGGTTTATGCTGCTATAGGTTTAGACTGCTATAGGTTTAGACTGCTGAGGGACATTTCCTGATACACTGACTGAGCTTCTTTTCTTTCTGAGCTCCCCCCCCAAAAACAGTGTTGCATCATTAACATGTATGTCTCCTGTCTCAGCAGGTCTCCCTGGCTGGGAGTAGCAGTTCCTGTTGTCTGTTGTCTTTCTGTCCTCTTCCCCCCACACAGCAGAGGCAGATGGCTGCCTGTCCTGAGCCGGGTTCTGCCGGAGGTTTCCTTCCTGTTAAAAGGGAGTTTTTTCCTTCCCACTGTTGCCAGTGTGCTTGCTCAGGATGGGAGATTGAGTTGGACTCAACTCAATCTGTTGGTTTCCTTATATAGGCTATTATGAATTGGCCTTCATTATGTTTTCCCCTGTCTGTAAAGCGTCTTGAGATGGCATTGTCGTGATTTGACACTATATAAATAAAGTTGAATTGAATTGAATTGAATTCCCAGATTTTCCTGAGTTTGGAATGCATCAAGGAGATAGAATGAACAGCAGGTCATAACAATATATTAGTAACGCATTTCTTTAAAGGACAAAATACATATATAGCCATATTTTCACTTATGGCTTTTGATGATAAATATTGATATTCTTGTCATGAACGGAAACCAGAAGGTCTCTTTTAAAAGACTACAAATATCCCTTCCCCATATGTGGTTTTATGCAAGACAACTTGCTAATGACAGCAAAATCGGCACCAGATACACACTATTAACCAGTAAAGTGATTAAACAAAAAGATGGAAGAGCAAGCCTTTGTGTAAGGTGCTGACAACTTACTTTTTTCAACTAATTCAAATTGTCTTTATTTGATATGTCAGCAGTTCAATCACAAAGTCAATTTGTAACTATATTCATTCCCTTGTGATTCGTTCCTTATGCTGTGGGTTTATACATTGTGTTGTACACAATATATATGTATATATATAAATGCCAAAAAGTAACATACCAATATATATATATATATATATATATATATATATATATATATATATATATATATATATATATATATATATATATATATATATATATATATGTATATATATATACATGTATATATATATACATATATATATATATATATATATATATATATATATATATATATATATATATATACATGTATATATGTATATATATATACATGTATATATATATACATGTATATATATATATATATATATATATACATATATATATATGTATATATATATATATATATATATATATATATATATATATATATATATATATATATATATATATACATGTATATATATATATGTATATATATATACATATATATATATATGTATATATATATATATATATATATATATATATATATATATATATATATATATATATATATATATATTGGTATGTTACTTTTTGGCATTTAAAGATTGTAATTACCAAATGGTTTTCAGTGGAGAAAAAAGCTTTGAAAAAGGAGAGGTTTTGCAATTTCTTAACTTTCAAACCAACATTATTTGTGAAGCATTTCAACACACCTGAAACAATGTGCTGAATACAAAGCAGGAAAAACTTTTGAAGTAACAAGCTATAAAACATAAAAAACAGTAAAAGCTAAATTCAGGACAATAAATCCAAAAAAGGACAATGAGGACAAAAACATAAGAGTTTCTTTTCAAGTGAAAGTGAGATTTTATAGAGGACTGAAATTGCAACATGAAAAAAATTAAAAACAAAAATATTTTTTTTTTTTTATTTCCATCTAGAAAACTATCCTTTCCTACTTTTTACTTTAACTTTAGTTGATATTCCTGTTTATTGGCTTTTCCATGTAATATTTAACTTAATTTATTTGGTGCTTTTCAAAATGTCTTTAATCTTTTATTTTTTGCCCATCTGAATTTATTCCTAGTTTTCATTTTTATATTTTCTTGTCTCCAAAATTGTAATTCTGTACTTCATCTATTATATTTGTCATAATTAATTAATTTAATCATTCATTGGCATGTTAAGCTATATTTCACAAAATACAGTAAGAACACAATAACAGGATAATAAAACCAGTAAAAAGGACAATGGGAGCATTAACACAAGAGCTTAATTCTTTCATTCATTACACGTTTTTGTTTTTGTATTCAGTCAATTTTATTACCTCAATATTTCATCTATTTTTTTCTACACACATTTATTTCTGTATTTCCTTTTTACATTTCCATGTCTTCTGAATATCTGAAGTCTTTACAGAAAGCCCAAATGGAGCTTGCATAAATGCAACATGTTGGAGGAAGCTTTTGTAACTGATCGACGTGGTTTAACCTGGATGTATTGTGAGGCAGGAAGCCTTCAGGGCAGTTGTGATCAGGACTGAGCATGGACTGAGTGGGCAGATGACCTGAACAGTTCTGGATCTGCTAAAAGTTAATGAGTCCCTGAGGTCTGGATGAGGTACCATGAAGAGGAGTAGTAAGATGAGAAGCAAGTTGTCTTTTGTTTTTGGTTGGCGTGTCTACAGTATGTTTGGTCTACAGTAGATCTACAGAATCTACAGTAGAATCAAACCATGAGTATCACACTTAAAACAAAATATAAGCAGATATTAATTAGAGCTTATTTTAAAACATTAAAATTACTTTCTAAAGAATTCTGTCTTTTTTTGCCATCAGCTGAGTGTTATGAATAATCATAATGTCCATTTACCGACTTAGAGAGACGGAAAAAAATGGGAAGAATACACAGTTGAAATGATAAAGGTGTGGGTGATTTAATGCATTCACTGCATCAGGCTGATTCTGACCACATTTCTTTCTGTATGAAACCTTTTAAAAGGCAGACTCTCAGACGTTTTGGCAGGTCTTAATCCTCACACTCAGTTTTCTGTATTCATTTCATTTCTGTATAATCAGGATCAGAGTATTCTTACACGTTTCCTTAAAAGGTCACCACACAGTGGACATCACAAGCTCTTTCCCTGCATGCTTCTGTTACTTTCACATCCCCACATTGCGGAAACAAGTAATATTGACATGTTGCTAGGTTACAGATGTCCGATATCTCTGACAGTACATGCAAAGCAGAGTTACATTTTAGTAGGGAGGTGTTGCTAGGTTACAAGCAGTATTGTCATGAGGTTTTGTTAGTTTTACAACCTATTATGTAGCTCAAACAGTACCACCTGACATATTACATAGTTGATCTGATTATCCACAGTATGTTAGGCATGCACTTACCAACACAAAAGACATGCGGTAACATAATGTATAAGTAGTTCTCCCCTTCTGTGGAAGCAGGGGGCAAATTACAATATTATAATAGGGAGTTAAAGAGTGTACATTAGAATGTAGTTTTATTCATGTACACTGAGTTTTTCTTCAAAATTTTATGATATGTACGACAATACTACATTTTGAAAATGTTTTCTATACTTTAAGCCTAAAAGTTCAGTTCATTTCTCTTCCTGTTTGTTTTGTTTTTATTTATCTACCTTGATTAGTATTTGCATTTATAAGACTTCCTCATAAAAAGATCCTAGTCAAAAAATTATCCGTCCAGACAGAGACTAGTATAGACACCATACGCATTTTGCCGATAAAGAAACGCAGACGGTATGGTCATGTTGTGATCTATGCAGAACTACGTACAGGGACCCGGTCTGTGAAAAAGAATTTCCACTCAAGGACAATCAAATCTGAGTCTAAGTCTGAGGCAAGAGCAGTGAGGATAGTAGTTATATTTTAATTTGCAAATTAAAGAGTTGTGGTGGATTTTGAGCAGACGATTACATAAACCATGTTGAGAGGGGAAAAACACACTTTTTTAGCTCTGTACATAATATGTGTATCCAGAGTCAGAGTGATGGGATATAGACATCAGTGACTTCAGAAACAGATTTTTATCTAAAAAAAAGCAACTCAATAACATTTGAACTTACCAATCTTGCCAGTGATGATAAAGAAGCTATGCTTTATCATCACTGGCATTGGGCTCTTCCTCAACTGCATCCACACAGCTATAAAGCAACTCGAAGGACTAACATCATTGCTGATTCCTAAAACAGGAAGTTAAGGGCAAAATAAGCAGAATATCTGACCATGACTGCTTTAGTGGCACATTTTTATAGTTCTCCACTGAAATTTAAGCAGTAAAGTCAATGACACAATGGTAAGTGGTGAAATGTGTATTTAAAAAAATTTTACTCACTTGCTCAGAAAATTTGGCTAGTTTGAACTTTATGAAATCAACATTGAATGATGAATAAAAAGCTTTAAAAGAATTTATTGGGAGAGTTAAAGTCTGTAGTTTAATGAAAAGAGAAGGATCTTCATTTGTTGAAGAAAATGATGTAAAACATCAGAAAGTGAATATAGATATAACAGTGGTTTTGATCAGAGACTGTTGTGTGGCGTTTCAAAGGTCAACGATAAAATATGATTTTTAGTCTCGTCTGAAAAGCAAACAATCATCTGTCTCTGAGTTTAAAAAGGTCAAGAAAATATTTCTCCATGAGGCTGACAGTAACTTTTGCACTCACTAACATTCTGCTGTTTGCTGTTAACATATATTTTTCCACTCGTCAAAAGTATTTTATCTATGTGATCTTATTGCATTGTTAAGGTCTCATTTTTATGTATATTCACATGTATCCAGTTATGTAGTCATATATGGGAGGGAGGACCAGTTGTGTGTAAGTTACTGTTTCATAATCTGTAGGTTTTGGTTCAGTTCATGTTAGATTTATGTTTCCATCATTATTTCATCAGTCTGTTCTCAGGCTTTCAGTTCAGTCTGTCTATTAGTTTAGGTTGCTAGTGTCTAGTTGCTTTGCTGATTGTACACCTAATCCTTTGATGATGATGATGATGATGATGATGATGATGATGATTACCTCACCTGTTCTGGGTTTAGTCATCAGCTGCTTCACTAAATAACCACACGGTTTATTTCACGCCTTGCCAGATCCTCATCGGTCCTGTTTGTTACTGTTTCTCTCAAACATTTCTTCATCAGTTGTGTCATCAGCTTTGGTTTTATCTCTAATCTTGCCTTTGCAGTGTCTTGAGTATAATTTGTTTAATCCTAGCTTCCATGTCCACCTGCCATATTTGGCTTTTTCCTTCTTGTCTCAATCAGTGGTTCGTGACATGAATTGGGAGTCTGTGAAGCTTTATGGTGGCACAAAGAGGCAGAAAACAATTTTTTTTTTTTTTTTTTTTTTTTTTTTTTTTTTAATCTGCAATATATCTAGTTTGGGTGAAAAATATTTAACACATGAAACTTCACACAATTCTAATCACAGATCAGCCCTTCTGTGTTGGAGTTATATGCACAACATGGGCAACCAACTTATTAGTTAAAATCCAATTATTGTTTTAGTACAAAATTATTGGAAAAAGAAAACCTTAAATCGCATTTAAAAAGAAAATCTCTAACCCACTTTGCTAACATCTATGGAAAACAAACATTCAAAGTAAACTTTTTTTCTGTATTTGTATTTTATACCTGCAGCGTCATCACATTCATTTTCCATTAAGTCAGAGGATTTACTCTTCCTCTGAATGAAGGTGGTCTTACCTTTTTTCATCAGTGGGTCTGCACCATTTACTGTCAATATGTGACTGTCAAATGTGGCTAACTGGGTGGGCAGTCTTCACTCTATAGTTAAAATGGGCAAGCAATGAACGATGTCTAATTCATAACTATTATTTCAAGTGTATTTTGAAAATATTTCAGGCTCTTGGACAAGAGATAATAGTGCATTATGTACAACATGCAATTGTGGATGACCACAAAATTATACTAACATCAGAACAGGCACTCTTTTTTTTATATATATGAAGCACTGTAAGCTCATGATAAATTCATACATACTGTTTTCATAATGATTCGTGCAAAGGGCAAATGTTTTCTCCATCCATTTCAGCTGCAAACTCATCCTCCTTTCCTGGACTTCACTTTTCCCCAACAGACTCTGACTCAATCAGCCCAAATGATGTTTAACAAAAAGTCTTTAAATCATCCAAATTCCCTTTATTTATTTTTTTTCTTTTACTAGAACACAACACATCTTTAAGAAAACTGATTACTAAGGGAAACCTGAATCAAGTGTGCAGTACCTGCTTCTCTTAACAGAGGTCATAATACAGCTTGTACATCCCAACGGTTTTTCCAGAATAGTTAAAGGCAGTTTGCAGGCTTCCCATTCTGTTAGCCTGAGGGCTCATGTGACATAAATTTCATCATCCTCATCCAGTCTTTAAATGTGCACTGGTTCCCTCTGTAGCAGACAGCATGCAACCCAAATATTTCTTCCTGAGCGTGCATCCGGATCGCTCTCTGTACAGAAACACAGCATACTCGATGAAAAGATGCGGATTAAAAGAACATGGATTTTGATGAGAAACTGTACAAGGCAACCACTGTTATCCACACATCTAGACTAATTGCATGACATGCATAAAAGCTGCAGGACAGCTAACCCAAAATGCTGGATGAATTGGATGACATGTGCTTCTGCTGGGTCCCAATCAGTTGGAGCACAAGGGAACCATCCTTACTGCTCTGTCAAAAGCTTCGGTGTCACAGCAATGAAAGGTCCGTTCCCTCCATTAAACAACCATCAGGATTACTATCATTGTAAAACAGGACGTGTAGCTGCATTTGTTGTGTTTCTGGTCTCGTTGCTTGTGTTGATTTGCTTTGCTTTGCCCCTAAATATCTTCAGATTAAATCCGCTGGAGATCTGTTCAGTTAGCTTTTGATAAAATAAATTAATCCATGGTGAAAAAATGATCAATTAATCTGTTTTGTTAAGGTATGTAACTGAAACAGTAACATAGTTTTTTCGCGCCAAAGGTGTGTCCCTTGCATAAAAATGGTTCCGACTTTTTCACATTTATTGTGTCTCCTTTTATATTAAGTCATAGTTTAGACCTCAACCAGTTCAACTGATCAGACAAATAAACAGAAGCAGATGACATGACTGTACTGTGAAGCAGTAGCTTCATCACGTTTGCAGTTTGCAACTACATCATTTAAGTTGGATCATTATTCTATATGCTTTATTGTTTCAAACCACAAACTTGAATTTCAACAACTTCATTAAAAGGTAAATACTCTTCACTGCTTTGCAGCTCATCTGTCTTACAAACACCATCACACCCTAAGACCCCTGTTTGTTTATTTATATTTACCTTGTCTAGATTAGTTTTATTTACATTTGAATTACTCAACCACCATTGCATAAATGTCTGTTTTTGCAGCTGCTGTAAGGGTCTTTGCAATGTCAATAAATATTGTGATAGGTTTATATTTTCAGCTGCATAGATTTTATTCATGTAATTAACCTTTTTTTGTAATGAAATAAGTCTAATTGAAATTAATGTGTCCTTGATAAACATCTCCAGATAAACAAGCATATAACAATGACATAAAAATTTGTGTGAAGGCCAAAACATCACTTTCCTAACAGCAGCACTAAGGCTGATAATAGGGGCTGGTGTTTGTTTATGTGAAACAGGATCATTTGGTGGGTTGTGTGTTTATATGTTTGAGTGTATAAGAGATAATAAATGATTATGTGGATGTCTGGGTGACGTGCTTGGGTATATCACTGCTTATCTTTTATTTAACATTGAAAGGATTTCATTTTGAAATTTAACCACTGTTTTATGTAAAGCATTTTGACCTGGTCTTTATGAACAGTACCATGTAAATTTTATTTAATTTAATTAAAAATGCATCCCTACATTAAGAAATTTATCATCAAAATCAGTGGCCATATCATGAAAAGAAGACTTAGACTAACTTAGGAAATGACTACTCCATAATAAATGTATATAAGTTCAGTTTTGCAACCGATTCCAAGCAGAGGGAGCTGCAAAGCCCTTCATTCAGTTTCAGTTCAGACTTTAGGAGCAGATATCAGGAATAAGTCGGAGCTAAGACAGTAACCTCCAGTTCTTTTCTAAAGGTTATCAATCTATAGATATGAAATAAGTGAGCCAAGAATAGCCATATAAATATAAAGCAGAGAGTAATTTGGATGAATGGGGTTTAGCTATATTCTCCTCCATTACTAGCGACTAAAGACTGTACAGAAAGTCAGGGAGAGATAAAAGAATAGAGGACATTTTTCTTGAAATTTATTGGTGTCAGGGTTTGGACTCTTGGCGTGTCTTCATTTCTGGTTTCCTGTTTTATTTTGTTGTTTTTCTGTTTAGTTCACTTGTCTTGTTTCTTGTTTTGACCTTTGTTTCTGTTCATTAGATCACCTGGTCTTCAGTTAAGTCATTACACCTGTGTCTCATTATGTTGGCTGTATATATTCTCCTGGTTTTCTGTTCCCAGTTGCTGGGTCATTTTGTTGTTTTAGTTCCCTGAGTTCCTTTGGTTAAAAATTAAATCTGTCTTGAATCTGCATCCCTGTGGCTCATCTCTGCATTTGGGTCCACTTCCCCACCACCCATCCTGACAATTGGGATGATTAAGCCTCTTTGTGTAACTGACAGAATGAAAGAGCAAACTCTTTAGACTTCAGGAAACTTCATCCTTCTCGGGACAAAAAAAATCTCTCAAGATTAACAAGGATGTAGCACTGTTTTTTTTTTTTGTTTTTTTTGTTTTAAGTGTGTTGTATGTAGTCTCCCACATGAAGTGACAGAACTGCTTCAACTCAAAGACGCAGGTCACAGGGTTAAAGACAACTGGATGTTTTTTACAAGATGCTTCAAGTCTGTGATGCAGCTGTAGGCTACAGTGTTATGATGTCTTTTAAAGCCATTACACACTGAAACACACTTCATGTAATCCCAGGAGCTGGCTCACTTTACAGGCAGGTAAAGGAGACAGAGAGCCCAAAGCGGCTTTCCAGATAATAAATAGAAAGTCACATTTTATTTAGGCTATGTGAAGACTCCGGGATGTGGCAATAAAGGAAAGCCAGACAAAATCCAAAGTTATGAACTGTAAATTACACTTGAGATGAAGTATTATGCTGGGAAGGAATTTGACAAAGAAGCTTGATTTTCAGTTTGTGAAGATAATAAGCAAATTACGCAATCACTAAAATAGAAACAGACAAAAAGAAGACATTTCTTGGAACTGTGCACTGAAACAGCTCATTTACTAACTATACATGCTGTTAAATGAGAAGAAATCACAGCATGAAGTGGAGAATGGAAGTCATCTTGCAGGTCTTTTTAATTAAATTTACAGCAAACCTCAAACTCCATGAAATGGCTTGTAAGGTATGTATGCTTATTTATTGCTGCAAATGACAAGATTTCAGAGGTTTAGGTATTTAAAAAGGCAGCATCGTGTTTGCTTCGATGCAGACTTGCAGTGTAAAATCACTGGCTGGCAGTTTGTCAGCTACGGGGCTCAGAGAAGGGATTCATCCATTTAACGGTGCACTTTTATATACAGCAGCAGACAACTTGCTGTAAAGAAAGACGGAAGGAAGAGGAAATGGAGTCCTAACTAGAGAACAGACTGATTAGTTTGTACAGTCGAGCCAGTCAGGAGTAGTTAAATTTACTTCAACTTTCTTTGGAAAGCTCCAATTCCTGACATGGTGCTAGTTCAAAACTAAATAACTATGTAACTTTTTGACCTTGAAAATGTGCGTTTCTGAATCATTCCCATGGCACAGTGACATTTATTATGTATATTTATAGAGCTGCAGCATCCCGAGGCTGAGAAATACAACTCGCAACTTTTTTCTTCCAGGATGCTGAGTTTAGCTTTACGCACCATGTAACACAGCAGGAACTGAATATCAACACTGTGGCTGTTCTAAATGTGCACCATGGCATGTGTTTGTTTGTTGTTTTTTTTCTTTCAGTGAAACCCAATAGGAAATTTTCAGAGGAAGAGGAAGGGATCGCATGAGAGAAGTCACAAGTTGACATCGGAATGACTTTTACTTACTGGAGTTTTACCACTGCTCTGTGGTATTTTTTTGGCCAAAGATTGTGGGCATTATTTTTGAGTTGGAAAATGGCAAAATTATCCATAATCTCAGTATAATAAATGAGACTTCAAACTAGAACACCACTCAAAGAGCGCAAACCTTCACCAAGGGCCACAGTTCTCTCCATAAACTTTTGTTTTCTGTCTGATGAAAATCCTAAAGGCCAGTGGTGCAGTGGTCTCTCATGAAGTGGGTCTACTCTCAATTTTTCACCATTTTTTTTAAAACACAAAAAAGGAGCCCAGAAAGACGTTTCAGAAAAAGTGACATCTATGACTCCTCTATTTAATTCACCCCAAAAATCCATCAGTATATTTGCTCATTATCATGTCTGCTCTTCGGTTTCAGGGAAGAAGGGTTCTGAAATGACTAAACCATGGTCACTCTGTTAACTTTAAACATAAGATATATATATATATATATATATATATATATATATATATATATATATATATATATATATATACACAGCAAGTTGTATGTATATATATATATATATATATATATATATATATATATATATATATATATATATATATATATATATAAATGTCTATTAGCCTGTCTCTCACTGGTCTGTGTGCCAGTAGGCTAGTGAGAGACAGGCTAATGAGAGACATATATGCATATCTCTTTATTATGTCTCAAGTTAACACAACTGATAGCTAACTGCACCGGTAACATCAGCTCAGCTGCTGGACCACGTAGGTACAGTATCTGTGTAAGGATGTTTGTAATGGTAAAAGCAGCATCACAGGGGGTTGAGACATGGGTATACTCAATGCTGACTGAAAAAGAAATGTGTTTTCTCCATATACCTACATATACCCTGGACTACACCACTGCCAAAGGCCCTCTACTTTTTCATATTCTGGATCAGTATCCAGAATGATTCCTTTACCTGGATCAGTCTTTGATATATTTTACAACCTGTTGGAAGCTTGGCCTGTATGTTTTTCCTAAGTACTCTAACCTTATTTGTTGGAGTTACATGCACAAATGTTAAAACTGGCCTAGCTCACATGTTAAAGAATCCTATAAAAAAAATTCCTGGATCCAAACGGTGACTGGATCACCAGAAATTTAAATCACTTCTTACTTTTTACATTTCCAACAACTCCTGAAAATTTCATGAAAATACATCCATAACTTTTTGAGTTATCTTGAACACAAACAAACGGCAGTAAAAACATTTCCTCCAGACTGAACCTTTGTTGTGATGCAGATCAACCCCATAATCTGATCACTGATTGCTTTTTCCATCTCTGAGATTTCCTGAAAATTTCATCAAAATCCTCTCATGACGTTTTGAGTTGTGTTGCTAAGAGACAGACGGATGCCGATGTCATATGGCCTCCACCTTGGCAGAAATAATAAGACCAGAATCAACATTGCCAAACTACGTAAGCGTAGAGCTGTCATCCTCATAAAATAAAAGTTTGGGCCTTATTACGTTACAACGTGATAGCTTGTTGTAAAAACGTGAAACATATCACGTTATAACGTGATATGTTTTATTGTAAAAACGTATAACCACTTGAACACTGGCGGGATTACATCTCTCAGCTGGCCCGGGAGCGCCTTGGGACCCCCCCGCAGAGCTGGCGAATGTGGCTGGGGAGAGGGAAGTCTGGGCTTCCCTGCTTAGGCTGCTGCCCCCGCGATCAGAACCCCGATAAGCGGTAGAGGAGGGATGGATAGATGGCACTTGGATGCACCGATGATGTTTGCATTCATAGCGATTCTTGCGCCGCTCAAGTTTCAATTAGAAATGATGCCACGTCATGGGGATTGGACTAATTTTTCCTTCTGTACAGACCCATGCCTTTTAAAACTGTCCTTAAACTACGCATATTTATTACAATGTGATCAACAGTGTTCCAAAGCACCATAATTTCACAATGTCTCAACTCAAGTAAGAAGAAAAACTCTATCAAGTCCTGTAAATGAGCCATTTATGATCTCCTATCCACCCCGCACACAATTTCCTCATCTAAAGTCGAAAATTACCAAGTTCACGTTTTCAGATACATGGTGTTTCATGTTTTTACAATAAAACTATCACGTTATAACATAATAAGGCCCAAACTTTTTTTTTATGAGGATGACAGCTCTACGCTTCCGTAACCCCACGCACAATTTCCTCGTCTAAAGTCGAAAATGACCAAGTTCACATTTTCAGATACATGACATGTTTCACGTTTTTACAATAAACATCACGTTATAACGTAATAAGGCCCAAACTCTTTTTTTATGAGGATGCCAGCTCTACGCTTCCGTACCAAACCGACTCAATGACCTGGTTAAAACTTCCAAGTTAGATTTTGGTCTGAGTTGATGCGCTCCACAGCACCATCCATATCTTGTACTGAACCTTTAATTTATCTGGGAAAAGTACAGGACTCTTTACAGACATTAAAGATATGACAAGAAAAATATGTGACAGTTTATGGAAGTGTTTGTTGGCATGTGTGATTTACACATTTCACAGTCCACAGGATACACAATTTATCAGCGATGCAAAAAGAATTTAGGCTCCTTCTCAGGCAATCAGAAAAGATTGGAGCAATTATTTTATGCTTCACACCTTTGCTGACACAGATGCATAGAAAAAAACATCCTGATAAAATCAGCTCTGCATCAACTCAGCTGAATCAGCAAAGAAAATCAGTCATTTTTCTCAGTTGTGGACATCTCTTTGCCTCCTAGAGCCTGATTTATTTCCCATTATTCATGGTGTATCATGTGGAATCGGAGGAAGACTTTCAGTTGAAAATGACATAATTTAGGTGAATTTTTCATTAAAGCAAAGATGGATTTAATACTCCAGTGTCCCCCCACATGGTTATTAAATCAGGCCTGTTTGAGATAATGGATCTTTAAAATTCTACAAGCAGCTCTCCCAGTCTCTTCTCACTCACATCCTTTTCCTCCCGATGGACTTCCTCACACACACACTATATTCATTACAGGATAACTCAAGTTTGGGGAATGAGAGTGAGAGCGTGTGAAAGAGATTTCCAGTTGATAACATGTTCATGAAGAGCCTTGGAAAAGAAGCTGTGGGTGCTAGAAAATCTGATGATTTCGATGAGCAGCAGAGAGTGAAGATCTGGGAAAGAATAGCAATTTCAATCCAACCTGAGTCGAAAATGTCAATAGTAGCTCACGAGGGTGAGGCACTTAAGAGGAAAGTAAGGCAGCTGCACTGAAGTCAACTTTCTTTTCTGAGATCCAGGCAAAGTTGTGAAATCTATAGCTGTCACATTTGATGTTAGCATTGATTCATGAGGCTGGCACACTGAAAAGATTGTCAGCTTCAAGGGATCTCACTGTTTAGCTATGCAAAGCTTGCTTTTAATCCCGTAGCAGGTTTATGCGCTTCCTGCTTTGTGTGCAGTCCTGGCTCTGCACAGCAGAGTAGCATAATGTCTTATGATTGGAATATTGAGCTACGCATGACTAGAAATAACAAAAAAAAAAAAAAACTTCTATAAAAGCAACTGTAGGTTTGTAATTTTGGCCATATGCATAAAGAATAAAATGTATTCTAGCAAAAGGTAAATTGCAGCCATATTTGTAGTTCAACAATTTATTGAAATAAGTGAGAAATGATGCTAGGAACTGTAAGATGCAATATGACAGGCTTTTCAGTACTTTTCACTTAATAGAGGGACAATGTTTTGCTGCAAAGCATGAGGCTGTGAAGAAAAGGGAAGGAGAATTTAAGAAAAGATTTGACTCCTTCACGGCAAATTTCCCTCAGTTCCATTAAACATGCATAGCTCAAAACCATTTTTACAATGACGTGCCACCATCAATATCTCTGTACGAAATCATTTTATCATTGTTTAGTATCTGCCTCCAAATGCTGGATGTTTTTTTTTCTTTATCGAAATCATTCCAAACCATAGGCCTCAAAGAAAATTGGCTCAGTCCCTGCGTGACGGGCCAACAGGCCAACATTATGTTTAATTGTGTGTGATGAACACCCACTTCTACCCAGCAGCATAATTTTACCTCTAGAATCATAAGCGCATGGCCCCTTGTTGAAACTGTCTCCAGATGAGCTGCACATATTAGCACTTTCCACTATGAATGCATTTTTCCCCTCTATTGTTTCATGACACCTTTGTTTGCTGTAATGCAGATATTGGCACCGTGCTGGGCTCATCAGGCCTTTTTTGTGTGTTTTTGTGATTTTTATCTTTCCTTTTTTTGTCTTCTGTTTTAATGTCCTCACAGTCAAATTTTAAGAGTCAGGTTAAACACATTAGTTCCCAGTAAAGATTGGTAGAATGTGGTTGCTCTCTACTCAGTTGGATCAGAACAAAGTGCTTTGCCATCACTAAGTTGGCAAGAATGTTCCACCTGACATTTCTGTTTTGTCAGAAATATTAGCTCTGATGGTTCATTTATAAGTCAGGCAGAAGTCAACTTTAACTTTAAAGTGCTGCTAAATCTGCCTTTTATTTTCATTATGAAAACTGTTTTGAATTTCTCCTGTCTGGAGTCAAATCAGCACATCTGGCCATCACAAGATTTCTGGTTCTACTTTCCCAGACTCTGACTGTGTTCTAATCAAAGGTGATCAGATATTTTATGATGAATACAAAGTCAATGTGTTTTTGCTCATCTGGACTGTCTCAGCATCGTCTCTTAAATGTAACAGTCTTGTCATCATGCTGGAATCTTAACAATAGTCCAAACCTTCAGAGAGATCAGTTTTGTGGCTATTTTGAGTGGAGAAGTTCATAGTTTTGCTTTCATTACAAAACCTTTTCATTGTGCACTTGTCTATTCCTATAGACATGAAATTACACACTGATTTAAATCCAATGTACAATTGTCTTACAACTGAACAAATGGGTTTGTTAACAAACACCCTACATGCTGTACTCTGTTGTATCTCAGTGTATTTTAAAAATTTGCAGCTGAATTCATGAATATACATACTAAAGATGCATACGTTGATTTTCAGCCATTTTGCATGACTGAGAAGAAACAAGGCAAGTTTATTAGTTTAGCACATTCATGTACAAGACTATTTAAAGTGCTCAACATAAAGCATTAAAAGCGAAACAGATGGATACAAGAAAGCATTAGAAAGCAATAAAAGGCAGCAACAAATAGCAAAAATCACAGTAAAATCATAATAATAAAAACAAAATAGTCATCCAGCACCTATCTCAGCCTCATCCTCTCTCTGAACTAAAAAATAAGACAAAAAAATAAGTTTTTGACTTGGGGATGAACCTTTACAAATGACTCGGTGGCTTAAAATTTTACTTTGACTTGCTTTGAAAAGACCCCTGATGTCCTCCTCTCTGTTGTTGGAGACCAGCATACACCAGCAATGCAATGGTTGCAGGACTGGTAAGCAGGCTAAAGCCTTCCACTGTAGCCTTCCAAAGCCTCCTGGCATATTTCTTTTGTTTGTATTTTTGTTGTTTTTATGTACAATGGGACAAAGTTAAATATTTCAGACATTTTTAACTCGGTTTAAAAAAAAAAAAAAAAAAAAAAAATTGCATTCAAGTTTTTTAATGTTTTTCTTTAAGTAAGTTTAATAATTATCTGCAATTCCTGTAAAAGACTTCTGAGTTAGTTGTTTAGCTTTTCTATCCGTCGTTTGTTTGAAATAATTTTTCAACTCAAAGGGAGTTTGGATGCTGAACTGCGTCAGCTTTCAAAGTGTCTCCCTCACTGATCTCTTGCTGCGATGAAAGGCTCAGGCTGCATCAGCTTTCTTTCTTTGTTTGCAGTTCCCATGGCCGCTGCCTGCAAAGTTCACCTTTCTAGTTAAGTTTGAAAAAATATACCACTTGTTTGTATGACTGTGATCCTTCATGTTATTTCAATCTTTTAATCATCCAACATACTTTGTTCTTTCCTGTCTTTGAATAACAACTAAGATGTTGCTGATCAGGTAAAACTAGCTCACATTACACAACAGCCTTGCAGCTGGAGGTGCAGACTGGTTGGAATACTATGCTGTAATTATATACAGCCATACACAACATAAGTATGCGATCATATAAAAATGTAGGAAACAATATTTTTGATATAATGGATGAAAGTGTTGTCACAGCCTGTTTTCTTGCTCTGCAAGTTGAGTTTCACTCTTTACAGAAATGCAAATGCAGCCCAAAGCACAGGCTACCTTGAGCTTGAAGTGAAAAAATTACAAATCCATACACCATGGATTGTTGTGGAAGGAGGTCAGCATTAATGTAAAGTGTATCTGACTTGCAGTAAATCGGCTAAAACAAGCAAAAATCCTTGTTCAGCTTGCAAGACAACACTTGCTTTGCTGATTCATACGTAAAATATATATAAATAAAACAATGACTACATGCTTTTTCCTTTGTATGTGGTGTTTATCAATCAGTCATATAATGTATACTATATAAGAGTAGATTGCATAAAAACAAGGTAGAAGTAACAAAATATAAAATACAATAATGAAGTTTATAATTAACATCAAACACCAAATACTTTGTGCACTACAAAAGGTTAGTTTAAACTGAGATAATTTACAGGACACTGATGAAAAAAATGCCTAATGCAAAACTTAAACTGTAAAATTCAGTAAAACAACATAAAAGGCTGAACATTCAAATTATGACATCATGACAGGAAGACCAGCAATATGATACTATATCAAGGGAACAGCAGGAACATTTTGTGGATATATTGTGAAGGGATTTGTGTACCTGGCCCTTTCCCTAGTCTCTGGTTGACTTAAATTTATGAAAGCGTGTGTGTGTGTGTGTGTGTGTGTGTGTGTGTGTGTGTGTGTGTGTGTGTGTATAAACAAAACAGATGGTAGAGAAATGCTTTCTATTATCAGATTTCTACTAGTTCCGAGTGCTGAGTAGCATTAAGCAAATACTGCACCTATATGTCTGAAACATGACTCAAATTTGCTCTCAAATCAAATCACCATTGATTGATACTTCAAAGAGAAGAAAGTTAAATGTCATTTGTTTTTTTCTCCTGCAAATTTGATGCAATAAAAGTATTTTCTTTTATGTGTACAGTGTGCAATTAATCTACACTGTACTATGATGTTTTTACTTTCTGGGACCTTAAATATGAGTATCAGAACTGCAGCAAAACTACTATTAATTCATGGTATCATAATGACAGGAAATTTTTTGTAATGTCCAACTGTAGTTGGAGCCCTGTGACGCAGAATCATCTATGAGCGAGATGAAGGTTAGCTTGTGCAGGTACAGTGCCACCAGCACAACACAGCAGAAGTAATGCAGCACCTGCAGAACTGCACCTGACAGATGTCCAGAATTCAGAAAGAAAAAAAAATTGTTTTGACACTTCTAAATTTCCATGAAGGAGAAAATTGTACATGTAAATGCAGCTGGAAACCCTGCACAGAAATAGTTTTTATCCTGAACAAATCCATCATTTTGTGTAATTAACAGTTCGACTGTAGGAGGATTTCTTAATGTATAATCAGACATGCTTCAGGACCCTGTTACCTCAGAGTTTGCAGCATTAACTCTTCCCCTTTCTGCCTGCTGTACCTTCATAGACTATATGTTGACTCTGAACTGTTTGCAGGTTAAACTAATGTAAACACTGAATCATTACTTCAGCTTTTTTAATCTGTCCCCCCTTGGCAACACTGTTTGTCCTCTCAAACAAGAGGTGATGCCTTCAGGACACAACAGTGTGTGTGGACTAAAAGTAGTGCAACTTCATTCAAACCAAATTGATCAGAAAAGGTGATAAAGAAAAAGACTGTTTTAGGATTTTTATACAGGATTTTTATTGTTTGAAGCGCAATTAAATTGATATTTTACTGCTCAGTAAAATTGTCTCCCAGACATCTGAATCCATAACAGCAGATCAGTTACACCATTTAATTTGCTCCATAACAGGGATCACCGAATCCAGACCTCTTGGGTCAGTGTCATACAGGTTTTCAGTGTGTCCCTGCTCCAACACACCTGACTCCATTTAAATGGATTGTAATATTTTCAAACTTCACTTTATATTTTGCCCTATTTTAGCCCTGTTATGAATGGTTTAAAGTTTGTGTTTCCAGTAGAGCTTTTCTGTCTCACTGTGTCCTTCAGCTAGGACTCTCCCAGAGGGACAGATGAGCAAGAACACACAGTGACATAAGCAAAAACCAGATGTAACAACGACTCATCAGTTCAATTTCAGTCAGGTCTGTTGCATTAGAAAAAACGTCTCCATTCAACATTCACACACACTGAAGAGCATTTTTCCCGTGAGCAGAGGATGGCCTGCTCACGTCAGTGATAATCGGCCAGTTACAATCAGTTCCATGCCAAACCAGGCCAACGTACGAGGCAGTTTCCCAACCTAAGAAGACAAAATGTGATCCGTATTCAGTGCTTGGAGCTAAAGTCCTCTTGAGCCCAGCGCTGCAATGCTTTACCTGTGACCTGAACATAGAATACAATCTTACTGAGTTCAAACAGATCTCCTACTTGCTGTTCTCTGACTTCCAATAAAGAATCAGGTTTTAATAGGATCCAACAGGGTATGAAGTTCTAATCAATGACTCATTAATTTGTGATCAATGGGAAATGATGAAATCTGAATTATATTTACAAGCATACTCTTTTCTTTTTTTTACCCCTATCTCACGTGACGTGTTAGTTGCGCTGATGCACTTTTCCTCCTGTATAGAAATTAAAACCTGAGTGTAAATGCTGTTGGGGAGGGTTGTAGCTGCTGCTATATGAGAAGTGTTTTGTCAACAGTGTTTTTACAGAAAACACGACCTCGTGTCCCTTCAGGAGTTCCATACAACTTATCCATGACAGACTAGTTTTAATCAGTGCAAGCAGAGCAGGTTTTTCCAGTTCTGGCATGGCTTCAGCTTCTCTTACAGCAATTATAAAATAATTCCTTGTCATGAATTCAACAGCAAGTGCAAGCCAGAGGGATAAATATGCTTAAATCCTAATAAAGTGTCATCTTTAGACAGCTGGTGGGCCTTGTTTTTTTATATTGGCTGTAAAGGTGAAGTAATGGGAAATCCGTAAGAGCAACTCATTATCTATTTACAGGCATGGTAAATGTTCAAAACCAAAGTTATTGAGTTACACCCCCCCCCCCCCCCACCCACCCTCCGGCGAAGCAAAATAAAAAGGTTTTTGAAACCAGTTCAGCAGGTGCATAAAGATCACATCTGACATTTAGGTATATTCTGAAGGATTTGAGGTGAAGAAAGTAGCTTGAATACAAAAGTGTCTCTGCACACCAACGTGATGAATAAGAAAAAGGTTTATTGCAATTATTAGCCATCAAAAACAGAATCTGTGAGACTACAAGGCCAATTTCTGAAATCCCCCAGACCGTCTGTACCCTTACATAGAAGATAGACAAGGTCATTGCTGAATTCACATCTGGTCCAATCCCTCGACCTGCTCTTCCAAACCGTATAGAGCATAGAGACATCTAGAATGCTGAGAGTCAGACCATTAAGCTGGATGTTACTGGCTGTGTGAGCCTCGAAAAGAAAACTATCTGAGAAGTTTCCCCTCATTTTTGAGAAGCTCTTGCTCCAATCCTATAATCTAACCTTGCCTTAACTACAATCTTGACCCAAAAATTGTGGGGTTTTTTCTAAAGTAGGACTTGCTGGACAATATGGCATGGTTATTAAAAAAGTGTCTCTGTCTGATCCAAGTTGTATCTGTGATCAGTCATGTAATAGCATTGATCCGGAGAACAGATCACTTGATGAGGGCTGCAAGATTGTTTAGAAAATCAATAATTGTTTTTATTCAATAGATATACACATTGAAATAAACATGAAAGTCAATTATGTTTTTCCCAGAAAAGGAAAAAGAGCCAGGTTTACGGCTGAATTGGAAACAACACAAAAACACTTCTGGGGTTAATTGTGAAAACCTCATAAAAATAAAAACAATGGATCTAATAAAATCTGAAAATAAGACAATAAAGTGTGGCCTACTGAATATTAGATCCCTCCCAAATAAGTCTTTATTAGTCAATGACTTGATAGGTGATCACCACATTGATTTATTGTGTCTTACGGAAACCTGGTTACAGCAAGAGGATTATGTTAGTATTAATGAAGCTACGCCAGCTAACTATTTAAACTTTCACATTCCTAGAACTACAGGCAGAGGAGGAGGTGTTGCAGCTATTTTTAAGTCAGAATTTTTAATTAATCCTAAGCACAAAACTAACTATAAATCCTTTGAATTCCTGACATTAAATTTATCTCATCCAAAATGGAATTCAGAGAAACCGCTCCTTTTAGCATTAGTGTATCGCCCACCTGGACCTTACTCCGAGTTTCTGACCGAATTCTCTGATCTCTTGTCTGAGTTAGTGCTGACTACTGATAAGGTCATTGTACTAGGTGATTTTAATATTCATGTTGACGTTGAAAATGATAGTTTAAACATTTCCTTTAGCTCTATTCTAAACTCAATTGGGTTTTCACAAAATGTCAATGGAGCCACTCACTCTTGATCTTGTTCTAACATATGGTATTGAGACTGATAAGCTCAAAGTATTTCCTCAAAACCCTGTCTTGTCCGATCACTTCTTGTTAACCTTTGAATTCACTTTATTTGATTACTCACTGACCAAAAATAAATTCTACTATAGTAGATGTTTATCAGACAATAATATTACAAAATTTAAACAATCAATTGAATCAATTTTTTCACATCTACCATGTGTTAGCATGACTGAGAGTCCCCCTTTAAGCCTTACTCCTGCTCAGATTGATCAACATGCTGATACTATAACAGCTTCAATGCGTACAACCTTGGATAATGTTGCTCCCCTAAAGAAGAAGAAATTAGGTAAGATTATGAAGGCTCCCTGGTTTAATTCCCGGCTTCGAGCTCTAAAACAGGCATCAAGGCGTTTGGAAAACAGATGGCGTTCATCAGGACTAGAGGAGTTTCACTTAACCTGGAAAGAAAGTTTAAGCGTATACAAAAAAGCCTTACGTACGGCAAGAACAGCTTATTATTCATCATTGATAGAGGAAAACAAAAACAACCCTCGGTTTCTTTTCAGCACTGTAGCTAGGCTTACTAGGAGCCGGAGCGCTGTGGAGCCATGTATTCCTTTCTCACTTAGCTGTGATGATTTCATGTATTTTTTCAGGAATAAAATTGACACTATTAGAGATCAAATCCACAATAATCTTCCTTCCACTTATAATGTTGAGCCTGTTGTGGTCTCCGAAGCATCCTTAGAACCAGGATCTGACTTGTGTCTAAATAGTTTCTGTCCTGTCCAACCCTCTGAATTAACTAAAATAATAGCTTCATCTAAACCATCCACCTGTATCTTAGACCCTCTCCCAACGAGCCTCTTTAAGGACATTTTCCCTTTAATTAATACATCACTACTAAATCTTATCAATATGTCTTTAGTGACAGGATACGTACCACAATCATTTAAAACTGCTGTAATCAAGCCTTTACTTAAAAAGCAATCTCTGGATCCAGAGGTGATAGCAAATTATAGACCTATATCTAACCTCCCGTTTATGTCCAAAATTCTGGAGAAAATAGTTTCAGCTCAGCTACATGCCCACCTGAGCAGAAATAATTTATGCGAGGAGTTTCAGTCAGGATTTAGAGCTCATGATAGTACTGAGACAGCATTGGTGAAAGTTACTAATGACCTTCTTATGGCCTCAGACAAAGGACTTGTGTCCGTACTTATCTTGCTTGATCTTAGTGCTGCATTTGATACAGTCGATCATAACATTCTGTTACAAAGACTGGAACAGGTGATTGGAATTACAGGTACAGCGTTAAGCTGGTTTAAATCATATTTATCTGATAGACTTCAGTTTGTTCATGTAAATGACAAGTCCTCCTCCCAAACTACAGTAAGTCATGGAGTTCCTCAAGGTTCTGTACTTGGACCAATACTCTTCACGCTATATATGCTCCCTTTAGGCAAAATTATTAGACAGCATGGAATAAACTTTCATTGTTATGCAGATGATACTCAACTATACTTATCCTTTAAACCAGATGAAACAAATCAGCCCAATAGGCTACAAAATTGTCTCATAGACATAAAGACTTGGATGTCTAGAAATTTTCTCCTCTTAAACTCAGATAAGACTGAAGTAATTCTCGTTGGATCTGAAAAACTCAGAGCTAAATTTTCCGGTTTTGTAATGAACCTGGATGGCATTACTTTAGCTTCCAGTGCTACAGTGAGAAACCTTTGGAGTAATATTTGACCCTGACCTGTCCTTTGGCCCACATATTAAGCAGGTTACTAAAACAGCGTTCTTTCATTTACGTAATATAGCCAAAATTAGGGACATTCTGTCTCGGAGTGATGCAGAAAAACTGGTTCACGCTTTTGTTACTTTGAGACTAGATTACTGTAACTCTCTATTACTGGGCTGTCCTAAATATGCCCTGAAAAGCCTTCAGCTGATCCAGAATTCTGCAGCCAGAGTCCTGACCAGAACCAGCATGAGAGATCATATTTCTCCAGTTTTAGCCTCTCTTCATTGGCTGCCTGTTGAATCTAGAATAGAATTTAAAATCCTTCTCCTTACATATAAAGCCCTCCACAACCAGGCAACACTATATATCAAAGACCTCATTGTTCCTTATATACCAACCAGAGTACTTCGTTCGCAGACTTCAGGCTTACTTGTGGTTCCTAGAGTCTCAAAGAGCCGAGCAGGAGGCAGAGCCTTTGGTTATCAGGCCCCTCTCTTATGGAATAAGCTCCCAGTTAGTGTTAGGGAAGCAGACACCCTCCCCACCTTTAAGACTAGGCTGAAGACTTATCTTTTTGATAAGTCCTATAGCTAGGGATGGTTAGCATCCCTTAGTTATGCTGCTATAGGTTTAGACTGCTGAGGGACATTTCCTGATACACTGAGCTTCTTTCTTTTTCTCTTTATCTCTTTCTTTTACCCCCCCCCCCCCCCCCCCCCCCCCCCATAACAGTGTTGCATCATTAACATGTATGTCTCCTGTCTCAGCAGGTCTCCCTTGCTGGGAGTAGCAGTTCCTGTTGTCTGTTGTCTTTCTGTCCTCTTCCCCCCACACAGCAGAGGCAGATGGCTGCCTGTCCTGAGCCGGGTTCTGCCGGAGGTTTCCTTCCTGTTAAAAGGGAGTTTTTTCCTTCCCACTGTCGCCTGTGTGCTTGCTCAGGATGGGAGATTGAGTTGGACTCAACTCAATCTGTTGGTTTCCTTATATAGGCTGTTATGAATTGGCCTTCATTATGTTTTCCCCTCTGTCTGTAAAGCGTCTTGAGATGGCATTGCCGTGATTTGACGCTATATAAATAAAGTTGAATTGAATTGAATTGAATTGAATTGAAAAAGAAAGAAATAGCTTGTTGTTAAAGAAAGCTTGTTGTTAAAGGCACAATCAGCTTTGTGATATTAAATGCAGTGGGGGGTACAGACATACAAATTCAGAAACTGGGGGAAGAAAAAGTTTTGAATTGCTTGCCAGGTCATTTAAAAGTCCCATGTGGAGTTTTTGAACACCAGTAGCAGTAAATAGAGTGCAATTTTTTATTCATCAAAAGCACATTGGGATTTATTTTCATGTTGGTGTGACAGCCACAGCCATCTGTTCCTCGCAGGTTTGCTGGCTCTCCATTCTCTGTTGCAGGTGTTGTGCCTGACCACTTGCTGGGCTGCTCTGGTGGGCACTTTCCATATACTTTGTTAGTCCTTATTTATTTTTGGCTGCCTGACTTGATTAGTTGATTGTTTGCACTTAAAAAGAAAAGCTTTTTTTTTTTTTAAAAAAAAAAAAAAAAAAAAAGTCTTTCTCAAACTTCAGCTTTGTCTCTTTCTTGAACTGTGGAAAAATGTTGTTTCTTGCCCCTTTTTGCTTTTATTTCTATTCTTTAAACTAAACCACCACAGTTTCGTACATGAATGTCTCTTAAAGTGACTTTAATTGACCATTACACACTAATAGCAGGTGCGTGGTTCTACAACAGTGTTCGCAACTCTTGCAAAGCAAAATATGTCACTGACTTGGAAAATAGTACATTCTTTCATATCTACATTCCTATTATCAAGTGCAACTTTTTAAAAACAGAAAATGAAGTATTCAAATTTATGTTCAGTTTGGTAAAGCTTTAAAAGCTAAACATGAACAAAAACTTTACAATCTCTTCATATACCTCAGAT
This sequence comes from Telmatherina bonti, assembly GCF_933228915.1. Lineage (NCBI taxonomy): Eukaryota > Metazoa > Chordata > Actinopteri > Atheriniformes > Telmatherinidae > Telmatherina > Telmatherina bonti. The sequence continues at coordinate 36,082,958 of NC_136619.1, read as the reverse complement.
TCTCTGATTTTCAATGAAGGCGACGAGTCAGCAATGTTCTCATGGAGACGTATTGCTTTCATCTTTCCTTGCTGTAAGCCCAGTGCAAATACAGGGCATATGTTGTGTTTTATATTCAGGTACCCTGGTTGCTATAGGGAAAGAAATAAATATCTTGGATCCAGGTAAAGCATGCACATATGGGGCATGGGCATGTCTCCACACCAGCCAACTATTGGCTGGTTTTGCACACACTGAGCAGGATACAAATTTAGAATGGGAGCTTGTATTTCTGCTATACTTGTGTACTACACAGAAGATGTTGTGTTTTTGGTGTTCCAGATACATATTTGCTGATGTCAACAACTGTTGGGATATAGTAAATACACTGACATATGGATTTTTTTATGTAATATTTTTTTTATCTCATATAAGGAGGGACTTTCTACAATCATTTGTCCACATTGCACTGAAGTTCATCTAAAAACACATGAAATTTCTGGGTTTTCTGTTCAATATGTTCAGCATGTGTGCAGAAATGTGCTGTGGCATAGCCCAGTATCCATTCAGACCACATGAATTATTTACCATTACTAAGTCAGTTGCAGGTTTTGTCTGATTTATGTTTGTTTTTAATATGAAAGCATCATCTGCTTGAACCGGTTTTATCCCATACCATATTTTGGTTGGAAAACCAAAATAGTATCTGTCAGCTGCCAGATAGATACATTAAGAGGTAGATTTTAATATGCAATGATGGAAATGTACTCAAAAATATGTATACAGGAATTTTGATAATTTGTTTATTTTATTTAGTTTTTTGTGTGTTATTGGTTTAAACAGAAAAAGATTTTCTTTAACATTTAACTGTTTTTCTATTTCAAACTTTAAAAAAGAGAGCGTAGTAGCAAGTTGTTGTTTTTTTTTTGTGCAAAGTCCTTTTGAACCCAGTGTACGACCATCCCAGGCAGAAACAGCTGAGTGCAGAAAGCACAGAATGAAATGATATATGATGCCCTTTGTATCTGCTTAAAATGCCAGAGTATATTTCCTTCCATGTAAGCAATTTTTTTTCTCAGTTCTCAAATTCTTGAATAGGTGTGGGACAACAGTGACAGATGACTAATGTGATAATGCAAGAAACAGACATGATTAATTAGCTCCTGAACATTGTGAAGCAACTCTTATCTCTTCTGCTCTCCAACGGTTTACTCTCACATTTACAGTCATTCATACAGAGCACATATGTGTTAACCAAATTAGATGTTATGCAGGTATTGAGTGAAGTGGTGGGTTCAGTATCTTTATACTAAAACAAGTATCATTAGCGAACATTATACTGATTAAAGCCTATTTGTTGATATTATATTGCATTCTTGCCATTAGAAGAGCCTACAGAATGGAGCTTAAAAACATATTAAAGAATTCCCCTTGGAGAAAGTAGGGTTTAAAGGAAGCAGGTGACCCTGAAATATAGCTTCAGAGTAAATAAACTAAGTAATAATTGTACTTTTTTCTCTTTCTGTGTGCAACTAAAGCATCCCTCAAGCTTTGCTTGAAGTCTTTGTATTTAAACAGCAAGTTACCAAATACAACCATGTTCACCACCGTCTCCTAGTATCACATCCAGCCAGAGTTTAATCTAGTTCAGCAGAGAGGCACATAATTAATTTGCCATAAGCAGTAATGAGTTGCATTGTAATGTAGCATGTAATCACATGCTGTCTAAGGAAGCATGCCCCTGGTGTTTACCTGTACCTCTGGATACACCTGTCTTAAGACGTTTTCTCACCATAACAGATTCACCCCTCCGTTCCCTACATTAAAGTACATCAAAGACATTTAATTTCTCTTCTTTTGTCGCAGACATGTGAATGTGTTTGAAAGGAAAAGCAGCAAACAAGGTCGAGCAAGAGAAACTGGGAAAGTAATATCATCCTCTTCATTGCAGGCCCCAGATGACTGAGTGTCCTCAGTGCAGTGGTGTGTGGCGGATTTTAATCAGCCCTTCACCTCAGCTACAGCATGATACGCACCACAGGAGCAGTGGTACCCGGAGACACACAACTGACACAGAGGAACTCCTAATGGCACTAAAAGTGGCCAATAACGCAGGACATTAATTATCAATAGAGGCTCAGCATGAACAATGTTCGCTGTGTGGCAACTCAAACAACAAGAGCATCTCAAAGTGACTGCATAGTGGCAGGGCAGATGATTATGAAGGAAATTATCTTTGTGACTGATTACCACCTGTCGCAGACGTCAAATGTTGTTTGGGATGTGCATTTCACTTGAAATGTGAGCTTTGTGGAGTTGACGTGGCCCCACCGAAACAAAGGCGAACACGACCATGTCTGGAACTGCTCTTGTAAAGTTGCTGCTCGGGGGGGAAAAAAAGTGGCTGCAATAAGGAGCCATCACGCTCATCTCATTGTGTCAGCAGTTGCTGCAGCAGCTGCTTTGCAGTCAGCTCAGATTGTCATCCGTGCAGGCATTTCCCCACACAGCACCGGCTCGCAGCTTTCAAATTATAAATGATGGTTGCCTTCTTTCATTCTCAGACATTTCTGTGGGAGAGTGTCAGCTAAGGAATCACAAAGCATCTCGGCATGTGGATATGCGGGAAGCTGTGCACGTGCACGACTATAGCTTTGTAGATGCTCTCGTTTTGTGAGAAAATTAGGATTTTTACTTTTCCACAACGATACAGTAGCCATTTGTGTAGTGTGGGTTTGACTTTCCACTTGCAGCTTTTGCTTTGGTCTCAGCCTCCTCCTGAAAAATAGATTGTCTGTCTGGATCTGCTTGAGTTCTTACTTTCTTCACTTTTCTGTTGCTGACTTTATACGTTAACCATCAGTAAAATGGGAAGAGTTTCCAATAGGAAACAGCTATGTTAGTCTGTTTTTGTCATTGACGAGCTCTGTAACTTATTTAAGGAGTAACATCAATTCATATGTCTATATTTGCTCTGCTTCAGACTTCGTAATAAAATATCGATGCACTGACCTTTTAGGAAAGAACAAGACCCAGAGTTTAAGTTTAAGAACCATCTGTAGTTGGAAATCCCATTCTTTCGACAGTACACTGCTCTTCCAAAGGGAAGGTGGACATCCTCCCATGACTGAAATTAATGGCCTGATAATGAACTGGTTATTAGTTACTGCATGACCTTCAGCCTCCAGCACACCCGTGTTCATCATAAGGATGAGCTAATTGAATTCCCTCGGCCACTTTTTTGTACAAATTATTGTATTAGACCATATTTTAACAAACTACAAAGCTCTATAAAGCTGCAGTGTTGGGTGTTCTTTTACCTAAGCTTGCAACTAAACAGCAACAATGTCTTTTGGAAATATTTCCTTTGTTTATTTTGATGACTCAAAAATACACAAGACTTCAGGAATTGCTCTTAATAGCTTTAACTTGAAACTGAATCCAAAAAATTTAAATGTCTTCTTCTTAAAGTGATGAATTTTGCCCAACATTAAAAATAAATAAATAAATAAATAAAACAAAAAGCTTTTTGTTAGCTGGGAAAGTGTAAATGAATCATTCACTTTTCTGTAAATTATGTTTGCTTTAATATCAAGCACTTCTGCATCTCCTCCACATGTATTTTTCCCTATAAATCTGCCCTTTTACAATAATAATTCTTTTAAAATATTGTTTTTAATCCAAATACTTTCACAGCTGTTTCTGCTGTAGATTTGTGCTGGCAGCCACTGGGTCAGACACATAACAGGCAACATCATGTACCGCGCATTTTGGCTGGTAATACTGTAGTTTTCTCTGTCAGACCACATTTGTAAAGTATTATTTTATTTATTTTTTTAAAGCCTAAACCCAGTGGATGATTGCTCTGGTGAGACAGGCAGTGTTTTGGATGATGATGGTGATAATGAACTGGGAATTTGCAGACACTCAGCTGCAGTATACACTTCACTGCAGCAGTCTGGCATATGGTTAGAGATTATCATGCCTCCTCAATATTTGTTGACCTTGATTTGAGCCTTCCTGTGTCTCATACACAATTAGTATTGGTTAATTTCTGTATTCCCCCCTTAGTCAATCTAACCTAGGTGCCAAGTGGGAAGTGACAAGTCCTTAACCAACCTTTCTCAGATATAGCAGGCTGAAGAGCCATATGTGCAGTCCACTACATTGTTGTTGAAGAGCTAGATGGCTGGTGGCTGTCCCATTGACTCACTTAGCTGATCGATAGCTAATTCCCTTAAATAATCAAGGGGGTTCTGCAATGGGAATGTGGTGGGAGGTGTGATAATTGATTACTTTTGCTTTACATTTTCCCCAGTGAGCTCACTCTGTACGACACTCTGCTGCTTTTTCATTGAGCTGTGGAAGAAGTTGCTGAGGTATGCACCTTCCTTGCATCACATTTAGTTAGGACAAATATGCAGAGCTAAAGCTCCTTTCCCAAGAAACGTATGTTTGACTTAATGTGGTAAATGCAGATCTGTTTATTTTCTTTTAGCATACATCTGTTGCTATGATGCAATTTCAGGAATATGATGAAGGATTTGAGTGTTCTCACAGTTTTCACTATTGGTGTGTCTTACACACATCACACTTTTGAATATGCTAAAGAGACCAGAAAATACTCAGTAAGATCTTTAAAAACATTTCTTACACTTACCAAGTAATAAATTTGAATAATTTTAAGTTCATCTGCGCGGAAACTGTGTGAAAAGTTTGTTTAGAATATTTTTTTAAAAAAACAAAAAAGCTGCATTTTCCATTGGCTTAGATGGGAGAATCAGAATTCAGGATTCAGCTGTGCTGCTCTGGAGAGGACTGGAGATGAAGAGGACTGGAGGCAAATTTTTTGCCTGCCTTGCAGTTTTCATTCCTCAGATCTTCTTGGTGTCAGCCTGTTTGCGCGTGTTTGATTGTGTGTGAGGGTTTGTGTGCGAGTTGTTCCGCATTTGTGCTCGGAGGGAAAAAATAAAGTGTGAGAGCAGAGAAATAACATTTTACTGTTGAAGAGGTACTTTGAGTGGCACAAACCATCTGTTGTTTTATTATGTATGCCACAGGTTGTTTATCTGCCAAAACCACAAATGTTGTCAGGACAACCAGACATAAAAGAAGAAAAGTGCACAAGCACTGAGCCAGCAGCATGTCAGCACAACTGACAACTGCAATCTCACAAGTGAACCCACATTGATTCATTTCAAGGTGTAAATTATTTGGTTGGAGACATTTTCTGTGGTGGGGGTGGGATGGGCTGCAGTCTCTGAAGGAGCACACATCTAATCTGCTTTCTTCCTAGTTGCACATATACGCATACATTAATGGTTTTCAAGTAATGTAATAATATGATCTTATTCATATATTTTAACACTAATGACAAACATCATATGAGGAACTGGAAGAAAAACAATAAAATCTCAGTTCTGTGACTGCTGATCATATTTCCTGATCATTAGAAGTGGAGAAAGTTTGTCCAATTATCCTTCATTTTTCTCTGTGCTTTTATTTCTGCCAGATATTTAATTAAATTATATTCCTGCCTTACATTTCATCTCCTAGCTCAATCGATCTAAAAGCTTCTGCTCTTATGAAGCTAATGAGAAACCCAATAGCTGAAATCAAATGAAACTTCAGATGGTCTAATTTCCAATTTGTTTGCACTGTTGTTCCAGATAATGCAATTATTTGCTGTCTGGCCAACAGAAGTGCAATATCACTTCATATCTATGTTTCACAGTATGCGAAGCCATACCACCAGCAGGTAATTAGCGTGGCTGAGAAAAATAACTTGAGACTAGAGGAATGATCCATTCTGGTTTTGTCAAATACAACAAAATGTGAAGATGAACCTTGTTACGGCTGCCTGTATTGTTTTTCAGTTTACTAATTCTGAACCTTCAGCTGGGATTCCTGCTCAAACACAACTCTGATTGCTGCCTCCTGGCTGGGATTGGTCCTTCATGTCACCTGCTCATCTCCACCCTGCCCATTGGATAATTGGAACTCCGGACTCAGCTGACTCCACTAATCACCAGGACTTAAAAGACACCAGGAGTCTTTCATTCAATGGCTACCACTGGCTCAGTCGTGGTCTGCCCTCAGCCTGTGTTGTGGCTCTAACGTGTTGTAGTTCTGGAAGGACTTTTTGACTTTGTATAAAATCCAGTCCTGTTGTGTCTGTTAGTTTTTGTTTTGGAATAGTTAAACCAATGCTGTATTTTGTTGGATAACCACTTTACGGGCTTGTTTTGCTTTTGGTTTGGCTATTTTGAGGCCATTCCTGGCCTATTCTTGCCTTGTCTTCCTCCTTGGACAATAAATCTGTCTTGGTCCACATGTACACCTGGCCACAGGTTTTTCTTTTGTGCGGCTCAATTGCCCTAGCAGAGTCTGGGTCGTAACAAACCTTTTCAGCCGCCTAATTAACTCTGTTATCTCTAGTCTATGCTATGCTAAGCTAACTGTCTGTAAATGACCTTGTGTTCAGTGGACAATAAAAGTGATTTCTTTTTCCCACCAGCAAAAGAATATACTGAATTCCAAAATGTCAAATGTTCCTTTGAGCACCTTTCCCATGCTTTATTTTAAAGCTGGAAAAACACCATCTGTTGATGCATTTCAGAACAGCTGCTACACAAGAAAAAATGTAAATAATAATAACTTGAGGTGAAATTTGCCAGGGTATGATTTTATGCATAATTGCAATTTATATTCCAACCCCCCACCCTCATCCTACAAATGACCTCCTTTTTGTTTAGGCGGGAGGAGGTGAGGTAGGAGGAGGTGAATGGTAAGATATGAGAGCAAAACAATTAGTGAGAAACAGAAGGGATTTTTATGTTCATTAGACTATGATTTATAAATGATATCTATCTGTCCATCTAGCTGTTGTTATATATAGATTTTGTTACTATTTAGATAGTCTGATGCTAAATCAAAGATTTTTTAAATTTGCTATTGCTTTATTTTGATGTTTTTGTTGCTAAAACGCCTGTTTTACAAAACATTTAAGGTAAAGTTAAGAACATTTTCCAGGATTTAATCTTAATTTGCTCACTAATAAGACTGTTTACATTTGAACTGGGACACATTTAAAACATTGAGCTGGTCTTTATTTAAATACAGAGTCGCTCCAGTTGTCGGCAGACTTTATGCCAATAAATACAATAATCTTTTCGAAATACCCATTCAATTATGTCCTGATTATGATGCATTGCTTTTGTTTGTGAGTGTTGCACTTGCAGACTTCCTGACTCCATCATGATTACATTCATTCCTGCTGCTCAAATGCAAACAAGAAGACGGACAATTCAGCCCAGTTAAACTCTGCACTTCATGTAAAACTCTATTCTTTCCCAATTTTAATAAATAAAAGATTTTGGGGATTTGGATAGGATTTTATGCAACACATTCCTCTGACCTCTAAGCTTGTCTAGATCAATCAACAAGTTGGATTACTGCAAAAAAGCACAATCACACCGTGACCTCGAAGAACACATACTTTACCAGAGTTGAGTCATCATCATAGAAATATGTGTCCTACCACCATTCAGACCACTCTGAGATTTTTTTCATGTCAGGCTACCTTCTATTTCCACAGTTCTCCCTTTTCTGATGCTTTGTAAACAGTTCTGTGCCGTCCTCCAGCTTGTTGTTAGCCATGGAACTATGATTTTGGTTGATTTTTATTAAGAGAAATCTAAGCAGCAATGTTGAGCATTTAGCTAAGTTTTTAGCACCTATCCACAAAACACTTGGATTGTTGTTTGTTGCACAACCTGTTCTGGCTTCCCTTTGTTGTTTTAGAGACATCATTTTAAGCTTATATACTTCAGTTGTAGAAACACTGCAGCCATCTAGCATTTAAGCTTCAAATGTAAATTGGAAACCTTTCAGTTATCAATTACCCTTTTATACACATATCTATACCTATTTAAGTCCTGCACATGGAGTAATATTAGTATAAATTTTGCATCATGGTTGCAGTGCCCTGATGAATATATATGTCTAATATTCTCTACTCCTTTAGCTGATTTTCAGTATACCAGCCTCTAAAGCTGTGGAAATCAGAATCAGACATTACTGTACAGCAAGACATACCCAGGATATCTCCGTTAACCTGTGGCTGACTTACCCAGACATTCAGATTCTGGATTAGTGGTACTGTGAAGATTATCATTCAACCCAGGGTTTTCCCATCAAGATTACAGCACATTCACAGTTTAAGAGTTAAAGAAAATGTATGCACAAACAAGTGACATTTACCTTCAAGTCCCTGTCCTGAGAGTAACTGCTACATGTTCCATCCCAAATTGCACTGCACAATTAAAATGGTGATTTCTGTAGTTTAAAGATGTACTAAACACATGAGATTTTCTAAAGTAGTTAAGAGTTTTACATGTCACTAACATTTATAGACCAGGACAATGAAAGTGTTTTAACACCAACAAGTGCAAATAGTCATGATTCCATTTAAATATAGTCTTAGATTTCTGTTACAACTAATGTTACCGTATTAATGAGTGTGGACGACATTAAGTAAAGGTTCTCGGTTGACTTATGAAAGTTTTTCCTTTGCATTTTCACCAGCTAGGTGTGAATTAGTTTGCATCAGCCCATTTACCTCATGAGAAAACATCCCTTAAAGCGACTATAAGCATCTAACTTATTTCTCCTTTTTTCCGCAGGTCTTCCTGAATAAGTGCAGTTGTACATGTTGTTCTGTCTTTCCTGTCCTCTCCACCCCAACCAGTCGAGGCAGATGGCTGCCCTCCCTGAGCCGGGTTCTACCGGAGGATTTCTTCATGTTAAAGGGGAGTTTTTTCCTTCCCACTGTCGCCGCATGCATGCTCAGGATGGGGGATTGGATCAAAGTCATGACTCGATACAATCAGTGGGTTTCTATTATAGGATATGTATGAATTGGTTTGAAATGATGGGGTATGTTGATTCGTGTATGTAAAGTGCCCTGTGACAAGATTGTTGTGAAGTGGCGCTATACAAATAAAGTTGAGTTGAATGCAGCAAAATGAAAAAACAAGCTAACATCTGGGATACAGATTTTTTTTTTTTAACCTTAACCCATTTAACCACTAACTTCATTATAATTCCACTGTGTGAAATGTGATCCGATCTGTCCCAACAGCAAGTAAAACTAATGTAATGGTGTCCCAGCAGACCGAAATGAAGACACATTTTCCCTCGTATCTGATTTTATTCCTGATTGATTGAGGAGTTGATGAAAGCATTATGTCTTTTCTCTGGCTGTTTGACATTGTTATAGGCCCTCCAGCTTTTTACAGGATTGAAAGCAGAGTTATTACTGCACCTTTTATGCAAGAGTTGGCTTCATTTTCAGCCTCTCTCGACTTGTAGAGAAGCCAATGGTTTACTTGTACTCAGCAGTCCTTTCTTGGCCTTATTTCTTCCATATCTTTACTATTATACTTGTCCAAATGCTAGATTCAAAGGCCCCATTCCCATCATCTGATTGGCTTACTTCCATGCATACTGTAAAAGGATAAGAGCTGTGAAAGTGCTTAAACAGTTGGCTCTCAAAACTGGGTCGACACATGTCACTTGAATTTAAAAACCTGACTGATGGCTTTGGGCAAAACTTCTTTATGTGGTGCTCATGCTTTTACCTGTCGTGCATTTAAGCTTCACCCTGTCTCCAGAAAGCATTTACTGGAGACATGCCCTGCTATTTTTTCCCTCACGCTGTAACTCAAAGGCTAGTGGGATAATTTTCCTTTTAGCTGATGCAAAATCCTTCTTGTTTACCTGTTACATTTTAAAATCTTAGCATAGTCTCTTTTTACATCATTTACTTTGTATGTAAGAAAACATTTTTATGGAGCTTTTCTTCCTATAAACATTAGCATAAAATATTTGATGATATTGCTGCAGTACTGCAGCAGTAAGAATTATGACCCTTGTTTGCAGGGGGGAAAAATCAATCATACAAGGTGAAAGTATAAAAAGTGGGTCAATATATTAAAAGAGAAACTATTTTGGTGCGAAATTTCAGTAAGCTGTCATGGTCTATATAGACTTCAGATCTCCGTATACATGCACGCATTCAGGGGCATTTTTGTCTTTGCAGTAAACGAAGCAAACAAAAGTCTTAGTGGAACAGAAACCATGCCGTTCTGTCCTTGGAAATGAATTAATTTTTACTGTCTCAAGAGCATACAGAATCTTGATTTGCATTTAGTGTGAATTTGTTCATTTCTATTGTGTTTATGTCCATTTAGATTTGTCTTTCATGATGCAGTGCACCAAGTTCTCTTACAGCTCCTTACTTAAGGTTGATAGGCAGTAAAGGGAGGGGAAAAAAACCTCTTTAGAGTTTACAGTGATATACCGGGGCCCCTAATGTTATTTCCCTGGACGCAGAGCCATCTGTAGTTGCCTAGATTGGCTTCATGCCCGACTCCACCTTGTTGGTACCTGGTGTATTTCTGGTGGTCTGGCCTTTGTCCTTCCCCCACCAATCCCTGACAATAGTCAGCTCATTAAATCCAGTCCTCCTGTTACTGTGATAGTTCCAGCTGTCGTGATGTGAGCATTTGACTATTGTGGCTCTTGTGTGTGTGTGTGTTTATTTGTCCTGGCTGTTCCTGAGCTGCTTACTTTCAGCCATGTTTTTATTTTGTAAAACCAGTCTGTGAATGGGTTGTCATCATTCTGCAAACACCATTAAAGCTGTAAACAATAAATTAAAGTACTCCATTCTTGGAACATCCAAAGTGTTTTGTCTGCAGGTTTGTCGTTATACTGGGACATTTGATAATAAGCTTCCTGGAACTGGGCCAGGCTGAGTAGCAGTAGCATGGTTTTTCTTTCATTACCTTCACAAAGAACAGATTTTCTTAACTGGTTGTGTTTTAAGTTTCGGTCAGTATCTTGGGGTTAGTTTTTCTTGTTTGTTTGTATTTTTTGTATTTTCTTCTTTCACTTTTTCACTTTCTTTTTTTTTTACACCTTTAGCCTCTTTACATGAATGTCATTTTCTTCTTTCCTTGGCTGAACTGGGTCTAACTGGGGGGGAGTTGTGGTGGCCATCCTCTGGCTAGCCCATAAATAGAAGTCTAGCTCCACCACTGTTGCCAGTGACATTCAGCATAGCATATATTTCTTCATAGCTAATTTAGATGGAAAGATGTTTTTTCTTTTCCATGACAATGAGGTTTAAGGAGCAGAAGAGTGGATTTAACATAAATCAGTGTCTGTACTTGTAAAAGTAGTGCTGTTACAAAGTAGATTATCACAAGTGAACTTATAGCCGAGAGCAGATGTGTTACTTGGTGTCATCAGACATAATTGCTCTATGATGTAGTTGTTGGTGTTTTTCTATATACCCCTGTTGAAAACAAACTTAGTCAGTCAGGCTGATGATGTAAAGGCTAACTGAAAATCTGACTGCTTCCTCTTCAACTCCCATCAGTGCCTTGAGGGTAAATTGTATGTTATCCAAAAATGTTCGGTGCTTCAAATACCACTGCAATACTCCATAGATTTATTGCCGTTGTACTTTAGCTGGAATAAAGCCCTTCCTATTTTACATGCTGCTCTTCAGTATTCATTACCTATCTATGCAAATATCACTCCCCCTGTGTCATCTGCATTTGGAAGCCTTTCATACTTGTTTATCTGTCCTAGAATGTGTTCTGTCAGATGAGGATCCTGACCTTTCAGATCCGCCCCAGTGACCCAACAGCAGCAGCAACCAGTGTAGGAAGATCACTGACAGACAAAACCCTGTTAGACACATGGGTAATGTATAAGCTGCCAACAACAACCAACCTGTGCTGCAAGATAGTGACAGCAGGAGAATGTTAACTTTCTGTCTGGTCTCATTTCTCACATTCTCTGATAGGCTTTGAATACTTTTCTGGAAAATACTCTTGTCATTATGGTCTTTAAAATGTTCTTTTAAATGCCAAACAATCCCTTCACAGGACTGCATGCACGCAATGTAGCATGTTATTTAAAAATACCTTTGGGAATATTAGAGGTACTTAACTGATTCCCCGTGGGCTTGCTCTAACCTAGTTTACATAATTAAAAAAGCATCCAGCTTTAAAACATGCTGAAAACACCTGCACTGTCAACAACTTGGCAAGTCACAGGAAGTTTATTCTATCAATCATTTGTGGTTCAACCACAGGTTTTGGTTCCAAAAACTTTGTTATTCCAAAAAATTTTCTAAAAGGTTTATGGATTATATATCTGCTCAAGAAATACCATATAACAAAGGCATGATTTTTCTTTTGCAGCTTTAATGCAGAAATAATGGGGGGGTTCATATTTTAGTCAAGAATTAAATGAATCATTACATAATTTTATCAATTAACTGTTATTTGATAACTGCTTCATTAATTATAAATAATTATAAATAATTAATAATTAATGTTTAATTTTTTATCCATTTGTTCTTTCATTCACTGTTTTAATTTACACGGAAAAGATTTGTTAAGTATTGTGTACCTTATTAGCAAAAAATATTTCACATCCTCAAAGTTGGTGTCATGCAATATAAATAAAATTAAGAAGCGTTATATATGTTTTAATTCCTTGTTGCAAGTCAACAAAGCAGGAGAGAAAGTATTTTACCAAGCCTAAAAATACTGCAATGAAAACTCGAAATCAAACATTTTCAGGTGAATTTTCAGTCCTACACGAACGGACAAGATGGTAATACTACGAAGCAGAAGTTTTTTAGTTTTCCAAACTGGGATTTACTTCAGGTGATGCACAGGCTTTACTTAACAATTCCAGGGCAAGACTCAGCAGTCCGAGTACAGAATATATTGGTATTTTCTAGAGGTTCAGTGATGAGGGAGGTGGGGGTGTCACGATTGTTAGGAGAATATGGCTTTAGTTTCACTTCCTTCAGTTATACTGTACTGGTTACTTTCACTTTTTGTGTGTATGTGCAGCCGTGTCCATACTGTAGGGGAGGTTGTATGTTAATGATAGGTATAAGTATGCATGAGTGTGTTGGTGAGTTTATACATGTGTACATGGATATTTGTTTTTATCTATGTATTTATGTGCATATTTATACAGATGTATATGTGTGTATCTAGGCGTATATGTATGCTTATTGGTATTTGTATTTATATTTAAAGTGTTAACAGACATCAACATCTAGATATGTTTAAACCAGGTCCTGGGATGGGAGTTTACAGGTTCTTTTCATTCTTTTTTTAAAAATTTGTGTGCATTATGTAATTTTTTTTCAAATTTACTATTATTATTATTATTATTATTATTATTATTATTATTATTATTATTAATATTAAGAAGATGAAGACTAGGAAGAATTCTAAAAAAAAGATATATATTGAATCAAAAATCTAAAGAATAAGGAAACTCTATTGAGAATAGTAATGTACACTTTCTGGACAAGGATGGTTTGAGAAGGAAGTGGTAAAAATTCAAGCTGTTATAGAGGAAAAATCAACAATAAACAGAAAATGCTTGTGATGCAGCCTTGACTCTCATCCCCAGACAGTTTCACCACATTCACACCTTCAGTCTCGCTAGCAAAACATTTCACATGTTGGTCAGGCAGACAAACAGCTGACAAGGAACAACATCCTACACAGTCCACATGATGGTAAGGTAGGCCAGAGGAACACATGTGACCTTCACAACTCTGAAAATCAATGTTCAAACAACAGTTTATGAGTCTGAAATCCCATAAGCATTGGAGAAGAGAGGGGGAAACACTTTTAGGAAACTAAGTGTTAGAGCCATGTAAAAGTTATGTTTATTTGTATGTTATAGTTAAATTGACTATTTTAAGCTCCTTTTAACATCTTGCATTAGGACCGTCAATAGAAGAAAATAATTTTATACTTTTGTTTGTTAAAGTAGTTGCTGTAGTTTTGTGGACGCAACACGTATGTTTTTTTTATTTTATTTTTTTATTGCTAGTTTAAGAAACGGAGATAATTTTTGTATCCGTTTGCTTCGTTTTTGTCACAAGTCAGAAACCTCACGTCCTCCAAGAGTGGCCAGAACAGGTTCTATTATGTTTAAGTGATGTTGCCACTACATTAAGTGTTCAGTAACTAGTCGCCTCCGCTTCAAGGAAGCAAAGATATTTGCATATCAACGATGGTGTTTTTAGGTCTCTTTGCTTAAAGGTAAATTAAAAAAAGGTGATAATTTGTGAATACAAACAATTGATTTCGGTATTTCTGTGCGTGTATGAAACAAGAAGCTTGAGATTACTTATAAGTAAATTATTGAACAGGGTTGAATTAGTAGTTCAGCCTGCTTTCTAGTTCTTAATTCTGACATAACATGACTGACAACTCCAGTTTTCACTTACCAGGCGACTCTTATCAAGCTTTTCTTTTCATTTGGATTTCCCAGTTGATTATCAGATTATTCTTCTAACTTCTGGGGAACCAATTTAAACAATCAGTCTAATTATGTAATTATTATTTAGCCTAAAATAAGCTTTTATTAATCAAAATTAAAATCTTTTTTAAAATAAAGTGGAAATAAAAAAATACATATAACCATTGTGGATTAAATATGAGTCGGTAAAAACTCCCCAGCCTTTTTTTTTTTTTATTTTACTTTTATGTGGCGTTTTGTCTTCCAGCTAAGCAGCATTCATATCCATTCCCAGTGGTGAAGTTATGCAAAAAGTCTAAAGTAAAACTGAAAACAATCTGGAAATGTGAGTCATCCGTAGCAGCAAACATGGCCGAGACTGACAGCTGATACTCAGCCGAACAAAACAACTTAAAATTGCTTAAAGGGATCAAATTGCACACAATAACATCTTGTTCTCTTTCTGTGTAACACAATCACTTAATGAAGACAGTGATTTTATCTGAGCGAACCAGGTGCAAACGCTGCTCAGGTGTTTGTTGCCAAGCCAGCCCCCAGGAATCCACAGGGGCAAAGAAAGAAACAACAGATTGAACTGCAGGTTGACAAACATTCAGAGGATGATAAAGCAGATGAGCATCAGCTTCCATATGCCAGTGCTTCCTCCTGGTTCTCAAACTTTCTAAATATAGCTGAGGAATTGGAGATCTGACAGGAAGTACTTTAGACCAACAACTCGCAACAACAGGGCAGAATACTGAAAAGAAAATGACAAAAAAAAAAACATATTACTATGTGTTTCTTTAATTAGGGTTATACAGGTGAATATACATCTGTATAAAAATAAAGGATCCATACTGGATTATAGGGAAAATGCTCATTTCCATCCATAGCCCCGAGGCACGTGAGAAAACAATAACAACACAAGATACTGAAGCACAGATAAAACAATTACACACCAACAAAGTGGTGTAGGAAAAAAAGAAACACACATATTAGATGATACAAAAGTAAAACCTGATCATGGGCTTGAATTGTTGGAGATGAGCCTTAATGAGGAAGCAAATAGAAAAATCTCACAGTGGGTCTTCCTTTTACTGTGACTGCACCCTGTCCAAACTAAAATAATTCTCTTATAAGAATTATTCTCCAAATGTTTTCTTTCTAAGAAGGTGAAAATACACATGGGAAATGTTCCTGCAGTTGAATCAGAGCAGAAAACCACTGGGTGACACACCGAAGCAGTGAGCCATCTGTCCAGGAGAAGCAGAGCCAAAACCTCGGCTTTGAGCCTTTTAAGCTGTTTCTAACAGTGTAAAAAAAAATAATCTTCCATGTTAGATGGCATATTATTCATGTTCTGTCTTTAGTCTTCAAAGGAATTCAAGCCTTTTTAGATGAGCTTTATGTGATTTTTTTCTTTTTTTTTTTTTTAGTCTTTAAGAATAGATCTTCAACTCCTCAAAGAACATTTTTTATCTTTGTTCTGTTTTCTATCAAGATGCTTCCAAACTGCTTCAATCCTATTGATATCCAGTGCATGGGTGTGTTTTACTAGCCTGAAATGGCTGTCTTGTCTGGGATCATTGTCAAGTGGATGCACTTTCCAATCAAGTGGCTTTCAAGTACTATTGAACAGTGGATTAAAATCTGACAGTACTTGTCTGCACTGATAATTTAATCAATTTTGACAAAATACCCAACACTACTTACAGGCATGCAGTCCCAAACTGTGACGGGGCCTCTACGGTGTTTCGTAGACAATCACTGTTCAACCATTTGACAGTATCTGATGAAGTTTAGGTTCGGATTCACCACTACATGAGAGCAGTTATCACTGGTTTTTAGACCAGTTTGTGTCACTTGGTATAGCTCGTTTCACCTTATTGAGAAAGGCTTCTTGACAGCAACTTCTCCAGAGACCATTTAAGATGAGGCTCAGCAAACAGTAGATGGATTAAGTGAAGGGCCGGAGGCATCTCTCAGGTCCTGTGTGCCATGTCAGCTGGAATCATTTCTATTTCTTAAGGACATCGATTTCGGGTACTGTTCATCTGCTTAAACTAGTAATGGAGAAAATCTGTAGCATGATAACTCACGACTGCTTTATGGAATTACAAACCTAATCTCATGCATGAAATACAGAATTGCTGCAAATTCTGTAATTTACTTAAATTCGCAACACTATACTCTCTCATGGTGGCCATTAATAATCCATCTGTTCTGCCTTTCAGGGTTAGGATATAAAAACTCCCATGCGAATAGTTTTTTTATTCCCTTTCTTTCTTTGTTTTGTTTTCAGGCTGAGTCAAACAGCACTCCTCCGGGTATTTTGAAGGACCAAGTGCTATGATGTAAGACAGGGCTCTTCAACTATGGCCCTCAAGGACCAACGATAAAAAGCCCTGCTTAAGAGATCTCTGTTGTCTTCTCACTGATCTTTTGAAAGTATATGTAGAATTATTCCTTGAAGTCACAACATCCAGATTCAAAAAAGAGTTCGACTGTATTCAAATTATATTCCTGGATGATGGAAAATAATACCAAGTCAGACAGACTTTCTCCACTCGGATTCTCTCCACATTTAGATTGTATCCATGCTTCACACCAGCTGAGCCTTTGACTTCTTCACTCCTAGCTGTTATCCATTTTTGCTGATGGGAGATGATTAAAATGACCGTCACTGAAAACATCAGATGTCTCAATAAATCAATCAAAACTGTATTTATATAGCACTGTTCATACTATTAAATGCTGCAGAAATAAAAATAAAAAACAGGAGAATGAAGTTTGTATTCAGACATACATTGCTTAATGTTGGAAGACATGCACACACATACAATACAACTCTAAAACCTGCACACACTTCCCAGTTGAACTTAATGGGAAATCTCACTGAACCTCTGTCCGACATTACATACTTGAAAGCAGTGAGATAGAAGAAAGGTAAGTGCTATCTAGCTCTCAGCACTTTGCAGTGAGGAAACACTGTGGACTGCATAAAGACTAAAGGAAAGTGAATCTGTGCGTAGGTAGTGCATTACCAGGAACAGGACAAATGTTGCATTACTTTCAAGTGAGACAGCAGAAATTCAAGGGTTTCCAAAATCCTCCTCCTATGGCAAGCAAGCATAGAAATACTTCCTTAACGCAGCTTAATTCTACCGATTTTGTTAAAAAGCAGATGTAATTGCCTGTCACATCATTTTTTACATTAATCTTGTCAGATTCTTGACAAAACAATCGAGGTGCCACGGGAAAAACGCTGAATAGCAGATTACGGCTCCTTTCTGTGGATGCTGCCACACTGACTGACATCAAAGCATCACTGGGAAATTTGGCGTCACGGAATTGTTGCACGTTTCCTGCTTGTTGCTCTGGCCTGAAAAACAGCTCGGAGATCTGAAATGTTTTCTGTTTGATTTGTTAGCGAAGCAGTGTGAGGAGGGGCACATCTTATTTAGTCAGCTGTGTGGCTGACTAGACGCCACGCCCGTTCATCACAGATATATTCCACAAATCATATGTAAGACACAACCCAGCAGAAACGGCTGCTGCAGGGGCTTCACTGACATAACTTGTGTTGTTTTTATGTGAGATTGATTGCTGTGGTTATAGTTTTGAGAAAGGAAATGAAACCAAACAGAGACCAATGCAAAATTAAAGGTACGGTGTGTTAGTATGTACTTTTTTTTTAACCTGTCCAGCATCATGGCATGCAGAACAGTGGTCGAGTTGTTGACAGATTTGAGATAGCAACAGAAATATTGTTTTTTAATGATATATCAATATTTTCTTTCATTGACATTTTGATTTTTTTTTTCTTTTTACCTTTCTGCACCTTTTTAATTAAAATCTCTGAGTGGCTATTTAACTTCTGGGTAATTTTTTGGCATTTGTTTGAGATGTACAGTCTGTCATAAGCAAATATGTCCCACTGAAAACTCATTAAACTTACAGCTTTAGTGGGGGGGGACTGATTTAGCGAACTGTGTCTACTTTGATTCTGTCTTTCTGGCCCTTTAGTCAATGACGGGACCTTGTGTTAATTAAAAATCGCAGGCTCCTGCAGAATGCCCTGCTGACCATTCTAGCTGCGGTAGAGGTTCATCAGATAAAGATGCATTGATTTGGGATATTACAGCAGGCATGGCTTGTAGGTTAAACTCATTTCCAGCAAACTAGCTTGAGGAAAATGAATTCAAATTTAGCCAATACAACTTGGACACAGCTTTAATTGAGATAACAGTCATTTAATTTCATTTCTATTCGTCTATGCTGGAAGTGTGAAGTAACCTGCCAACACCCCCGAAAGGAAAATGTACTTCATCAAGGACATCAGTTAATTGATTTGACTAAAAAAGAAAAAAAAATATTCTTGTAGTTAATTAATTTGGTGATGAATAAAGGAAAATGTTGTTATGGATATGGATTAAGCACTGTAGTTTATCCTAATGTGCTTGAGAAACAAAACATCTTTTTCTGTTTAGATATCTTTGGCAAAATGAAAAAAAATAAATAAAAAAGAAAAAGATTTAGAAAGAATTAGGTTGTTTATGAAGGCCTCATCAAGATCTGCATAATTTTTATGAGCGCAGGTGTCAATGTTTCCCATTATCCATCTGCCCGGCAGTCTCGATGATTCTTTTAAGCAGCGACACACAGTGTTGATTGATGTCAGATATTATAGCGAGGATGACGCAAGCTCACCTCACCTGCTGCATCTAATCGCACCACAGAACATTTCCAACTTGTTGTTGGCTGTTTAATCCGTGCGGAGACGCGTATCAATCATAACCACCCTGCATATTGATTGAGTGCAGGCTTCACTTAGGAAATGACGAGTGAAAGGAAGGAGGGAGAGAAAAGATTTATTTTTAAGGTGAATCTTCTTGACATATACAGTGTAAAATGTGTTGAGTTTTTTGTATCACTGAGCAAATGTGGGGAAAAATCTGGATTTTTCTTTAAAAAAAAAAAAAAAAAAAAAAAAAGATACATAAGACAAAAAAACATCCCTGCATTTCATCATAAGAGATTATTTTCCTTCATAAGGTTCTCTTAAAGAAAGTTAAGAGAAAGTTAAAAGAAGAGAAGAGAAAAAGGAATAATTGTAGTTTTCTTTTAGTACTTTGTCCTGGCTCTTCAGCAATTAAACACTTCTAACTAAAGTGCACAATGTCACAAAGACAAACCCAAGTCTGATTGGACACCTGGAGGTCGGAAGACTTGAGGAGTGTATAGCGGTGATATAGTTGTTGCTACTGAGTGGTGTGAAGACTGGATACACAACTTCCTTCCAGAATGCTAAAATCTATGTCCATGAATAAGAAAACAGCCGGCAGCCCTCCTTCACCTCCCTCACTGGTGAAGGAAAAAAAAAAACAAGTCTTTGGTTTTGATGGTTTAATTCTCTGACTCTGGCCAAGGCTGTCAGTTGTGGAATATCTCAAAGCGCAGTTTTGGTGTTGTTATTGCCTGCCTCATGCTGTAACAGCAGGTGATTGACGATATGGATAATGTGATTGTTCCGCATTGCTTCAGAATTTTGTTCCAAATGTCTCGATGGACCAGCTGTGTCATCTATTATTACGACAGCAGGACAACACACATTTTGTTTTTCCTTCTTCTTTTTTTTTTTTTTTTTTTTTTTTTTTTTTTATCAGCGGGAGGCCACGTTCATTTGCATGAGACAGATTTAATTTTCATTTGTTGGTTTGTTTGGTTTTTGCTTTTATTGCTTTAGAATAATTTTGTGAATTATTTTCATAGAAGTAATTAAGATTAGAATAGAAGTTAAAAATATATATCAATTTCTTTCCTTCCCTTGATGACTCCACAGAAAATTCTTCATCATAAAAGCCTTCATTTGACTGTATTTGGCAACATACATGAATATTACATTTTGGCTGTCACAGTGCACCTCATATTGCCTTCAGTTATCCCTCTGTTTAAGAACAATGAATCTATACAAATCTATACAATACATCTTCTGCATCTGAAATATGGAGATATGGTACGTGATATTAGATCAATAAAAAAAAACATTCCCCGTCCCCAAATGTAACTTTTAGGTAGTCTTATTAAGAAAATAAAAGAACATATTCTAAGATGTCGATTACATGACTTTTTTTTGCAACAGTTCATGACTTTGTTCTTGGAAGTCTTCAGATTCAGCGGCGTCCTGGAAAGTTGGACATTTGGATACTGTCCCCTTGGAGTCCTGGGTTGTAATAGGCTGAGCCCCCGAAGTTCAGGTCCAAAGGTTCATTATTGTCCAGTCTGAGAACTGTAAATCAGAAAGTTAACATGTGTGAAAAGTTTAATAAGCAGAAAATAAATGTTGTGTGACCCCAACTATTCATAGATTTATAAAGGAAGTTTGATGTTCTATTAAAATCATCAAAAAGAGGAGAAAAATGAATGAGTCGACGCTACTTGTGTCAAATTACTGTCTTGGTCTTAATGGAAAGAAATTCGGGAATTCAATTCAGTTCAACTGAGCGTTATTTTTATAGTACCAATTAAAAACAAAGTTATCTAATGCTGTGTTACAGTCATCAACTCAAGCCAGTTCATTCTAATACAAATAATACAAAGTCACATTTGTCCAGTTCATAACACTATTCATACAAGCCAATTCCTATTAAATATTTACCTCAGAAATCTAATATATTGCATCAAACCTGTCAAAGCAGACGGCTGCCTGACTGGTTGGTGTGGAAGCGAAATGTGATTAACAAAGCCAGCCTCATAACCAAAAAATTCATCATAATTCAGGATTAAAAATCCTAACATGTCAACGTATGTGCAGACGTCTGGTTTATGTATATGACTCAATATGACTAATTTCCATCTAACACTTCATCCTTTTGCTGACTAGAATTTGGGAATAAATAAACTATAATTTCTCTTTTATAACATTTTGAACTTGTTTTTCTTGCTTTGTAATGAAATCAGTTTTCCTGTACACCCCTGCACCACGGAATAGTTCAGGATAGTTGCAAACCTAAAGCACGTCTGGCAAAACAATTTGTAGCTGCCCTCAAATTTCTGTAATACTGTGTGTGAGCGAGGCTAAAGCTAAATGTAAATCTACAACTTCATGTAAACAAATGCACTTTAGATTCAACCGCCTCTTATCAGAAAGGTAACGTATGAGAGGAACCGTGACACAAAATATTCTCATTCTTTTATCCTTACATAGTGTGAGATAATATAACATGTAAGCCATCGCTGTACATGATCATATTTTTTCTATTATGAGGTCACCTTATTATTGTAAGGTTACCTTATTATATCAGAGTAAGTTATCCACCTCTGGAAACCGGTTACAAAACAGCCCAGAGGCAATAAAACAATTTTGCGAGCACCTATGAAGCTCTTACATTAACAGGTGTTAATTTAATTAGCATCATTACCTACTGTATGGGAAATAGTAAAAGACTGAGTTAATGCGTCTCATTATGAAGCGATAACTAGGGCATCACATCTAGCACAGTTTTAATTTGAGCATTACATTTGCAATCTGTCCCCCACAAACAACCCAGGCAATTTAAAGCAGAAAAATTGGCCAGATCGAGCAGGCAAACCTTATGTAATCCAAGCAGTCTGTTGCTGTGCAGCAGGTGTTTAGGGTCTATCCTACCTGGGTCTGAAGGGTACTCCTCCACCAGTTTCCTGTGAGTGAAACCCTTCTGGTGTTTCTTTTTCAAGATGATGTAGGCCACCAATCCCACACAGGCAATGGCTACCGCTGTTCCCAGCACAGCAACCCACGCCGCATTCCTTTTACTCCGGTAGGAATGTGATTCCAAATCTTCATTAGAGAAATGAGGGGTTGAGGGGGTGGGAGACGGTTATAAATAATTTGTCAACAACAAAATTATTTATATTAACTGCAACTTTGTGGGCTAATTGTCTCATAATTATGGCTGAAAGTGTGTTTGTAGTGTGCTAGCACTCTCTACTCATCCCAATTAGTCAGCACTGTTGAATTTACACTGCGATAATTAATGCAATTAACATGCCAAAATCCTGATCATTTCTGGAATAAATTTGAATATCTTAAGGTGGCATGCTGTGTTCGACTTGTGGGAAAAAAAAAAGTGAACTGTGACTGAATACTCCTTGAGTGGTATAACAGATTCAATTTCTCCCCAAATCATAATAAATTTAGTAAGTCTATACTTATAACTAAAGAAACACTGAGCTACTTACAATTTGCACAAAACAAAACTTTCTCTACTTATTTATTTTACTGTTTGTGTTCTGGGAAAGTGACGCAAGTGTCCTCAATCTCCTTTGACTTCCAGAAATGCAACATTCATATTTTATTTGGACTCTGACATAAATAATTCAGTTTCTCTGTTTATTTACAAATGGCTCAATTCATCCACTTGTTTGGATCAATTTAACCCTAACCTGGGGCAAAGTGAAGCAAAACACCAGTATTTTTCTCTTCTTTTTTCCCCTCTCCTTCAAGTTGACATCACAAAATGTGTGTGGAAGAATTGTATTTTTATTCAGACTGGGAATATCTTGTACTGAGCATATGGTATTTCAGCCTGCTGTCCTCTA
Organism: Telmatherina bonti; assembly: GCF_933228915.1. Taxonomy (NCBI): domain Eukaryota; kingdom Metazoa; phylum Chordata; class Actinopteri; order Atheriniformes; family Telmatherinidae; genus Telmatherina; species Telmatherina bonti. The sequence continues at coordinate 36,060,044 of NC_136619.1, read as the reverse complement.
GCTTAATGAAAACCCATTTTATGACATTTGATATGACTGCGGTTTTTAGAATGCCATTTAAAATAGAAATTCCTCTGTTTGTCTGTCTGTCTTCAGTGCTTCAGCCTCACATGTCCTGGCAAACCAAGAAATAATGACCAAATCTTTGTATGGGGAGAAATGATACTGTTTTCTTTCATTCATTTTCCTTGTGTCATCCAGCGAACCTCTCAAAGGACTTCAATTCAGTTGGAACTTGTAATGTCCAGGAGGATTTTTTGATGAAGCATTCATCACCTGATCTGGTTTTTTCTGTTTTTTTTTTGTTTTTTTGTTTTTTAATAAACCATTTTCTTAAAATGCTTATAGACTAAGATTTTTGTGTGCGTGTGTGTGTGTGTGTGTGTGTGTGTGTGTGTGTGTGTGTGTGTGTGTGTGTGTGTGTGTGTGTCCACAAGCACCAAGAGAAGAAACAAAAACATGGCTCCGTCTACATTAACTTTTGTGAAATGACAAATTACGAAAATAATTTCTAAGCTTTCACACAGGTTAAAAGACCATAATCCAGAAATGTCTATTTCCTCACAGATGTGACTGATCATCTAACAGATAATCTGTAGTTGACACCATCTTTAAAAGGCTCCAGCGCAACCAGGCATCAACTGCGTGGTGTCGACGAATTTTCACTGACAGTATCCTGGTCAGCCCATACTTTCTTTCCAGAAGCTCTTTTCTTTACAGTACATACTGTAATACTGAACTGTCTCAAATGGGAGCAGTGCAACTGGCAGCAGCCGCTCATGGACCAATACGTAGAACAGTGTTAAGTTTTCCTCATATTGATTGTTCCAATGTTCTTCGCTTTTTCCGCTACTTCGGACTGGACTCAGAAATACATGGAACGATCTGAGTTGTCAGCTACTTTGTGGTCAAAATAGATGTTAAATACTGATTTTTTTTTTTTTTTTTTTCATTTTCAGTGCAGCTGAGATAATAACCCGTTTTTCTTGGTATGTCTTGTTTTTTTAATACATTTTATTGTATTATGTTATGAAATTTGCTGTGGCCCCTTCTGTTTCCGTTTAGATAAGAGTATATATGGACTGTTAGGCTTTTGGGGGAGAGACATCTGTCAAAAAACATCTAAACCTTTTATGAGGGACAAAGCAATGCATGTGCAACCATGAAGCTGCTTTTTACTCTGGGCTCTGTCACTGCATTCACATATGTCGCATCGTCCCTGTGGTGCACTGGGAGGGTTTGGACTCTGTTAAAAACATTCAAAGCACTCTGTTGCTTTTTAGATCGCTCTCTTGGGAGATTATTGTAAATAAAAAACTGCTAAAATCATATCAATGACATTGACATTGTAGTCGTGTTACATTTTTAAATGTTTTTTTCTCAAATGACAATAATGTGATAAAATCAACATTTTATCAGAGCCAAGTTACTGCTCATGTTAATGTTGACTGTGGGTTGACATCTACCTTTAAAAGGCCACTTTTGAGTTGCAAATTCCAGCATGACTTGATGTCTAACAGTAGAAATAGGAATATGTGAATGATGGTTGCTCTACTTGGTTATATAAGGCAGAGAAGCCTGGGTGATATGCAGCTACTCTGGAAATTTGTACAGAACAAGATTTTTAAGGATTTTTCAACAACCTAGTGGATTGATCACTTAATGGGTCATATGATTGATATTTGTTCATAACAACTGTCTTTGTTTTGTTTTTTTTCTTTTTTCTTTAGTCATTTTGTACCATCCTCTGGCTTATCCAATTCAACTATGTATGACCTAATATACTCATGACACTTCTTCTCTTGTGCACATCGTTTCAGAAGAAAATTTTCAAACATTAAAAGGAGACTTTTTAAGTGATGCTCCCCAGCACAACTGGTTCTGGCATTTAGCATCCTACTCCGGCTGTGAGTGAGGTCAAGTAGTTGAAGTGAACGATTATTTTGATTCATTGGTGCCAGAAAAAAAAAAGGAAACTTGAATTTGGAGCTAATATTTATAGATGATTTGTTTATCTTAACACAACAGTGGGTCTCTGTTTTTTGTTTTTTTTTTAACACGCTGTGCCTGTCATGGTAACTGTGGAGCCTTTTTTTTTTTTTTTTTCATCTCTTGGGTTGTCCACAGATTCACAGCTGTTTTCCTACTGTTTATTGCCATCATCTGTTAGTGTTTTATATCCTGCTGTCACATCGGCCCATGTGATGAGATTTTTATTTTAATCCCAACCCTGCACCAGCTCTCTGCAGGCTTGTTTGTGGCTACTGAGCTTGCCCACATGTGTTCTGCAGGGAAAGTAGCTTTTCAAGTGGATACATAGAAAGATTGAATTGCAAATTGATTTGCACAAGTGTGTATGTCAAGCAGTCTTTTCCACTCTAATCTCCCTGATCTTGAGGTCGACACCAAAAACTAGTCTCACGCTCCTGCACAGAAGCATGTATCTCTGACCTCAGTCCCTTGCTGCCTCTTTCAGGCCTTTTTTCTTATGCCATTAAAACAGGGTTTCATTGTGCTTCTGAGAGGCTGGTTGTAATGGACCCCTTCACTCATAGTGGCCACATCGATAGAACCTGAAACCCAATCCAACTTTTGCCTTTGAAAGAGAGGGCATTTGTCCTTTGCCAGTGGGAAAATAGATGCAGGTAAATGTGGGTCAGGGAAAGAGTGGAAAAAGGCGAAGTGTAAAGCATTCAACAGTGATAAATGTGCTCATGAGCAAGGAACATACTGTTACTGTAGAACTAAGGTAATCCCTGGAGGATTTTGTGCTTATTTTGTTGTTCTTAACGGGATGTTAGGCCGATAGAAAGACACCCAAATCCATTTTCCAGGCATGAAATTGTTTAGGGGAAACTGTAACACTTGATTCTGCGGCACTACCTTTTCCTGAGCTGCTTGCACCTTTCCCGGTTTTGTTAGCCCTCTCAGGTGTGTTTGGAAGGGCAGTAGCTGCTGTCACAGTGCTCATATCGGAGGTGTCTGAGGGCAGCACTGTTGTCGATGAAGATGAGTTGGATACTGCGGTGGTTATCACAGCTGTTGTGCTGGTAGAACCAGTTTGGTTTGTTAAGCCTTCATCTGCATGTGGTGGCGCTGTGGATTCCTCTGTGGTGTTGTTCTCTGGAGCCAAGGTCGTCGAGTTGAATTCAGTGTTATTGGAGGAAACTGGAAAGCTGGTTGAGTTAACAGTTGTTGTCGTCGTTGAATTTAATTCCTCCTGAGTTTCTGTCATGTTTGTTTGGCTCGAGTTTGAAGAAATTGTAGCAGCGATCGTTGGAGGAACTGTGGAATTTAGCAGGTCCTGTTGCTTGGTTGTACCATTTTCAGATGGGTTGGAAACTGTTGGGACAATATCAAAATCCTCAGATGTTTCATTTTCACGCGTATTTTGTCGAACCAAATTAGTCTCTTCTTCAGAATTTGAGGCCATAAAGCCAGATGCTATCCCATCATTGAAGTCGGTCGCAAACTGTGGAGCCTCCGTCCCCAGAAATTCTCCATTCTCTTCTTCAGGAGAATCAGTATTTTCACTGTTGACTGTATTTAGGAGTTTCTGACGGAGCCAGCTTTTATCAATCGTGCGTCCCGGGGAGTCGGTTGACTCTTGGAGCAATGCCAAGTGAAACACTTGGACAAGCAGAAGGAGGACTGTTGTGATTTTAAAATGTTTCATTTTCACTTTATCTTCACTCTGGAACACAAGAAAGAAAAGACATTACCTACTGCTTTAGATGCATGTTCTTACAAAAAAAATGAAAGCGTAAAGTTATTTTTTAAAAATTATACAGTGCTTTAAATATACATGTGGAATTTTCTATTCTTCCTCATTAGTTGACAAGATTTTCTTCAAGGCCATTGGATATTCCCTATTTCCATGACTGCGTCATCTGTCGGGGCTTGCGCTGTCTTGAGGGGTCATTGTGCATCCTTAGACAATTATAACCAAAACAAGGAAAGCAGAAAGTAAAACACTAAAAGTATATTTACACAGCCAAATCATCACCAAATCAAATCATGAAACTTCCAAAGCTGAAATAAAAGGTTTGTCTCTGAAATATTCAGGGTAAAGCTGACCTGGTTTGTATTTTGATTGCAGGACAAATACTCCTGAAATGAACTTTCTCTGCTTGAAATTTGATCAAATTTGAACTGATCTGGCCCACTATGGGTGAAAACTGGCCTGTAATATGACAAAAAATAAGAACAAATTAAATGGCAAATCAGCTGTTCGGCTTTTCTAGAACTATGTAAAGTTGCATCTCCTAAAATGTTCCTTTTTTTTTTTTTTTTTTCCAGCCCCACAGGTAAAGGTGAAATCATGACAATTTTGAAATGTGTAACCATACAGGGAACAATTTTCATCAGACAAAGGAGACCTTGACAACCTCCTAAGAACTGCTTGCATTCTCATTTGATTGGGTTCTCAAACGCTTAAAGATTCATCCTGGAATACTAAAACAGAAATCTGAAAATAGTAACAAACCCAGTTAGCAATTAGCATGCATCTGCATTAGCAAATGTCCGAACCAGAGAGGCCCTCATATTTTTATTTTAATATTGTCATCATGAAGGAATTTCCCAATTGTGACCACTTGTTAGCCAAATCTACCACCATGGGTTAATATAAGCCTTGACTTTGCCCAACTGATCCAGCTAATTGGCATTAAAATAAGATGTTTGGGTGCACGGCAACAGTTTTGATTTAATTTATACAACTTTAAATAAACTTGTATCATGTGAAGCATCATAAAAAAGCCAGAAGTGAGTTGAGTTGAGGATGGCATTTGGTGAAAGGACCTAAACCATGTTTTAATTACTATACAATACAGCATGTTGTTAAACAGCAACTACATTTATTCATATCTTATACTTATAAACTGAATGTAAAGAGAATTTAAGAAGGAAACAAAGAATGTGTTTCTGGAATCAAATGAAGCTGTATGACGCAGCTTTCCTTTTTATTCTTTGTTTACTGCTTTTCTTCAGCTGTTGAAAAGTCTTTTTACCCCCTGCCAGGACTAACCACCATCTGGAGAGGTTCACAGGTGTTAAGCTTGTGTTTATCACAGCGTTCAAACTTGCCGTGACTACAATGAAAGCCTCAGATGGCAACGTCTCTGCCTGCTCCTGTTTCCACAGGTTAAAAAGCTGCTGGCTTTAATGGTGCAGGTCAGCTGTTCTGACACAAGTCAAAAAGAAAAACCCAGAAGAGCTGATTTTCTCCCACCCCCTGATTTCCAGAGACCCTTCCAGTGGATGATTAACATTGCGACATCTCAGACTTTCTACATTGGCAGCTTTTCTTTGAATTCCTCTGCAGTCACCCCTGCAGCATTACAGAGTTCAACAAAGTCAAAACAGTCTCTAGTGAGACGTGTGACTTATTGACGAGGTGAATTAACACAAATGCTCTGTGAGCTATGTGTTCTCCCCTTGGCGCAACTCCTATATACAAATGACTGCAGCTCCCTACAGGGCATGCTTGCTGTAAGTCACTTTGTTGATCTGCTGCTTTGTTCCTTATCGCAATCAGCGTGAAAGGCTCCATCAGCGTGTGACGCTGCTGCCTGCAGGAACAGACTGTAAGTCAGAACATGCAGAACTGGGGAATCTATTTCTGGTTTTTAACCTGTTATATCACTGCCATATTTTCAAATAAGCAATTTCACATGGACTGTACTACCTAAAAGAAAAAGGCACCGGATTACTTTTCTTTCACGTGTCTCTATTGACGATCTCTTAATGAATAAATAACCACTGTCTTTTAAAAATAAATTAGGCCACTGGTTTACGGGTCTAAAAGTGTGCAGTTCTATTCCTAAAATCCAATGAACTGGAAACAAAAAGCTATGGTCAGTTTCTCAGCCTCTTGTTTGTCATCCACACATGCTGTTTTGGGGGTGTGTTATTTTTTTCTTCTCTTTCAAAAATAAATGGAAAAGCTGTTAGTTGCTGGTGGCTTATCCCCTGCCTGCTGTGTGAATCAACCAAACCATCCATATTTCCTCATCATTTAGGGAAATGATTCAGTCCACTGGGGTGGAGGAGTGGGAATGCATCAAAATTGTTGGTATTTGATGGCCTTATGGAAAAACTATCTGCTTAAAGAGTTTGGTGTCATCTCTTCTGTCACATCAGGTGGTCACTGACAGAGTGAGTGAGAAACAAAGAAAAGGTAAATCAACAATGTTGTTACTAGGGACTCACAAGAGACCTCACAACAGATGAATGAAACTGTAGTGACTTCAACTGTGATGCATAAAGGCAGAAATCTGCACATGTTCACAAAAGGGATACAGGAACTAGCAAACTTCTGTTTCATCTGCAGCTGCTCTAAAAAAAAAATATTGGGTTATTTTAACAACCCAACTGCTGGGTTATTAAATGTGTTACCCAATTTGGGTTATAATATGGGTATTGGTTTGTTATCTGGGTTAATTTTGTGAGCCCATGCCATAACCATTACACAGTTGGGTTACAGCAGGGGTGCTCGGTACATTGATCGCAATCAACCAGTCAATCGCCAAGGTACTATTGGTAGATCGCATGACAATGGGATTTGATCCAGTCTTATCAAAACAATCCGTTTTACCTGCAACAGAAAAAACCTGGAGAGAGCAACTGTCTGGTTCACGCTTTTCCGTGTTAACGACGGCCACCTCAAATGTCCGACCAATCACACGATGCTTCTTTCCCCGCAAGGAAAGTTCTACCAGCCCGACGTGTCGAGAAATGTCTTCAAACACGTCTGTAAGTAACAGGCTTTAGGTCACTGTCAGACATTGTGCATGCTCAAACAACGGCTCTAAGTGCAGCAAAGCTAACAAGCTATTTAGTTAGTTACCTCCAATTTTTCGCTTTTCAATTCAATGCAAATCATCAGAGTGAATCCAAGATTTAGGATATAAGAATATAAGCAGATCAGAGTGTGTTGGCTGTTTGTTCCTAAACAGCCTATGGCGGCCTTAAGCAGAGTGTGAGTCATTCCCAGAAAAGTTAATAATTATAAAATATAACGATACAAGAGGTGTACCCTGCCTCTGGCCCGAAGGCTGCTGGGATGGGCTCCAGCTCCTCCGCGACCCTTAATCGGATTAAGCAGTGTCAGAAAATGAATGAATGAATGAATAAATGAAAGATACAAGTTTGTTTGTGGGAAAAGACACATGGCACACATGTTTTCTATGTGTGTGTGTACGCACATCATTCTTACACCTAGATGGTGGACTTTAAAAGTGAATCAAAAAAATGGCATTGAAGTCACACTTGAGTTTATGATGTGAAGGGCTCTTCATGCCTATAAGCTGCTTGAATTTTGGACAAAGCCAGCTGACGTTGGACGTAAGGCTGATGAGGAGGTACCTTAAAATGTGGCCATCTTCATTAAATTCAGCTTTATTTGTATAGCGCCACTTCACAACAATGTTGTCAAAGGTCACTTTACACACACGAATCAACACACACATCATTTCAAGCCAATTCATACATCGCCTATAATAGAAACCAACTGATTGCATTGAATTATGACTTCGATCCCATCCCCCATCCTGAGGATGCACGAGGCGGCCAAATGGCACTGGGTCCAAAACCTTTCTCTAGAGCTTTCTTATGTTATGCTCTGTCAAAATAAGTTTAAATCCTGAAACAAATGCCCTACTTTCTTGTGTCTAACTTTGAAATATTCCCCTCAAGCTCCACCCTGTGGTTCCAGGAAGGTCAGTATGACAAGAATCCAAAAAAACTCAACACTCCACAGCTGCAGTTTTCTGGATGACGTCATGAAGGTTTTGTCCATTCAGTTAGAAACTGGATTAGGGGCAACCAAGACTTTGTTACATCACAGCAGATAAAGATCTGATTTCTCAGCTTCTCTTCATGGAGCATTTACAGAAGAGATTTAGCCTGAGGATTAAAACAAACAACTTTTTCTTTTTTCAAACCTCTCTCATCTCTTCTCCGCCACATGTACTGCCTGTGTTTGGACGGTACTTCATCAAACCAAAGCAACAACTCTCCAAAATTAAAAAAATGAATAAATGATGTTAATGAATTCCAGCATTCTGAACACTCTGTGGGTAAAAGTCTAATTACGCGGCAGGCATCTGAAAATCCAAATGAAGCAAGTTAATGTAAAACAAGTTTTACAGGCAGCTCAACAGAACGAATGCTTTGTTGTGGTTTGCTGTCATGCCGTCAGAGGGAAAATAATTCTGATTATGTAAAGACTGCACTTCAACCCATGACTTTAAAACTGGTTTTCAAAATGTCACAGGTCACCTGTGATCACTGTTGTGAACTTGTGTTGCCCACATATGTAGGCTGTTGATTCCAAACCAGTGTCATTTCCTGTCTATCATACAATTTTTACATCCTCCCACACTCGCAGCTCTGAAAGTGTATTTGAGCGTAGGCGTCCCACCAACAAGCCTTTGAGAGTCAGCGGGTCGAAAAGAGACAGGGAGACATGTTTACTCCTGACCCGTCACGCTCTGAGAAGCCTTCTGTTGAAAAGAGTTCCCAATCTGCTGGTCTGTCAGAATCTGCAGGGGCACTCTCCTCAAGGGCTCTGTCAACCTTGACTTTCCAGAGATTCAAACCCACATAAACAAAAAAACAAAAAACAAACATAGAAAAAAAGAAAGAAAGAAAAACAGCCTTTCATCTGCTAGCAAACAATATTTATCTGATATTTATGCTGATCAAAATCTGCCTAAAATTTCCTGATATACTCTACATTTATATTCAGACAATCGGATGTTTCTTGCGGCATGTCGTGAGCCAAAAGTTCATCTAAATATCCCATAATGTAAGGATGAAATGGTGACACATTCTGTTTAAATCGCATGTTAGCTTCTGGTGATTGTGTTGTTTCAAATAAGCATAGAAGTACTTAATAGTTCTGATTTTGTATTCCATGTTTGCTTGATGGTTCTTTAGTTTCCCTTTAAAATTAACAACCATTTGTATTTCCCCTTTGAAGGCTTTAAATGATCCTATTGTTTGTACAGTATGTCGCTCCTGGTGCTACAGCACCAAGCATCACTTTTCCAGTGAAACCTATTCATATTATTGTCCCCACCTGTAAACATTTTTAGGTTACACAGTTAAATATCACTAAAAAGGTTACTTGTGTTATTTTAGGACACCTCCTCCATACAGTTATAGACTCGCATCTCTTCCTGGGAAAAAATCGAATTGAAAAACCTCAAATCTCCCCTCAGTGAATTCTTACCTTATTCTCTGGCTGTATGAGGTGAGAACAGGTGGACAGGAAACAAAATCGCTTTGCTGTCCTGCCACTATGTGAGAGTGAATCAGCAGTTGTCCTGGTAAGAGAAGCAGGGACAGAGGGAGGAGGGCTTAACAGAGTGGCATTCAGGAACCAACCTGCTCAACCTGCTTCTACACCTGCCAGCAACAGCAACACACCCTGAACCGCATCTAGTTGCATGCTGTGCAAAGGCCACACAGAGAAGCCATGGACATGAATTAGAGAACAACAGAAAAAGGGAAGAGACTTGCAAGGTCTGATTGGTTTGTTTGCACCTCATTTCAAAGCTGATAAAAACACGTTTTTGGTTGCTTGGTTAGATCTGTGAATTACCCCCAGTGGGCGGAGTCTTTAGCCACACTCTTTTGAGCCTTTTTTTTTTTTTGCTTCTTCTCACTAGTGACTGGAGACAGCTGTCGTCATGGTAACACAGAGGAGGCTGCCAAGCTCGAGTTTCATCCACGCCTTTGTCTCCAGTCTATATTAGGCTTCAATGTGTGACATGTGACTTTGTGAACTCACAGGTACTGTGCGTCAAATGAGCCGGGATTGTTTTTGTCTCATTCCTCGGTCAAGTGAGTCATGCAACGGCTGAATTCATTTAAGCAGACGAGTGAGGCGGATGAAGTGGCATTTAAACCTGATGTGCTTTGAGGGGATAAGAACAAGGAGTGTCTGTACTGTTTTGTTAATGGAACTGACAAGTACAAGTTTCCATTTCAAAGTTAGATAACAAATTCAATCCCAGAAAGAGGGGGGGGGGGGGAAAAACACACTGAACACAATCAATTCAACCACGATTGTCCCTTTGCCTCAATACAGAACGATTGTAATAAATTTACATTAGCATCCACTGGTAGTCCATAAAACCTCCACTTCACAGTAACACATGAGCAATAACCTGAAGTAAACATTTTCTGTTTATCGCTATCAGTGCCCTACTTTCATGTGTAGGAATTTTTGACACACTCCGTGATACAATGTCATTTAAGTTCACAGCATTTGTGAATGCACAGCTGGTCCCAACAAAACATTTCGATCAACTTTTATAGATTTGCACTTATTGTGCTTTGGGTCTTTGGCCAGTAGCAGGATCCAGTTTCAGCTAAGCTTTAACTGTCGGATAGCTGGTGTCACATTTGACTCCAGTTTGGTGATACAGAAGAGGCAATTGTTGAAGCTGTGAGTGCAAAATAATCTTCCAACAGCAACAGAAGCCCAAATCAACACCCTTCCACCACTGTGCTCACAGGTATAAGTTACTGCCCTCATGCCCAGAGACTAAACATAGCAGTATTCAGTGGCTGCAGAGACCAGCCTCTTATGCTCCGCTGCCTCTTTTTAAGCCTGTCTGGGAATGCACCTCCACCGTCGCCATGTTTGCTATTGTCTCAAACTGACGTCAGAGCTTGCAGGTGAGCTCTGCACTCTGCACTGCTCTCTGGTGGATGCACAGAAACAGACATGCCTATTTACGTTCATAAAGTTAGGTAAAAAATGTTACCTTCAGGCTGCGTTCACACTGCAAGTCTTCATGCTCAATTCCGATTTTTTGCTGATATCAAATTAAATCAAACTTTATTTGTAAAGCACATTTCATACAAAAGCATATCAAAGTGCTTAACAACATAAAAATAAAAACAGTTTCATACTTAAAAACACACACACACGGTACGCACACATGCACACAACCCAACCCTTCCTCTGACCATTGATGCCAAAATAAAAATTAATGACTTCAGGATTCTGTCTCTATATCTGGCTTGACACTGCTGCAAGGAAACAACATCTGGGGAATCCGTCCATGTCAGGAGCCACCCCAGGAATGACCAACAGAGACACAGCCACAGGGAACGCCAGGCCGGGGTCCACACCGCAGCCATATGGCTGCAGTATAGAACGCCTACCAGCACCCATGCCAGGATGACATCCGCTACAGCGACCCTGCCGGTCAAACAGACGCAGCCCCCGACACGGAGGGTCCCCATGAGGAAGAAGAAAACACTGGAGCTAAAAGGTTAAAAAAATAAAATAAAATAAAGACACACACGATAAAATAACTAAATCAATAATTCTGTAAAACAATAACTAGAACAATAAGATTAAACCTAAGTAATATGTAGATACATAAAAAGTACAGAAAATACGTCATGAGGTTACGTAAGACAATGATATATAAGACATTCAAAATCAATAAAAAATATGTAAATAAATGTATTTATTTAAAAATAAATAAATAAATAAACAGACATATAAATAAGAAAAGAAGGCAAAATCAAATAAAAGCTAAACTTAAAAGGTGGGTCTTTGATCATTTTCCATTTGGTTGTTCTTTTAAAACAATATGTTCAGTTTTCAGCCCTGAGGTGACTGGCGTGTGCAGAGGAAGACGTGACGTCATGCAGCATGCTGTGTCGACAGATAATACAGATGCTACACATTACCAGGGGCACATCGGTTATTAGGCTGTTGTGCCATTATTATACAAAATTCCACCCCTTATTAAGTTTATGAGCTAGCCACATCCCACCTTCTCTGGTGTGGAACTGTGATGTCTGTCTCACAAGCGACATAAAAGTATGTTGAAATGTGACATGATCATTCAGACTCAGAATCATAAAAGATCAGATATGTATTCAAAATCAGTAGCATACATCAAGTGATCTAGGTCAGATCTGAAACAAAAAAAATGGATTTGTGCTGTTCATAAAAAAAAAAAAAAAAAAAAAAGATCAGATGTGGTTCATATATGGATATATAGAGTCTAATTTAAGCCCCCTTTTTCTTTTGCGAGCATTTTAAATATGGCTGCAATATGCACATTCAAACAGGTCAAGATTGCAGAGAAATTACATGTTTGACCTAATGAGGGGATGAAAAGTGTTTCCTGGAGCTTTTGACCTGTAACAAATACATAAAAATGTCAATCAAACTCGGTGGTAAAGGAAAGGGTTGTCAGTAAAATGGGTCACATGTGTAATGAAACCCATAGCTATTAACAGACATTAATTCTCAATCAGTTCAGGATATCCTTGGAAAAGATACATTTACTCATTCTGTATTATAAAGCGGTGATGCACATCTTGGCATTGTTGTTATAACCAAATGAGTTATTTTAAACAATGTTTTGTAGGCATCATTTTTACAAAGCTCGGTAGTTGATGAACTGCCATAAAGAGGTTTAACTCTGGCTCACTGTTTAAAGTGCACTGAATTCCTCACAGACACCTTGTTGTTGGCACCTCGTGTAGTCTGCCAGAGTTTGAAGTTAATGGGATCATAAAGCATATTCAGGGATGTCCAAAGAAGAAATGTCATGAAAAGTATGAAAGTACAATATGAAAAGCTTGATAACAGAGTTGTGATGTATTTATAAATTACACAGATCTCAGTGACAGACAGAAATATGACAAGTGGTTTTGTCTTTGTTTTGTCTTTGGCAGTAATGCTGCACAGAAACAGAAAGAATAAAATCATAGCAAGCATCGGGATCATAGAAAACTGACACTGCATGTTACACATCCAAGATTTGTAACTGGATACAAATATTCAAACTAATTCATCCATTTTCTCTTGGATTTTCTATTTCAAATTTAAACAATGTAGTGAGGAAAACTGAGAAATAATAATCATCTATTATTCACAATTATATTTATGAAACAAGTGTTAAAATGTGAAGGGCATGCAAAGTTTTAGTTTGTATACATAAATAACTGGTTATATTTTGAATTTATGTCACTGTGAACCATTGTAAAAGGCAAAACTGAATGATTATTTAGTGCATGCACCTTTTTTTTTCTTTTTGCAAATTGGTGTACAGACAGACAAAGAAATGGCACATTTAAAAAAGAAAAATAAGCCACATTTAGGTAAGAGTGTAAGCTTTGTATCAAGAATAATCTAAGTTGGATCAATGTAAAAAATAGTTGCATCTCTTATTAGATATAAAACACAATGTTTTTTTTGCCTTTTGGCTGATAATAAAAAGTTAGAGATATGAGCAGAGAGGGGAATTTATTTAATAGTATTCTTAGCAGTATTTTTTCTTGTTTATGTAATTTTTTTCACCTAGTTGAAAAAAATCTTTGTATATGGTTGTCAGTCCAAAGAAACAGAAAAAGGAAGCAGAGAGGAGAGAGAGCAACGTCAGGAAGAACCCTATAAGAAAACAAAACACACAAAACAGCAACTGTTAAGCTGAATAATAAAAGCATCCCATTCCTGATATAATTTTACATTTAAATGTAAATTTGCATATATGTCATAGAAGATATCTGTTTTCCCCTTATTAAATGCTTTCCCCGTGTACACTGAACTTAGATCAGAAATTAGAGTTATGATACGTTTCTTTTATGATTCCAATCCATTCCTCTTTTGGCTCAGCGTTTAAATAATTTGTTATAATAGCAGCTTTTTCCAGCCGCCAGCAAGAGGCAAGGTACAACCTGGAGAGGTCGCCAGGGCATTACAAGGTCAACACAAAGAGCCAGACGGCCATTCACACAAACATGCATGTTATGGACGGTGAGAGGAAGCCGGAACAACTGCAGAGAACTCATATATACAAGATGCAAATTCAGAACCAGAAATTTGAATATGAAATACTGAATGATAGATTTGGTGTTATAGGGTTTGACTGTGGAGTCATGGAAACTGGTCATTATGCCATCCTGTCTCATACAATACCTAATCAGTTGTTTGATTAAAAAAAAAAAAAAAAAAAAAACAGTGTTTGTTTTATGCAGCAGGATGCAGCTTAAACTCTGTCAAGCTTTAACCCTTTAAATCCCAATCTTAGAACCCAATCTGACCTTTTATTTGGTACTTGAACAAAATCTGACAAAAAAAAATTAACAATTCAATTTTTTTTGTATTTTCACCATTTATTACCATTTGATGGGTCAATGTTATTGTAGTTTCATCTTCTGCTTTCTGGTATTCACTGGGGGCTGGAGACCAGTCATCATATGGTCTCCAATGGGGTTTTAAGTAAAGTTTCTACCATAAAGGTAATGGAAAATGACTGAGAAACTGTATGTATGACATATTATATGTTTAGTTTTATAGGGTTAAGTGAAACATTGACAACAACAAAAAAAAAAATTAATTGGTATTTTACAAAAGAAGCAAAAGATTCAGCTGTTCCAGCTTAGTTCCTCCACTAAAATGCCTTCAAATCTAAGTAGCTTCCTAACTGAGAAACCCAAATAATCCAACTAGCTTCCTCATTAATTCACAATGACATTATGTACATATTTTTTAGTTTGTTTCATATTTTCATTTTTAAAACACAAGAAGTCTTTTTTTTTTTAAATCAGATGATCAGCAGGAAAGGATTGCAGTTTTTTTTTACAAAATGAAATGTATTTCCCTGCATTGTCCACCCTTCTTCTGTATAAATAAACTCAGTAGCTCATTCATTAAAAACAAAGAAGAAATTAGTCGAATGTTTCTGCATAATGATGAAAATGAGGGTGGGGGCTGGGAGGGTGATGTACAGGATTTTCCTCGTTGCTTTCATAAATCTGACCTGTCCTTCATTCATATGTATGTATGCTCCATGTTCCAAAGCTCTGTACTGATACTGAATAGTACTACATTTAGTCATCCATTCATGCATGCTTCTGTGCATGCATTTTTTAACATGAATTCTATTCAGTGTTGAATTGTAAAAGGCTCTTATAATTGTCTCATTGTCATGCATGCTATGTGGCTTACATATTTCTGTGTAAAATGGAGGAAAATGCATGTAAAATATTACTGTTTGTACAGAATAATAACTCTTCTTTGTCACAGATAATCACAAACGTGGAATTGCGGCTGGTGGCGTCTTTCTATTTCCAGACCCAAGACTGATAAAAAAAACTCTGCCAACTAGATCAGAGGTAAAAGTTTTAAACCAAATAAAAGCTTTCCCTCAACAGCAGTGCTCCTTTGAGACTTTATAGATAGAACTTTCCAACATATGATTAAGAGATACTCACACTGTAATCTGGCGTATTATCCTCAGCACACGAGGATGTGGAAGAAAATAGGGCTAAAAATATGAGCACGGGTGAGCTCGTTGAGAGATCTGAGGCCACTTTGGTTTCAACAGCGAGATTCGGTTAGAAAAATTGCTGCAAAGAGAACATGTAATAGCAAGAATGCCATAATGGGTCTGCACTTATCTGGATCTTTTGAAGCATCCTTTGAGCTGCAGTAATACGGTGCTTTAGACTAATTCCACTCTGATAAGATGCAAACGGACAGGAAAGAAAAAGACCACACTGCCTCTATTCTGGGATCCAGATGTTAAAGGACCGGCGTGATCGTAACCCTGATGTTTCCATGTCTTTTTAAACATTAACAGCTGCTTGTTTCATTTTCAAAATGATCATTTTGAGTAAAAAAAAAAAAATGTTTGTGTAGAATTTAAATGAGCTTTTTTTCCTCACTTAGTCCTACAATATGGAGCTCTCAAATGAGCCTGTTGCACATTATATTTGATGAGTGTTTTCCCTGTATGCTACAGATTCTGAGGCTCAGTCTGAACAGAAACACTTTGCAAATCTTTAGAGAGGCATAATGGAAAAACCCAAACTGTGCCTGCTCTCACTTATTTCCTCAGTTGATCATAAAAAAAGAGCATCATTTCTCCCAAACTTTAATCCTGTGCGTTTTCCCCAGGAGCATTTAATGGTTTTTGACTCAGAGTCAGTGAAAATGATATTTTGCAGTAAATTACCTCGAGAAGATGAATTTTCTCAGAGCAGGCAACATGCAGCCTAATTGCAAAACATGCCTGTGACACTGGAATAACAGCTGCCTGCGCACCCTGACGCAGTCCCTTACAGAAGAAGGGAAATGTATCATTTTATTGCAAGAATTCAGTTTGGCAATAAAACGAACGTTATTTTTCCAGACAGAAACTTTATCAACTTTTGTTTTCAGGCCTGATTACCATCCCCTGGTCCACCCTTCCGTTGCTTTGAACTTAAATAAAACATTAATGATACCCTTTTAAACCCCACAAAGAGAAAGCAACGTCTGTGTGTGTGTGACTGTGGGTGTAATTTCTGCAGCGCTGGGGAGGATACTTCACTGCCAGTGTGGAATTATCTTCTACAGGTTTGTGTCTGGCAGAAAGAAGCAAGACCCAGAAGGCAAAGGGAAAGCTGAATGGCCTTTCCTCTATATCTTTCAAGTTTAACCCTTAGATGTACACTGTCTGTGCACGAGTCCCGTTTCACCTCCAATGCCTTTATTCTGCTATATTCTGAATCCAACACATGTCAGTCTCATTGTCATCATAAAGGCCACAGGCTCATAATGCACTGGCATCTTATTAACTTTTCATTGTGAACAGCTAATAAAAGCTTTATGAGCCCATTTCAATGCCTCCTAGATCTTTTCCCCCCTTGTGGCTATTTTTACACCAGAATTTCAGCTCAAAAGCTTTCCTGAATAGTTTAGACGTCAATAAAAGGATGCATTATAGTCTGTGGAAAGTGGATTCTTTTAATGTGTACCAAATGTCATTGTAAGACCTGTGGAGAGTTGCCTGGTTGGACACAACAATTATTCTTTGTTTTATAAAATGTACAGTGTATTTTGCTTCCTTCCTCTGGTAAAGTGTTGTATCTGCAGGCAGGTGCACACCTCAGGCAGTATAAACATAATCTGATTTATTAATGGATGTGGAGAGACCAGGTTTCAGGGTGTTAAAGGTATATGTAAACAGCTTAACTGTGGTGTAGCTAGCAGCAAGGTTATTCCCTGCACAGAGGTTACACAACTTTTCCATGCTAAAAATATTATTTGAAGATACTAAGGGACAGAAGGGGTTCCAGAACATGTTGTAAATGCGTGTTTCACATGTATATTTTGATCATATTAATGTGTTGCAGCTGGTGTAGTCAACACTTGTATATTTCTACACATGCCGTCATTACAAAGACACGTGCGCATTTATGCCAAGCTTTGTATCTGTTATGTGATCTTTTCCTATCTGCTGCCGCCCCCATCATGTCGCTCCCACCTTCCCACTTTCCTACCAGTTGCATCAGCTGATGTTCATTTCCTTTACAGTCATCCACTTCCACTCCCACTCTGCTCATTACTTCCCTCAGTATGAATGGTACCACAGACTCAGCATCCAGTCTCTGCTGGGGTTGATTTTCCTCCTGTATTTTATTATAACTCACAACAACCCTGTTCTCTATGGGCGTCTTTCCTGTTTTTCTTTATTCTTCTTTTTTTTCAGCTTTTAAAATAGGTTCTACCCCACCTCCCAACCCCAACCCCTTTGTCTTCCTAACTCTCATCAGTTAAAATGAATCAAAATTGCCATTTGTTTCTAAACTGCCCTCTATTTTTCAGTGCTTTTGTATTTATTCTGATTCTTTATGATATATTAAATCACCACAGTGTAGGTCCATTCTGTCACACATGAGATCTGACATGGCTGGGTCTAGCTTCTAAAGGAAATCTCCAGTTTCTATAATGTATATAAGAGACAGGTTGCCTCTCATTGCAGAAATGATCATTTTCTTTATGAGATATGCCCTCATGCTCTGGTTTAACACCTTATGTCTTAGAAAATGATGTCCGTTTTTTGAATCATAGTCACATTGAAAGGAAAAAAAATGGATGATCAAGAAGAACACAGCTTAGCTACATTTTGACAGACAAATTACTACCCCAGGGGTACATTTACTTTCAGGTTTTAGAGAACAAAATGAAGACTACCAGAACACCAAGTTCTCAGAGATACGAGTCCACAAACCAGTGAGTGGCTTTATGATGGCTTTGTCCATTTATTTTGTACAGTCGATGGGAAATATCTGCAGGATCTTGTTTGTCTACTATTTGTGCAGCATAAGCTTCTTCATACAGTTCTTGAGGGTTTGTGCAGAGGAGTGCAAATAATTGTGATAAAAACAATTTTGTATAGCAGTAAAATCAGAATAAAAGAAAATGTTGTTGAATAAATTAGTGTTGAGACACTATTTCTACGTAATAATGCCTTTATTCATAAACCCAACTTTTTTTTGTCCTTTGAGCTCTTACGCCAACTCTAGTTTAATTTGTAGCTAAACCTAAGCCCCTGTGATGGAAGAGAAATTAGTGTATGTGTGCAAGTGGGATGGGTTACAGCCCTCCTATGACCCTGAACTGGGTGAATCAGGTGTGGAAAATGGTTAGATGGATACAACTAAACATGTACTGCATTTGAAACACATAATACCTTCCTACTGCAGCAGATGCAGCAATAAAGAGAAAAGTTTCTGGCAAACTGAGAGTTTGGTCTCAGACTTGGTTTTCTTCCTTGAACATGTGCAACATCACATCTGTGACTCTTTCTCCAAAATAAACACAAATTTGAAGGCATTGTTGATGGTATTATAACCCCAAAAAATGTTTTAAATCGACCGTTTTTTAACTTGTGACAGTGTCAGTGAGTGATGTGAGCCATTGTAGATGTTTCACAGCATTAAGTACAGAGCAAGACTTGTTGTCAAAAAGTATCTTAGTTTCTTTGCTTAGAAGGGGAGGGTGAGGCAGGTGTTCAACCTTTTTAATTGCATTTTTGCAACAAATTCTTGCTTTGCCTCAATCTTTAAAGCATATTTCCAAACCTGCTGAGTGGAACTCTCTGTAAATCACCATAAATAATCATATAATGTCCTATAATGCTCATAAGTTGCTTTAACTGATGGAATCTTTGCAGGTGAATATCAAGTTAACTACAAAGGTTTGTCAAAGCAAGAATAATGAAATATTGTTTTTTGCCTCTGCAGAGCTAAATGACATATAGAGGAGGGAATTCAGCAATTCACTCCAGGTGTGTTGGAGAGGGGAACGCATCTAAAAGTTGCAGGATAGTAGCTCTTGGGGACTGGACTAGGCGCCCCCTGTTCTGTGTTTTCTCAGGTCAATGATACAGGAAAGCCCTGAAGCTCAGTTTTTAGCTTTCAGAGACCTCGACCAGCTTTTTTCATGGCTTCCACTGAGATTCTTCTGGGTCATTATACTCAGTTGGGAACCTTCGTAAGACAAAGATGAGAACGGCCAGGGTTAAGCTGGTGGAATAAAGGCGCAGCAGCCCCACCTCGGCCAGGCTGAATAAAAGCCGTTATTAGAAGATATATTTCAGAGATAGATAGAGACAGAGTGCCGATTGGTGGTGGACATACCGGTTTATTCAGGCTTTTTGTCACAGTACCACTGAGTCATGTTTTTGTCTTCCATCTATCATTCTCTGCACCCTGCAAGGCCCTTTGTCACCAGATTTCCACCCCTACCTCACATGCTCCTATTTTCCCCACAGCCCCCCTGTATATGTACCAATAATCCTCCCTGTCAACTGTTTCCACCTCCTCACACAAGGTTGATCCTTGTTCTGGTAATCCTGTTTCCTGTTGATTCTGTTGACGGTTTCCTACCTCATATTACCTCCCTCTTCTTTCCTACCTCATATATCCTGCCTCCTGTTTCCTGCCTCATGTTTCCTACCACATGTTTCCTACCTCATGTTTCCTACCTCATGTTTCCTGCCTCCTGTTTCCTGCCTCCTGTTTCCTGCCTCATGTTTCCTGCCTCGTGTTTCCTGCCTCATGTTTCCTGATTCATGTTTCCTACCTCATGTTTCCTGCCTCATGTTTCCTACCTCCTGTTTCCTGCCTCATGTTTCCTACCACATGTTTCCTACCTCATGTTTCCTACCTCATGTTTCCTGCCTCATGTTTCCTACCACATGTTTCCTACCTCATGTTTCCTACCTCATGTTTCCTGCCTCATGTTTCCTACCACATGTTTCCTACCTCATGTTTCCTACCTCATGTTTCCTGCCTCCTGTTTCCTGCCTCATGTTTCCTGCCTCATGTTTCCTGCCTCATGTTTCCTGATTCATGTTTCCTACCTCATGTTTCCTGATTCATGTTTCCTGCCTCCTGTTTCCTACCTCCTGTTTTCTACCTCCTGTTTCCTACCTCCTGTTTCCTGCCTCATGTTTCCTGGTTCATGTTTCCTGCCTCATGTTTGCTGCCTCCTGTTTCCTGCCTCCTGTTTCCTGCCTCATGTTTCCTGCCTCCTGTTTCCTGCCTCATGTTTCCTACCACATGTTTCCTACCTCATGTTTCCTACCTCATGTTTCCTGCCTCCTGTTTCCTGCCTCATGTTTCCTGCCTCATGTTTCCTGCCTCATGTTTCCTGATTCATGTTTCCTTCCTCATGTTTCCTGCCTCATGTTTCCTGATTCATGTTTCCTTCCTCATGTTTCCTGATTCATGTTTCCTGCCTCCTGTTTCCTACCTCCTGTTTTCTACCTCCTGTTTCCTACCTCCTGTTTCCTGCCTCATGTTTCCTGGTTCATGTTTCCTGCCTCATGTTTGCTGCCTCCTGTTTCCTGCCTCATGTTTCCTGCCTCATGTTTCCTGCCTCATGTTTCCTGCCTCATGTTTCCTGCCTCATGTTTCCTACCTCATGTTTCCTACCTCATGTTTCCTACCTCATGTTTCCTGCCTCATGTTTCCTGCCTCCTGTTTCCTGCCTCGTGTTTCCTGCCTCATGTTTCCTGATTCATGTTTCCTACCTCATGTTTCCTGATTCATGTTTCCTGCCTCCTGTTTCCTACCTCCTGTTTTCTACCTCCTGTTTCCTACCTCATGTTTCCTACCTCATGTTTCCTGCCTCATGTTTCCTGCCTCATGTTTCCTGCCTCATGTTTCCTGCCTCATGTTTCCTACCTCATGTTTCCTGATTCATGTTTCCTACCTCATGTTTCCTGATTCATGTTTCCTGCCTCCTGTTTCCTACCTCCTGTTTTCTACCTCCTGTTTCCTACCTCATGTTTCCTGCCTCATGTTTCCTGCCTCATGTTTCCTGCCTCATGTTTCCTACCTCGTGTTTCCTGATTCATGTTTCCTACCTCATGTTTCCTGCCTCATGTTTCCTGCCTCATGTTTCCTACCTCATGTTTCCTGCCTCATGTTTCCTGCCTCATGTTTCCTGCCTAACGTTTCCTGCCTCATGTTTCCTACCTCATGTTTCCTGCCTCATGTATCCTGCCTCATGTTTCCTACCACATGTTTCCTGCCTCATGTTTCCTGCCTCATGTTTCCTGCCTCATGTTTCCTGCCTCATGTTTCCTACCACATGTTTCTTGCCTCATGTTTCCTGCCTCATGTTTCCTGCCTCATGTTTCCTACCTCATGTTTCCTGCCTCATGTTTCCTGCCTCATGTTTCCTACCACATGTTTCTTGCCTCATGTTTCCTGCCTCATGTTTCCTGCCTCATGTTTCCTACCTCATGTTTCCTGCCTCATGTTTCCTGCCTCATGTTTCCTGCCTCATGTTTCCTGCCTCATGTTTCCTGCCTCATGTTTCCTACCTCATGTTTCCTGCCTCATGTTTCCTGCCTCATGTTTCCTACCACATGTTTCCTGCCTCATGTTTCCTACCTCATGTTTCCTGCCTCATGTTTCCTGCCTCATGTTTCCTACCTCATGTTTCCTGCCTCATGTTTCCTGCCTCATGTTTCCTGCCTCATGTTTCCTGCCTAACGTTTCCTGCCTCATGTTTCCTACCTCATGTTTCCTGCCTCATGTTTCCTGCCTCATGTTTCCTACCACATGTTTCTTGCCTCATGTTTCCTGCCTCATGTTTCCTGCCTCATGTTTCCTACCTCATGTTTCCTGCCTCATGTTTCCTGCCTCATGTTTCCTACCACATGTTTCTTGCCTCATGTTTCCTGCCTCATGTTTCCTGCCTCATGTTTCCTGCCTCATGTTTCCTACCTCATGTTTCCTGCCTCATGTTTCCTGCCTCATGTTTCCTGCCTCATGTTTCCTGCCTAACGTTTCCTGCCTCATGTTTCCTACCTCATGTTTCCTGCCTCATGTATCCTGCCTCATGTTTCCTGCCTCATGTTTCCTGCCTCATGTTTCCTGCCTCATGTTTCCTACCACATGTTTCTTGCCTCATGTTTCCTGCCTCATGTTTCCTGCCTCATGTTTCCTACCTCATGTTTCCTGCCTCATGTTTCCTGCCTCATGTTTCCTGCCTCATGTTTCCTGCCTAACGTTTCCTGCCTCATGTTTCCTACCTCATGTTTCCTGCCTCATGTATCCTGCCTCATGTTTCCTGCCTCATGTTTCCTGCCTCCTGTTTCCTCTCTCCTGTTTCCTACCACATGTTTCTTGCCTCATGTTTCCTGCCTCATGTTTCCTGCCTCATGTTTCCTGCCTCATGTTTCCTACCTCATGTTTCCTGCCTCATGTTTCCTACCTCATGTTTCCTGCCTCATGTTTCCTGCCTCATGTTTCCTACCACATGTTTCTTGCCTCATGTTTCCTGCCTCATGTTTCCTACCTCATGTTTCCTGCCTCATGTTTCCTGCCTCATGTTTCCTACCACATGTTTCTTGCCTCATGTTTCCTGCCTCATGTTTCCTGCCTCATGTTTCCTACCTCATGTTTCCTGCCTCATGTTTCCTGCCTCATGTTTCCTGCCTCATGTTTCCTGCCTAACGTTTCCTGCCTCATGTTTCCTACCTCATGTTTCCTGCCTCATGTATCCTGCCTCATGTTTCCTGCCTCATGTTTCCTGCCTCATGTTTCCTGCTTCGTGTTTCCTACCTCATGTTTCCTGCCTAATGTTTCCTGGTTCATGTTTCCTGGTTCATGTTTCCTGCCTCATGTTTGCTGCCTCCTGTTTCCTGCCTCATGTTTCCTGCCTCCTGTTTCCTGCCTCATGTTTCCTCCCTCATGTTTCCTACCTCATGTTTCCTGCCTCCTGTTTCCTCCCTCCTGTTTCCTGCCTCATGTTTCCTACCTCATGTTTCCTACCTCATGTTTCCTGCCTCATGTTTCCTACCTCATGTTTCCTGCCTCATGTTTCCTGCCTCATGTTTCCTCCCTCACGTTTCTTACCTCATGTTTCTTACCTTGTGCTTACTGCTTCCTGTTTCCTGTCTCCTGTTTCCTACTTCCTGTTTCCTGCTTATCAACCCATAAGCCTGGTTTTGAATTTTGACGTAATGCAGAAACTCTGTCCTTGCATCCCTTGTTTTGTTTCCTGGTTCATGTTTCCTCCCTTATGTTTCCTCCCTCATGTTTCCTACCTCATGTTTCCTACCTCGTATTTAATGCCTCCTGTTTTCTACCTCCTGTTTCCTGCTTATCAACCCATAAGCCTGGTTTTGAATTTTGATGTAATGCAGAAACTCTGTATTTGCATCCCTTTGGTTTGTGTTTTGATCCACCTTGATTTTCAAAATCATCAATATAAAAAGGGGAAGCACCCAGAGATGGCACACACACACACACACACACACACACACACACACACACACACACACACACACACACACACACACACACACATACACATACATTTAGCAATTCAGTCCAATAATTTTTAAACAACAAAGTTATTCACATTGAGCCAAAGAACAGATGAAAGCTCATCAATATTTTAATAAAAATACAACAGCAATAACCATGTAAACTGTATTCATATGTGATTTATTATTTATGGTTGTGTGTTGTTGTAAACACAAAGTGAGTTCTCTCATCAGTGGAGGCATGACAGGTGTGTGTACCGTTGCCAGTTTAAATATAAACATACATATTAATACATGACAGACATTAGAGGTGATTAAGCAACTGACTTGCTGACTCCTCTTGGCTGACAGCTTCCTGTACAAGAAGAACATAAGCAGAGCAAACTTTCTTTCTTCCAACCAGCCACGTCTTTGTTCCAGCTTCAGTGTGTGTCAGATGTATCTTCCCCCCAAGGAAAAGGCTTTGTCTTTTCTAGGTTTGTAGGGCGACATTGTTGGCTTTGTGTTTTCTTCATCATGTTTCTTCTCATATTTCCAGTGCTGTGAAATGAAAAAATCTGTTGATATTTGCAGCGTTGCCAACATGGAATGAAATAAGGACTGATGCTTCTGTCCAACTGACAAACATCCACTTGCTTTCTCACTGCTTTGACCTCTGCTAAGTCCAGAGAGGGAAAAGAAATCAGGTGCAAACTTATTTTCTGTATTTGTTGAACTGCAAAATAAGAACTCGAAGTCCTCGTTTTGTTTGGGGGTTTTTTTTGTTGTTGTTGTTTTTTATTGCGATTTGTTTTAGCAACATACTGTTGCTGCTGAGTTTATTGTTTGGTGGATCATGCTCGCATCCCGACTACATTTGCTGTAAAATCACAACACTTCACTTAACAAGTCTAAATAGCATCATAGAGCCATAAAAGCTAGTCAAATCAAATTTACTCTCCTTGCATTGCTTCATTGTTAACAGAAATAATGTGGAAAAAACTGAGGTTACCACAGAAGTTTCTTTTTTCTGCTTTCTGTATTATGCAAACGTTCACCGCACATGTGGCTGTGATTGGCTCAGCAAACTTATGTCAGTTCTGTCTGATTATGAATTAAAAAACAGCACATACTGAGTCAAAAGAGCTTGTCATCTGATATTTGAATTATTTGTTAAATAAGACTGAGTAACAGTAGCTTGAAAAACATTCCTATTTTCAAGTGGCAATTTATTATCCTTTAGTCTCTGTTGATACGCAACAGAGAATAAGATTAATTTCTCAAAAACAAACATAATGATCACCAAAGTGCCAGCTGCTAATTTCAAAGGCCCCAGTCAATATATCAGGAGATTCTTCCCAAGAAGCTTGTTGTCTTTTTTTAATGACTGCTTAGTGCAAACACATGTTGAATATTAAATCAGAGCAAGATCTGATTGGTAACACACCCAAGGCAATTAAAGATTTCTCTTTTATGATGATAAGTAAAACAATCTGCTTGCTTTTCAACAGGAAAAACTGAACCTATAAGTATGACATTTATTTATTTATTCATTTGTTTGTTTATTTATTTGTTTTTTAAAAAGTTGTCATTACCAACACATTGCTGGAACAAGTAGATTCGAGATCTTCTTGATGAATCTAAAAGAAAAATATTCAGATTTTAGTTTATTTATCACTTCATTAAGGTTTAATAAGTTATAATTACAGACAAAAACAGCTTTTTTGACAGGATTGCATGATGGAGTTAGGGTATCAAATAAACTCTAACACAATATCTGTCATCCTCTTTACAATACAATATGTAAAATCAGCAAATAAACATTCTTTGCTGTGAAGAAACTACTTTCCAGGACAAACAGTAACGCAGCCTGCCCCTTTTATTCTTTAGCTAAACTCAATACTCTTCACTCAAAACAGAAGCTTTCTTTTACCTTCAGGGAGACAAGCAGGAGCTGTTACACCTCAACAGTGTAAATTCAATTATGAGGCAACTGACGTTGCCATGTCTGAGGCAAATTTTCAGAGTTACAGAGGCTTGGCTGACCTCTTTCTAGCAAGAAGGAGCCAAACATCAAAATAACCTTTTCCATCTGCTAATTTAATGTTTATTTGAAATTAGTTCTGTTTGATTTCCCTTGCTGATGCACTTCTGACCACTAGATGTCAGCATCACCCAGCACCTTTACCTGTGATTGCAGAAGGTAGATATCCATCATGATGATGATGATGATGATGGTCATGACATGTTGAGCTTCTCAACTGAACAACAGCTTGCTCAGGTTCTTTGTTTCAGAGACATATGAAACAGCATAAAACTCTAAAATGGTGACCTAAAATGTTGCCCAAGAAAGATGGAACCAACATGCAGCCTCAGCGCTCCAACGCTGCAAAGGACCAGACACACAAACTAAATTATGGCAAAAGTCCAGGTGTGTAAAGCACCGTGGCTGAAATGTACTGAAATGACTGCACATAGGTGAACACACTCATGATGTGTGAGCATGTGGGTGTGCACATGTAAACAGCGTCCAAAGTGAGAAAAATTCAGAGCAAAGCTGTTCAAATATAACACATTTTTGCATAAACTAAGAAGCATATATGACTAACGTTACTAATGAAAAATGTTTTGTGAAAATCTGACTCTGGACTGCAGTAAAAACATAGATTTAAAAGTCTAAACAGAGGCAGAAACAGGAGACAGACGATCTACAAAAAGCTTTCCTGAAGCTTAAACCCTTCAGCACTTACATTTATTTGCAATTTATATAAAAACAAAATAAACACAGGATGAAGAAAAGGAAAAAAGAATGGAATCAAAGAAAATAGAATTAAATATTAAATAAATAAGTAATGAAGATAATTAATAAATTATTATGTAACATAAATACATAAATAAGAGTGTGTAAAATTAAATAGATTTATTAAATAAATCAATTTGATTAAATAAGAAATAAAAGTAATAAAGGCCAGAAGTGGTTTGTTGGAAATTTGTTATATTAGGTGTCAAGGGGTGAAGAAGAACTACATGCTACAACAAAAGGTACAGATGACTGATGATGATTATGATGATGATAATAAATGCTAAGTATTGCAACCTTTTCATGTGTAGTATATATTCTGGTTATATTTCACACTGGTACAAAAAGAGAAATAAATTAACCCCCAAAATGACAAACTAGACATGCAGCTGCATGCAGAACATCCCGACTTCAGCAGCTCCGAGGAGTCCAACAAAATATTTCACCAAAATAAGCACATTGTCAATCTATTGTACTTTTTGCACTATTTCATACTGCACTTGCAGTATCTATACTGCACATTTTATATTTTTATAAACAATTTTTCCCGTACATAACAGTCTCAAATGTGCAGGGTTGTTTTTTTAAATCATATTTCTGCTCTGCAGAGAAAAAAGAGAGAAGCTTTACTGACTTTGACTTTAACAGATGGCCGTTACAAAACACAAAAAAAGAAAATTACTATTCCAACATTTCACAAAACACAAAACTGCCTTGGTAAAACATGAACGATAATCATGAATAACTGTCAGAGTTTTACTAAATAGCAATAAAACATATAAAGAAGGATTTCTCAGGCTACAAGAAAACCTGAATCAACAACTAGTGAATATGGGAAACAAAAATCATTCAGACGGAAAAGCAAATGATTAGTTAAAGCAAAAATATTGACTGAACTTAGAAAACAACTAATATATAAAACAGCATCATACTGTGGATTTTTATGCTGTTTCTAAAGAACCTGAGTGACCCAGTCTGTAGAACGCCAGACTTTTAATCTGACAGGGTTCAAGTCCTACTTCAGTTACATTGAAGAGTTTGAGCTGTTTGTGCACAGAGGCCAAAGTTGCATCTTGTCAAGTTCGAGTCCCGACTTGTGGCTTTTCGCTGCATTTCATCCCTCCTCGCTCGCTTCCTCTCTCTGACCTCTTTCCTCTCCAACAAAGACCACTAGAGTGCAACACCCTGGAATACTAAACCTTCCCCAAAAACATAACAATAGATTCATGCAAACAACACATGGCTTGCACTCTTTTAAATCGCAAACAATTGTTGTTTTCTTTTTGTTGCTGTTCATTGAAAAATGATGTTGTGTTTTCTAAACTGTTTGCTGATGATTATTTAGTTCTTTTTCTTCTTTTTCCATGTACTCAATACTCCTGGTCATCAAACATTGCACATAAACTACCTAAAGAATACATTTTAAAAGAATCCAAGTATGTTAAACAACCTTTGTGGTATCACTCTTATACAGTATATGTTATACCCTATCTCAGTAATAGATCCCACTGCAGCAGATTTAGTTTTGTTTTGGGTTTTTTTTTTTTTAAGGATTCTCGGCAATAAGGCAGCACAATCTGTACTGTATGACAAATGGTTCAGTCTCCCCTGTGCAAAGAGATGACGCAAATTCTGCAAATTCCACTTTACTGCATTCAACCTCGTCTCTTTTTTTGCAGCAGCTGCTGCTCGGCTTTGTGCTTCTCCACTCGAGTGCATGTCAACATTCTCTAAATGACTTCATGAAAATTACAGTGCATTTGGTGTACTCCAGTGGTCTGCAAAGGGACAGTTTTCAATCCAATAAAACATATCTGACAAGCTGGGACTGGACGTTTTACAGCATTCAGAATGACACTGCATGATTTGTGTTTTTATTCAATATAAATTTATGAAAAATCGTTGGAAGAATCATTCTCTTTTCTGAGAAAATACTTTAAGAACCAGCCCTCTTTTTAGATCCATGATAACTCAGGCCATCAAAGCATTGATGCTAAGTGAGTAAATGCTGGCAGTGGGTAATTTGTAGCATTGCTGGTTCTATGAGGACTTTCAATAATACTGAATATACATCCTGTGCCTTCGGAGTGGATGCTCGGTCCCCTTTGGAACAGAAAACACAATTGAGGCCTCTGCTTCCCGATGACATCACCATCCAGTCATGTGCTGAAACATCTGCCGTCCTAGAATTCAGACTCGCAAAGGCAACATGTCTGATAAAAGAAGCAGGCGCAGAAATAACGACGACACATCACAGAAATCTTTAGGAATTCATTCGGTTAAAAGCAACTTTTCCGCTCACGTTTCCTGGATACTTATTCTTTCAAATCTGCGCCAGAAATGGTTCATTTGGATGAGGCCCTTGATGTAATGCATCAAAGGTTTTTCATCATATTCACACAAAATGTTTTTATATCTGTCTGTGGGGAAAAAATATGTACTTAAGCAGAATAAAACATTTTTCTTTCCCATTGTCATGTAAATAAGTATAAAAAGCATATGACGGAAGAAATTGTTGGCATTTTTTTCCATTTTTTTCATATTCATTGCCCTTCTGTCAGTGTATAGGTATTCCAAAGAGATGAGACTGTTTATTTTGGATAAAAACTACTTAAATTTATGAAATCTGTTTTGTTTCCAAACAGGAAAGATTTGATATACTGTTATACTGCAGCATATTTCTTCTGCTATTTGCCTGCTATTAATACAAACCTGTATAAGCAAATCTGAAAGGAAGTCCCAAATGTATTCACTATCAGAGCAATTCTTAGTTAAGCAATGCAAGCTGGACTGTGACACAAAGATGAGGCCTGACACACTTTGAAAAGCTGTGTGCTACCTTAAGTGAGAGAAAGTAATGATAAGATGATTTTTTTGCAGGTGGAGGGGCCTGAAACGTCGGTCTGATCAGGCTCTACTGCCGGGGAAACGAATCACAAGCACCGACTGCATGACTGTCAGTGAGGTCAAACAGAATTTCAGGTTCGGTCTGTAGTAATACCTGCAGGAATACACCAAATACTACTGAAAGTTCACATAATCGTAACTTCTACCTAAGTTTTAAAGGAATTTTAAAGGAAGTTGTTAAAATAATCTACCTTGTCGCCCTCTCTGCTTGTAGCAGTTTCAAATCTAGTCGTAGATGATATTGAAACATAATCAGCCCCATTAATGTGTTTATTTAAACAAGTTTAATGCTAGAATAACATCGTTTAAGCATTTTGTGGCTCAGTAAATTTGCCCACACCAATTTTTACAGCAGAAATATTGGAGGAAAATCTGTCGTTTCCTTCTATGCCACATTTTTGACGTCCAGGATTGTGGTGCATTTGAGCCTACATCAGCATTTAATAGGTGTTATAAACCAAAGAGACTCAACACTTTTGCCAGTTTTTGTAGATTTACTATGATGTGGTATAAAAAGGCCACTGGCTAACCTCACCATTATCTTTGATCTCCCGCTGTAGCACCTCAGTGTTCACTTCAAGCTGTATTTGCCCGTTGATTAGATCATTCTCCATAAATGTCCTTTTGACTTGCCCAGCTATAAGCTAATGTGCCCAGGAAATGTCTCAGAGGCCTGGTTTCATTTGAGGATCTGGAGTCATTCAGTGTTTCGGTGACAAATGGAAAGAATTGCGTATGCAGCACTTCTAGCTCGTTGCAGGAGAGCCGAATTGGAAACGCTCTGTTTCATGACAGCAAAAGCACAGTAATTATCTCACATGCTCCTTTTTTATGGTTACCTTGGAGATCACAGTCCACATCATTTAACTGTGCGGTGTAAAAGTAAAAGGACTTTTGATTCTCAAAATATGTGTACAATCATGGGTTTAAAAAAAGTATTTTTAATGAGTTCTTTATGGAATACAGGAAATTGGCTCTCTAAATAAAAAATAAATGAATAAACCAGACCCTATAATAAGACAACGTGTGAAGTCAATAAAACAAAATGAAAAATGAAATAAGGAGCTTAAAATACAACTGTTGAATAAGGACTTTCATAAAATAAAAGCAGACTATATTCTGAGGAAGCTCTGAGACGCTGCAGCCTCGAAGTTAAAGATGAATATTGAATAGTTGAAAAAACCTGAATGTAACGTTACAGCTTTACACGATCACTTTCTTCATCCTGTTTAAATCGAATCTAACTGAGGGCTGAAAAAGTAAAAACTTCTTTGACCACCCTGACCAACACTGTGAGGTGTTGAGTCAGAGGCAGTAAGACACATCTGGCATGTCATTTCTTTTCATTTCATTTACAAAGGCATCAAAATAAGCTGCAAAATAAGTGTCATGGTAACCAGCCAGTTTCAGCAGACGGACCTGAGAACTTTGAGGGCCAAGGACCTCTTCATTAAATAACTATGAACTTGCAGATAAATTCTAAATATTATTTTAAATAATATGCAACATAGAAAACTACTACTTTCAACTACTAAGGCACAATTTCTTTACTTACTGAATTATATTAAATTATTTCTTTAACATTTATCATATATTTATAATTAATATTTTTTAGTTATTGTTTATTAAAGTTTTATTACATACATTTATCTATTATATTTAATCATGTTTATATTATCAAATATAAAATGTATTTTAAATATTTATTATTATTTATTTATTTATGTTTTTAATATTTTAATATTAAACATTTATGTTTTTTAATTTATTTTAAAATATTTATAAAGTTTCATTGAATATTCCCCATCAGTGCAACATCCCCTATGTTATCATGCTCTCATGTTCCCATGATCATGTGTTGTATGACTTCAAGATTTTGCACATTATGGAAACTCGGAGGGAAAAAAAAAACATTGGTTTGTGGTTAGTTATAGAAATGAAAAAACTTGTATTCTATCCTACTGGCCCTCAACTTGCAACGCTCAACCATCCAGCAGGACTAAATGTGGTTTTATTTATGCAGCTGGGGATTTTGGTTAAAAACTCTTCCATTTAATTTAAATGAAGTCATACATCATTTAAAATGTGGCAACTTTGAGGAAGATGGGTTCCATGACCAAAAATGTAGAGATTTCTTCAATGTCCTCACATTTCCAGCCAAAGAAACATACAAGTGATGTTATCTTTTCTATCCAGTCTCTGATATGTAGGAGTGAAACATAATACCAATTATTTTAAAAAAGATATATTTGTCATAAGTTCAGGGTTCCAGTTGTTTTACATTGTAAAGATGATTTAAACACATTTTAAAGGAGTCCATAAGCAAATCTCTTGGACTCAGCAAAAAATCCCCCATGCCTCACTGGAATGGAAAAGGATTACAATTGTGTCTTGTACTAATTCCTCTGGGAGAGGATCTGAGCCTTTTCCACAACTCATTTGCTTTCAGTATGACTAGAGTGAGACTTTGCATCTCCCTGCCAGCACCACGTCAGACCTGGTTTTGGTGAGGCTGGTGCTGGTGAGGTTGCATTTGCTCACCAAGGACTGGAGGCTTTCCAGTTGGATTGGTTTAAGTTTGCAGCTTTGCATTTTGCAAATGATATCATCATTTGGCTTGAAAAAACAGAAAATATCCAGGCAGAAAGTCTGCCTGACATTTTTGCATTAACTATACATCTATTTATCACAATAGAACTTTACTGCTGACTTTGAGAGTAGAAAATAAATGGCAGATGACAAACTGCAGAACACATATCTCCAGATACGTTTGGTTTTGAGAAGAGCATCAACCCCTAAGCCAGAAACTTAACATGTTCAGTTATCTTTGCCCGTAGTTATTGTCATACTGCATTGTGTATAAGTGTTGGAAACAACTTAACTTGTTTATGTAATTTGTTTTTTATCATTTGGTTCATGTTTACACAAAATGTGTTTATTCAACGCATGAATTTGTAATTAAACGCTTTTTGTTCTATTCTAATCTCAAATCTTCTATTCTAACAAAATCAGGGAGGCGATTTCAACGTCTTATTAAACCAAATGAAACAAGAGTCTAGCATCCAGCAAAGTCCATGATATGGCGTTTGTCCTCCACAGTTTTCATACACGATTGAGGTTTTTGTTACTAAAAAAAAAACATGGCAAAATTCAAATGTATAAATTTAATTTTTATTTTATTGTTATCTTTTTTTTTTTTTTACAAAAGTAAGGGCGAAACAGAGCTGGAAGCTGACAAACGGACTGAAGCAGTGTCACGAATGAAAAGAAGCCAAAATGTAGAGCTGTTTATTTACCAGCGTATCTACGTTCCTGCCGGTACCTGTGATCAAGTGATGTGACTGGTTATCAAAAGTATGAGACTGAAAAGCAGCAAGCAGCAGACGAGACGTAGATTGTTCGGGGCCCAGTGTGCAGTCACAATGAGCCACTTTAAGTGCATGTGAGCCTCTGCTCAGGTTGCCTGTTCCTCTCCATTTCCCACTTGAAGGAAGACTCAGGACCTGCTCAACTGATTGCTTTTTTTACCTGACCTGAAAACACCCTGGAGTCCCTCTGGAAGAACTGGAAGAGGTGGATGTGGAGTGTTTGCTCTCAGATTGTGGCCTCAGGGACATGGCCGTTTGTCATAGATGCAGTATACATTAATAGCTTACTTAGATAGCTGTTAAAATCTGTTAAAATCTTGGGATTTCTTGAATTATTTGTGATGACAAATTTCATGTTTTGCCCTGTTCTGAAAAGGTTTTACGTAGGGACCAGATGTATTTGTACTGTTTGCAGAAATTGTCTGTGATGTTGATCCCATGTGAATCAGCCATGTCGGTGTGAACTAATAATTTCCCTGGAAATGACCTACTATGCTTTGCTGAACTCAGAGGTCTTGTGATGATACAAATCTAATGCAGATCTTTGGGGATTTGCTCAGAAATTGGTGAAATTTAATACAAGATTTGGTGGGATTTGTTTTGTGGATGCATTTTATTTCCATGTTGGTGAAGAATGGAGGCTGCATTGGAGTGTTTTGACAGCTTTTTGGGTCCCGGACTAGCAAGACCCTATGACCCATAATGTACAGAGTCAAATAATGTACAGAGGGATTATATCTCTCGGCTGGCCTGGGAACGCCTCGGGATCCCCCCCGCAGAGTTGGCAAATGTGGCTGGGGAGAGGGAAGTCTGGGCTTCCCTGCTTAGGCTGCTGCCCCTGCAACCCGACCCCGGATAAGCGGCTGAAGATGAAGATGAATGATGATGAAGGTTTTCTGTACCACGGCACTACCACTGCCAGGGCTCAGTTCACTCAATGGTTCCTGCATTTAAGGGGATTTAAAGTGAAAATAAACCAGTCTAAGTTAGTTTGGTCATTATAAACTGCATGTCATATGTTTGCTCTTTGTTTGATCACTTTTCCTTGTGTTTGGTGCATCTACTGTGGACAAGTGATTTAAATTATATCAACACTTCATCTATATAACATATAATAGCTGTTCACTACCCGTCTGTGGCATGTACTGCCACAGATGCAATATAAATATTATATTTATAATATAAATATACATATATATATATATATATATATATATATATATATATATATATATATATATATATATATATATATATATATATATATATATATACATATATATATATAATGTTAATGCATATATATTAATGCATAAATGTTATTTACTTGTGTTTTTTACAATATACAGCAGGTTAACATTATATTAGGGTGATGTCTGTAAATTTCATTTCTCAATTTATTTCTTATATTTGGTAAACTAATCTCGTCTTTTTTTTTTTGTAGCTTTTGCAGCAACAGGAAAACAGAATACTTTGTGTCCACAAAGATGCAAAGCCCTCTGTTAGACTATTTTTGTCCAAGATCAAAGAATTATAGCTTCAGGAATCAGTTAAAACTTTGGTGGTTTCTGTAAACTTCCTGCGGTAGACTTGATCCATGTGCACAGAGGGGAACCAAAAGTGATGATAGAATTGCAGAGACACCGCTTAGAATAAGGCTATCATGTGAAGTGGTGCCACCCTCCTTTTTAATTTAGCCAATTAAAAAAAAACTGCATAAAAAGGGGACTATGAGGGCATTAACAGTGTCAGCCACAAGCAGACAGTGGCTGGGGATGGGCTCATTCCTGAGGCCTGGCACTCAGACGCACAGCCAAGATACTCACAGAGCCTCAGCCACCATTCATGTAGCAGCATGATCCAGAGATTACCACACTGTTTCAGCTGTCCTGCCAACTACCACACAAATCGCTTACAGCATGTGGAAAGCATGCACCCACACTAAAGTAGAAGACCATGTGGCAAAGTCAGAGTCACTCAACAACTCCATTGTACTGTCTGAATGGAAGTTTTAAACTGTACCCAGAGGATGGACAACTCAAATCAAAGGCTTTTAGTGGCTGAAATGTTTAAATGGCAGCTATTATATTATTCTATCCATACCTGGTAACATTGCCCAGTCCGCTTGCAGTAAAAAAGTATTCACTCTTAGCCCAAAGCTAGCTTGTTTTTATCTTGTATGTTGTTCTTTCCAATCACACAGGTAACATTTTCTGTTTGTGATTTATGGATTCATCTCAATTATCAATGCAAATGCTGTAAATGCACACTCTCAGGTTAACTCATGAGAGGCGTAACAGTTAAGTGGAAGCTCTTGCACCATATGTGACCTTTTCCTGAGGCTTATAAGTGTTCCTGTGTAATTACATGCTGCAAACCCCGGCAACAGCAATAAAGGCCCAATTTTTATTAAAGGGCAGTCATGGTTTCTTTTTAGGGCTTTCATCACCAACCTGCTTCTGCCTTCCATGAATAGTAACAACACAATGATTGCTTTCAGTGTATCATGAGCTGTGTTTCTGACAGTTTATTCAACATTGCAGCAAATATCAACCTGGAAATTATGACAGCGGGATCCCGAGTTCTCTAGTTTGATACAACAGGGGGATTTTGAACTAATTCTAAGCAAAAAGGGGGGAAAATATTGAGGTCTTGCTCCTGCTTTAAATAACTTTAAAAACTATTCTATTTAAACCTTAAGCCTGAACTATTTGGTATGTTTACACCTGTTTATGTAACTACTTGTATTTTATGTATATGTGGACAGGTCGCTCTCGAAATGAGACTCCATATAATTTCAAACTGGGGTTAACTCTTTCTGACCATAAACTGCTTTTTTTTTACCTATTTAATGGCTAAATGAAATTTATAATGACCACTCCTGCAGCAGTTTGTTATCCAGCAGTGTGTTATCCAGCAGTGTCCTGAGTCTTAGAAGAGGCATTTCATAACTCTACTTCCAGGATGCTGCATTTCACAGCTAAATTTTGCTTTGTGCACCCCGTCACACAACACACAGCTGGATGTAAACGCACTAGTCATTTTTTAACATACCCTGTGGCTGATTCAGTAAATAAACACAAGGGGACATTATAGAAGAAAAAACAGAGAAAACGATGAAGTACAAGTAAGATGCAAGATAAATAAGATCACTAAGACATTCTGCCAAGATACCAGTGTACTTCTTTAAGATTTGCAAGTATTTTTATTAAGTTCCTGGTGGTCTAGATAAGCTTCTTTTTATAAACAAAAACTAAGCACCTTTTTTCATATCTTAGAGTAGCTGAATTATCTTTACTAGAGTATAAGTTTGATGGTTGTCGGCTACATTTTTAAGCTCTGTAAGCCCTACTTGTTGCAGTGTTTTCTGACTGTGAGTGAAGCAAATGAATGTTAAAGCTGTGCACATAATGGGAACAACAGCAAACTCCAGTGGCTGGCCTTACTCTTCAGCATCTGTTGACCCCCTCACCCCGCAGCAAGGCAGTACATAGCCCATTAAATCTAAACTGTGACACTGTTCTGTAGGGTCACCGCCTCAAATGAGAAGGACAGAGTCGGGTACAATCCCTGTCAGAGTAGAGCAAGTTCAAGCATCGATTGAGCATGGAAAATAACCCCTCTGAGGTAAAAGAAACCATGCACAGTTCACAAGGTTGCAAAATACCAGCTTGACATTCTTCCGTCCACATCCTCACACAGTGTCCATTCTCCATGTAAGTTTACAGGACACTTCCTGACACAGCTTCAGGTAATGATGAGACATTCACAAACACGTGCTACAGGGAAGCAGGATTATCGATCAGGTGCATTGCCACTAGAGTTCTAGTGGTCGAGATAAATTGTCCATGTCACAAACGTCTCTTAGTGTGTGTGAAACCAGAAAAGCTGAGGCAAACGTTGAACAGTTAGTGCTTTTGTTTGGATTGAAAATAAACCATTTCAGGTGGAAAAATTGGGTTTTAGCAGGAAGAAACTTTGGGCAGAGGCAGACGGAGGGCGGGAAGCTGTCTGTCTCGACTGGCTGGCCACTTCTTTTTCCGTTAGGCTTCTTTGCCAAGTAAGACATGACACCAATGCATGTGGGGAAAGAAAGATGTGCTTGTAATGACATTGGAAAGAGCAAGGAATTAGCATATTTTTTTAATTAGGCTGCAAAAGGAACTGAACACCTCATTTTGAAAATGAAACAAGGGATCATCATCGTCATCATTTCAGAGAAGAAACTCCAGCTGTTTCTTTTTAACAACTTGTGAATTCCTCGTTGTACTTACTAATTAACATTAAAAAATTCTTATTTAATTATAAAGCAAACAACACATTGCAAGGAGACTAAAAAACAGAATAAAAAGATACTGTTGCAAGATTCAGATAAATTAGAAAAGAGTTGCAGAAAAGAGTTGCAGAAAAAGTTCATTTTAACCTTGAATTTAAAAAAAGCCACTTCTATATTTCCTTGAGAAGAGCCTTCCTGAGCCCAAGGGCTGTTGTCTAAAAAGCTCTATCCATTTAGTATTCATCCAAGAGAATGAAGCAGATAGAAAGCTTCTGTTTGGAGATTTTAATATGAGAGTAGATTCACAGGATAAAAGTAGAAATACTTCTGATCAATCAAAGGATCTTTTAAATGCATATAAATAAATATATTTATATATAAAGGGCACACGAAATGAGAAATTTCAGAGTGGTCAGGAGCACGGTCTCCAGTGGTGTGGAGATCAGGAGACCTTTAATCTTTCACCCTAAGTGCATGGTAACACTTCAAGCAAATTACAACCTCTTTAATATTTACAGATGTTGTTAGTTTTATTTAACAACCCCTGGTTTAGTATTGCAGCCTTTCCACACGGCAAATGTAGGGAAAAGAAAATCTGTGGTGGGAACTTAATAGTGCAAAACACAGGCTGCTAACCAGTCAGCCTATATATATATATATATATATATATATATATATATATATATATATATATAGGCTGACTCTGGTTAGCAGCCTGTGTTTTGCACTATTAAGTTCCCACCACAGATTTTCTTTTCCCTACATTTGCCGTGTGGAAAGGCTGCAATACTAAACCAGGGGTTGTTAAATAAAACTAACAACATCTGTAAATATTAAAGAGGTTGTAATTTGCTTGAAGTGTTACCATGCACTTAGGGTGAAAGATTAAAGGTCTCCTGATCTCCACACCACTGGAGACCGTGCTCCTGACCACTCTGAAATTTCTCATTTCGTGTGCCCTTTTTTGCTTAATGTAACCACATTTGCATAATATCAGCCATGTTTTGCAGGAATTGTTGGGTTGAATCACTTATTTTCTTTAAGGATGGTCTAAAATTAGATACATTTAAAAACACTCAAGCTCTTCTTTGCAGCATTTAGACAGATTGACCACCTTTTTCTTTTTATGATGACTACCTCCTAAACACAAATCATTTCACTTGTATGTAAAATCTTCTTAAGCAGGTGATTACCTTTAACATTGCAATTGTAAATCTGGCAATCTTCAGATTTCACATTTCAAAGCATCCCAAACCTGTTGGCTCTCACTCACTTTGCAAAGCCCTCATCTAATCTTCAGAAATTGCAGTAAGTAGTTTGTGGTTATGCATATTTTTATTGACATCATTAGCGTCTATTTATAGCAGTTGCTGTGGCAACAGCCAGAACGAGCACAGTAAAATGATCAATAAACATAAACAAAAGGGCAAGCTACAGGCTAGATAAAAAGTTTAGATGAACATTTTCTTGCACTTGAAATCAATGTAAGTTTAGTCACATTGCTGAACCCCTCATCTCATGAAGAATCAATAAAAACAAAGTCTGATATGAAGTCGTGTTTCATGCTACAGTTGCAGCAAGCATTGGAAAAGTGTGGCATTGCTTACCCTTTTTGATTAAAATAGCAATTTTTTATTTATTTTTTTTAATAATCTGCATGGTTGAAATTAAATTTGCAGAACAAAAATACAAAAAGAAGTCACCAAAGAAAAAGTTTTTTCACATCTGCCTTCAAACTCACAAAAGTTAAAAAAAAAAAAAAAAAAAGAGTAGATTTGTTTTGTCACTCTGGACACAGTGTGAGTTTACCGATTGTCACACCTGTCCACATCACAGAGCATGATTCACACACAATCCTCAGCAGTATGGGGTGACTTATTCCTGTATATGTCCAAGTGATTCTGTGCTTCATATCAACTCTCCCAACACATTGCCAGAGTGATTTAATATGGCTCAATGAATCACGTCTCAGTTAAACCAATTCTTTCTCCATTCTTCTCTTTGAAATGCTGAATGCCATGGTGTCTGACTCATCTCTTCAATTTCACCCAAACCATTGTGGAAAAACGTCCATCTGCCTGACGCTCAGGATGAATCCTCCTGCCTGCAAAAACGGTGAAGAGTTGCTCATAAACAGTCGATTTCAGTGTATGTTTCATGCAAATGTGTATAATAACGGCTCAGATTTTCTGTGACAACACTTTTGAATTCACTGCAAATCACTGCCTCAATGTGTCTTGTGTTGTCTTCTTCTTCTTCACACTGCAAGAACACAGAGCTTAATTACCTGCAAAGGGCTGTCAGCAGCTCTACATATTCTAAAGCTCTTGAAATTAATTGTCTGAGTTTTGTTGTTGTTTAAATGACGACACAACACAGCTCTGTCTTTTTACTCGTGTTCCTCCCGATCTGGAGCAGGCAACTTCCTGAGCACACAGGAAAGCACAGGGCGCAGTGGAAAACTCCTTTAACCAGTTCTACTGACTTAGGTTTGTGTCGTTTCCTTCTTTTTTTTTGGTCACAGTCTCTCTTGAAAGTGTTCTTTCTCTTTTTGCTTAGTTCTTTGCTCATTTTCTGAGCAATCTGTTGGGGAAATCCGGTGAATCATTTGGGGTTACCCGGCTTCTGAATATACATGATATAAGTCCTTTACAAGATGTGGTGTCACTGCTGGAAAAGATTTTATTTTTGCACAGTTCAATGTGCATATTCTTCAAAGAGCTCTGAGGTTATAATAATACAGCAGGAAAAAAAAAACACACTTTTTGGCAACCCACTTGTCCACCCACCCATGCTGCCTTATCTTGCCCCTGACTGCATATTTTATTCCACTGACAAATAAATTTGCAGTTTATCATATAACCACAAACCATCTGACCCATAAAGCACCTTTGAGGTCTTGAAGGTTCCTCTATTGAGTCTTTCCAATTTTTGCCAAGCCTGAAGAAACTAAATCAGTTAAATGCTTTTCACTAAATATTATTATTAATATTACATTCAGATAATCAGTGCAAATACCACAATCAAGTCATGTCAAACACATCTATGGATAACTATATTCAGAAACTATGCTTTAAGCCTTCCACATTTTTGAAAATTATTGAATTTACTACCTCAAACCATATGCACTTGAAGTCATTTATTTATCCTTTCAGCCCAAATCACTGGTTCACATCCTAAACTTGTAGTGGTAAACTGGGGAAATTCTAATGAATGGGTTTCTGTTTTTCATTATTTTTTGGATATAAAAGAACAAAAACAGCCCTTGAGGTGCAGTGATCTGTTCTGGAAACCTTGCAAATCTATGTTATCTAAACCATGTTTTGTTTTTAGGCTCCAACTTCCCCGCGACCCTGGATTGGAATAAGCGGTTCGGACAATGAATGAATGAATGAATGTTTTGGTTTT
The DNA here is from genome assembly GCF_933228915.1 of Telmatherina bonti. NCBI lineage: Eukaryota > Metazoa > Chordata > Actinopteri > Atheriniformes > Telmatherinidae > Telmatherina > Telmatherina bonti. The sequence goes on along the minus strand of NC_136619.1, from coordinate 36,019,706 downwards.
TTTTGGTTTTTTTTTTAGATATTGTTGTCTTACAATGCAAAAACTGCAATGCATTCTGGGTTGGTAAAAACTGATGATACTGAAATGACATCTATGAAAAGAGTAGATAAATGCATGCATAGAGATTTGCAAATGTGCATAGAAACTCGTTTGCTTCACAAGCTTTTATCTTGTTTCTGTAAATCTGAGAACAAATGTGGTTTGCATTGTGCAACAAGCAAGTTGGAACCTGCTGGTCTTTCTGTGTAGTTACCATGTTTACCCAGTGCCTGCATGGGGTTTTCGACAAGTTTCAATCCTCCATCCTTTACCCAATGCCTTGCACATTTGATGAACAATTCCAGCAGGGTGTGAGTGTAAGCATGCTTAAACAGCCTTGTTGTGTTATTGTGATTATGTTTATGAATATGCATATGAACATTACAAACCGTCCTGATCATTGCAATAATATTGAAGCATTATTGAGAATATTTACAATAAGACTGCTGACATATGAAAAAATAGTGGTTTTCCCATTTCCTTTGCCCTGCTATTGTGAGTAAGTTTAATTAAAAATAAAAAATCATGTCATACTTTATTTTAAATAGTCACAAATGATTTCTTTTTGGTAGGTGGCATTCAGTATTGTCATACTCCATTCTTTGGGACCTGGTATCCAGTATGTTTTATTTGTTTCCCTCCACCAACACTCATTCATTCCTTTTCTGAAACCGCTTAATGCGGTTAAGGGTCGCGGAGAAGCTGGGGCCTATCCCAGCAGCTTTCGGGCGAGAGGCAGGGTACACCTGGACAGGTCGCCAGTCCACTATATACAGTATATATAGTCCATCCCTATAGTCCACCCACACACTTGATTCATATCAAATGGATTCAGCAGCTTCTCCTCAACCTATTGATTTATTTTGGTTAGGTGTGTTGGCGCCCGGAGACAATAAAAGCCTGCATAACTCCATTTAAAGGTGCATGATATTTTATAATTTCTCACACACCTGCAGACTAGTCGTATCAGTTATATGGCAGCAGCACTCGCTGACAGTAGCTAACAAGCCAAAAAAGGCTTCAAATAATGCCACAAGGAGGCTGAGATCATCAACTGGCCTTACCTTTGTAATGCAACACCTTTTATATGCCATGTATTACAGTTTGTATACATGCTGTATAATTACACAATAATAATGAGTAATTTAATAGCAAAGCCAAGCAGTGACACTGGGATGAACTATAAATCCACTTACAGACAAATTTTATAGGCGTCAATAACTTGCTAAAAATACAGTATTTTGCTGTGAAAAGCTGCTGCGACCAAATTCCTGCAAATGTACTCAAAAAAACCAAACTTTCTCCAAGCATTTTTCTAGTTAATACTGTTCAGGATCTCAAAGACTGGTGTAAAGTTTCCGATGGCCTGAATGGTAAATGTAAATGTAAGTTTCGCAACTATTTCAGCACCAGTACCTTGAAGTCTTGTCATTTTAAAAAATACTTAAATATATTGAATTCCTCTCATGAGCAGCACTTTTTCCACTTTGAAAGAAACCTCTCAGAGGAATCCTGCAGGATGTGGGGCCCAGTGAATGCAGCCAACCTAAACATCACATTATGAGAACCAGTAGGTCTGCACCACCAACAGCTTGGATCGGAGATGCTTATTTCTGTTGAATGAAACTGTCATGTTGCTGTGTTTTTCAATGATTTTTTTAAATATACTTTTTTTTTAAAATGCTTCATATCTGGGAAATCATTCATCACTGAGTTTGTCTTTCCCTTCAAAACACTGACAAGTCCTGGACTTCAAATCCCAGCTGGAGCCACAGATCCTGACCCACAGAAGGCTCTTGATTGATGTGCGGGAAGCTTCTATAGCTGCACAAGTTCCACACAATATCTGTCATTGATCAGTTTTATTTCTCTTTGGCAGGCAAACAAATCACATGGTACCGCCGAACAATGACAAGAACATGCAACTCATTTCACTTAAAGAGTCAGCGATTTCAACAGGGAGTGAAAAACAACTCCTTTTAGCAGATCTGCAAAGACCACATAGGTAGGCACCTGCTAGAGGGGGTGCTGCTGCAAACTGTCAAAAGAATAAATAAATAATAGTAAGAATTTACAGCCCTTTTCCTTTTGTTTTGTCCTATATTTTTCAGTGAGTGGAGTGGAAGAAAAAGCCTCCCACGCTCTGTAGATTCCCAAATACAAAAAATAAACTATATTATTTTATTGAACATGTCCTGCAATGCACCATGGGAGACTGGGAGGACTCATTTCTATATTAGTATAGATAGACGTCAACAACTTATCCTCTGATTTGTCATACAGTCATGAAAGGTGCAGCTTAAAAATCGTAGAAAAGAGGAGGAACAAAATAAATGTTTTTTCTAACATCATGCTCAACTTTTTATTTCTACCAGCTGGAGGCCAGCTAAGATAAATTAAAGCAAAGTTGCATAATAATGCTGCTACAGCTGCTGTGTACCTAAATCAGTTTCAGCTTCTTATTTTAGTAATGAATAATCACAGCTGGATGATGATTTATCCTGTGTAACATGTTAGGCTTTAGTCTATCTACTAGTCTATCATTTTGCCTTTACTATACAGTAACAGGTAAATCTACTCAATGTCTGCCCAGATTTACTGAGAAAGAACTTTCCGAGGCCTCTAGAAGCTGCTGCAGAGGAGCCTTTGCTCATATCTTCACAACTCACTGAAGTATGTTAATGTTAGCCGCTTACCTGCACACTCTGACATCACTGCTTTCTACTGTATGTTGTCATTAATTTTACCAAATCATAATCTTGCACAGGGTACCAAAGTGGCTAGCTGGAGCCAGCTGTGGCTCTTCGGTCCTTCTGTAAAGCTAAACTTACATGAATCCTGCTGGTGAACATTAAAACAGCAATCAGCAAGTTTGGCTCTTGAGGCATTGTTGTGCCTGTTTTCATCAGCACTGCATCACAAAAACAGAGTTGTGCAAAATTAAGCGCCTGCTCTCTGTGTTTATTTTCCCATATTTCTTGTGTCATGAAGAAACAGAGGACTATTTATGCTTCCCAAGTTCATATACCTCAAAGCCCCTGAAGTGATTATCTCCTGAATGAGACGTACTAAATGACGCCAGCCTGACTGCACATGCCAGGTAGAAGGATTTTATGATTATAGTTCTCCTCGTGATGTAGATGTTGGGTTTGAGATAGAAAGAGGTCACGTCTCAAGTCCCATCTATACTCCTTGGAAATATATTCTCACATGCTTCAGAGTACAGCACAGCTTTGCCTCTGGTTTATTCTTGGTAACACATTTGTTTATGTGACTGCATTGATGATGTGCTCTATATTTGCAATGAGAACCCCAGAGCATTGGTGACTACTACAGTCATGGGAATCATTAGACAAACGCAGAATATTGTGCTAGACAATGAAGTCTATTACAATTAAGACGTTCATTTTTACTAGCAAGGATTTATTGCTGAACTATTAACGGTTTCACTTTGGAGATTTTCTCATAGAAACGTGTCTGTAAAAGGTCATTGCAGTCATTCTTATGTGGTGTATTGCAATAAATGCGTTGTTAAATTGCTGAAGTCACCACTGGGCAGAGTATCATTATGTTTGTGATCTCTAGGAAGAATGACTCAGGCGCTGCTTTGGCTGCTGCCAAATCGAGAACTTTGTGAGGTTTCTGCACTGAAATGATACTTCTGCCATGGCTCTGTCATTTAAGTAGCTTTTATTAAGTTGTCTTATTGAATTTGCATTGCAGTTTGTTCAGCACCGCTGCAGCTATCAAAGTGCAACTGGTTTACACTCAGTTACCTCCCCAGTTAATTTCGAGGTTTTTTTGTAGGTTCATTTTTGTTTTTTGTTTTTTTTCCACAGCCATCATAAGAAAAGCGTCCCAGTGTCACCCGCAGATAAAACTGCAGCGCTGCTGAAGTGTGGCTTGGGAATATAATGAAAATGCAAATGACATTCATTATTTTGTAATAATTGTAAGTAATGCAACTGGTGATAATGGAAAGAAAAAAATCTATGCTATGTCTTGTAATTGGTTTTAAATTGGTTTTGTTTTTAGACTTGGAAACGGAGTCAGTGGCAGCGGAACGTCATACATTGGGGAAAAACAAAAAAAGATCTGAGCAGAGATAAAAGTTTCACAGCTGTTACAGAGTTTTACAAGCGGAGGAGACACTTGTCAAAGCAGATCCTTCCTCGGGGTTTAGAAAATACAAGCTCATTGCACAAATAAACCAAACTAATGCAGTTTCACATTGTAGTATTTGCATATAGTTTACTGACAGTATGCACGGCCCGATTTCATGGCAGAACTTACAGTGACTGTACTGATGCACTGCACAAAACGGGAGCATCTGGATAGGTTTTGGCTCTGCTGTTTATTTTTTGGTTTTTTTTGTTTTATTTTGTTTTCTGGGAAGACGTTTTTTATACTCTAGTTTCCAAGTGATGGGATCAATCAACTGTTTTACTGACTCAAGTTTTGATGAGTCACTCACTAATGACAATCAGGTTTATGAGTTATCCAAGTTACTGAGCCAGTCACCCAGAAAGGATGAACATGACCACACAAGTTCCCAGGGATCCATACAACTAATACCATTGCTTTTTAAACACTACTACTGAATGCACTTGCAAGGCAGAGATAACTTGTACAGGGAATAATTTCTGTCTACACTACTACTTAAAGAGAATCAGAGCAGAATAGAAGATTTTGTTCTTAGGTGTGGTTTGTACTGCTGCTGCATTGGGAGTGAGCAGGCGAGTGATTCATACATTCACAGCAGGGAGGGGGAAAGTGACAGCCTGAGCTGTCAACCAGAAACCAAAGCTGTTGCTGGCCCTTTTTTTTTTTTTTTTAAAAACTTGACTTGTATCAACACTGACTGGATCTAAATGAACTGAACTAAAATGATTTTGTCTGTAAAGGGCCCTGTGATGACTTTGTTTTGAATAAGAGCTATATAAATAAAGCTGAATGGAACTGAATTAGTAAGTTTACCCGCCTGCTCTCCCATCTGGTGGTCCTGCATTTGGAGCCAACTTCTCTTCTCACTTCAGCCATGGGCTGTGACAATTGCAGTTTCAAAAAACGACTCCAAAATTGTGCTATTACTGCATTTTTTGTACTTTTTTCTTTGTTTATGCAAAGAACACAGCATAAGTAAAGCTGTATACATTCTATGTCTACTTTATGATGATGTTCAACTGTTGTGTTTTGCTGCATGACAACGTTGTTTAGCTGCAACATCTTTTTACACGTCAGTGTTCATTAGGTACATTGCATACCACATATTGCATTCCACTACTGTAGAAAACAAGGACTTATTCTCAAGATACACTTGCTTGCAGACTTGTCCCACTCTCATTTGCAGTTTGTTGCCTTTCTGTTTCACTCACATTCATGAACGGTTTAGGTTTTAAGGTTGAGAATTAAAAGTGGACACAGTGAGGTTATTGAACATGGTTAGTTTTAGATGTTAAACACACATTGTTTGAATTGAAATGTGGAGATTTTAATACTTTTGGTTTGTTATTCCCATCATGCGGTCCTTCCTTAAACAAAACAAACACCCAGCAGCATGTTGTCATCTTACTATTCTTTAATGAGTGACTGTAACCCTCTGATTTAGAGATAATGTCACTGTTCTGTACTTTCTAGTGAGACTGAGGCTGTGTTCAAATGTTCACTATTCCCTAACGCTTCATTTACAATATAGAGCTACACTGTATAGAAGATTATTTCGTGCACTCAATCTGTCGGCGAATTGAACAGGAAATTTGCCATTTTCTCATCGTTGCAGATCACATGACTGCCGATAAGATCTATACATTAAAGTGGAACTATTATGTGCATTTCAGGCTAATTTATTTTTATTTCTGAGCCCAGAAGGGCTGGGATTGATCGCGTTATTGTCACAAATCGCTTTATTTACTTCAGACCGACCCTCTCCGTAGGCTGTCAGATCAGCCTGGCAAAACGAGTGGACTGAGACTCTTCTGCATTAAGCCCCGCCTCCCGCCACTGCACTACATCGGGAGCGCGCACCGCACCTGCTTTGTAACATCTCATAAACAGAAGGATTAGGCTCATATGAACTCAATTTAAAAAAACAAAATACAATGTCAACACATAGCATACAGCCCTACATGTTGGAACCTGAATCAGACCCTGAAAACGAAGTGGAAAACAGCAACCCACAGCAACAAATGCAGCAGGATGTCTCTCTTTGGTAAACTCACCAGCCATCGTTGGAAATAACTTTATCCCACGTTTTCCACCCTCCTGATGTATTTGTACATGCCCTTGTTAACCAGTAGAAGGTAACCAATCACCGAACCTTATCCCCCGGGACGTCACAAGGATTTCCAAGTAGAAAAAACTCTCTAAAACGACGCGTTTTTCGTCGCCATGGAAACCAAACGGGGAGAGTGCTGGAACTCAAACTCAAACTTAAACATGGGTTTAGGTGATAAAAAACGGTGCCGTTTACATGTCTGATGAGGATTCAACACTGTAACACTGTAGAAAGCTCAGAAAACTCGAAATACCATAATAGGACCCGTTTAAATCTCTGACCTGTGTTATTTAGTGGACCGGGTTGTTTTGTTGTGAAATTCAGTAACATTCAACTTGTGCTGCTAAAAGTGCTACAAAGCACAAAAAAAAATAAATAAATAAAAATTAACAGCAGTGTCTGTCTAGAAATCTCAAATCTTTTTCTTGAGAAAATTTGTAAAACTTGTTGATTAAAGAAGCTGCTTTTCTTCCACCAAACTACATGTCAAGCATAACACTGCTAAACAGATGCAGGATTTCTGGACAGAGTTGCTGCTTCAGGTCTTTTAACTGTTCTGTCTAAATTTTCTCATCTTCAGCCAACTCACACACAAGATGGATAAAGAGCTTTGGGACTTTAAATCTAAAATAAAAAGAAATAAATAAAGATGATACAATATGAAGTTGGCGATAATATGATTTATTTGTATTAGACAACGTTAGCCTCTGATATCTGGTCTGTTTAATGAGTACAAAAAAATGACATGGAAGTTTCTAGTTCTGTCCACATGGACAAAATTATCCTGACATGACCTTAAAGTCACAACTACCGTGCAGCTGCTAATTACAGATAAAACTGTAAAAGGAGAGAGAGATTTTCTTTACATTTACAAAGCTGCCTTTTTTCCACCAGTTCTGATTGCAGTGCTAAGTTATGCTAACCTGCTGCTAGAACATAATTAATCATCTGATCTCGCTGCCAAAAAGTTTTTTTCTTCTACGTTACCAAACTGTTGAGCACTTGTCTTGGTGCTACGCTACCAACAATACTGTTCCTGCAATGTTTAAATAACAAACTGCACATTTGTGTTCAGGCTGAAGTTATTGCTCCTGAAGAGCACACAAAGAAATTCAATGACTGTTTCATTGCAATTTTATTTGAGGTGAATCACTTTTTGGCACATGCAAATTTGCTAGTGAATATTATACAACCCTTAAATGAAACCACCACAAACAGAAACTTTTATTTTCTGTGGAAAAGTTGGAATCTGAGGGCATTTAATCCGTTATTGGTCTCCCCAGGAATAATGACGAAACACTGACTGTCCGATATCCAGCTCTATTCTGGCATAAAAGACTAGTTCACAGGAGGTTCAGTGCGGTGAAGTGTTCCCTGTTACTCAAAGATCAGTCAGGGAACACATATGTGCATGGACATAGTGCCAGTAGAAGTCCGTGCTTTGCTGTCTATTAATCAGAACTGTCTTTACTTTGCATGGTGGATTAAAAAGATGTGAGCTAGCCTGTGAAGCAGCAGCTGCTCATGGCTGTAGGGTAGAACATTGTGATTTGAAACAGATATGACATTTGGAAACTTTTCAGGCAAAAACACTGAGAATATTATAGATTTTTGAGATTTTAAATAATCATCCAAATTTGTGACATCAAGAAAATACTGCGAATTACAGCTATAAAGCTCATATTTAATTATCTTTTCATATCTCAAGTCTTTTTAGAGGGTTTAATATTGAAAAACATAGAATATAGACAGTGAGTATTTCATTTTAAATAGTGTGAAGACTATTTAAGGAAATAAAGATAAAAGGGAAAGTTGTGAAAATTAAAAAAAAAAATTTAAGGCCTGATTAAGAAGAACTTAGTCTTGAATCAGACTTGAAGTGTTCTGGTATTTTGTTCCTGATATTAACGGCATACAAGTCCCATTAAAACCCTAAAGGCCTATTTGTGAATGCTCAAGTACATAAATAAGGACATTTATTTCCCATCATCACCCTGGTGATTCTATGCATGTTTTACATTGTCGTTACATTGTCATCCACTAGAGGGCAGTGCTGAGTTCAGCGTTCACCTCCATGTTTTCACACTAGTTGGAGGCTGAAATGCACCATTGTAAAATTGTTTACAACCGACCAAAAACAATAGCGGAAGAAGACTAAAACCATGATGACTTTGCTCTCCTCAGTTTCTTCTGTCTCCTTCATCTGCTTTTATGAGATGGTTTTTGCATCATGGTCTTCCTGTTCCTCTTCTTCTTCGGTTACTTTTGCTGGTTTGCTGTCAGCTATACAACACAATATTGCCCCCTGCTTTCCAGTGGTATTGTTTCATTTTCTGTGTCACACGACAGATGGCTGAGCCCCAAGAAAACACACCAAATCACACACTGGATGGTTGCAAGAGGCCAAAAAAAAACTGTCCATCTCCTCCATTGAGCATAAATGGGTCTAAGAAAACTTGACCCAGACTGTAAGGGACATTTCAGTAGTTCATTTGGTGGCGGCATATCAGATAGATATTTACGCTCTGGGTCATTCTGTACAATTTTAAAGATCAATTCTTTGGTGGGAAGGAATCCATTGTAGAGATCTGACAAGTAAACCTGAGTGTTACGATTCTTTTTTTAGCCGCTAACCAGATTAGTTGCAGTTGTCACTGCAATTTTCTACTGGTTCTTGAAAATTATATATGTGTGTATATATATATATATATATATATATATATATATATATATATATATATATATATATATATATATATATATATATATATATATATATATAGATATATAGATATATATATCTACTGGTTCTTGAAAATTATATATATATATATATATATATATATATATATATATATATATATACATATATATATATATGTGTGTATATATATGTGTGTGTGTGTGTGTGTGTACATGAGAGGCTCAACAAACTCATTTAAATGTAGATAAAGCGGTAAATGGAAGCATAGTGGAGCCACAAAAAGCCAACATGTTAATAACTAAGCCTTAACGTATCAGGAAGGTATGAAATGTAAGGATGCACCTGCTCCATGTTCAGTTAAAATGTTATATCCCAAGAGACCCATTGAGCTATAGATCCACAGAGACCATTTTTTGCATCTCTCCCATGAGTGTCATAAGTCTTTACTCTGCAGTTTAATCATGCACATTCAAAATTGTTATTGTTTTTATGGCTCATATCAGACAGTCCTTATAGAAATGAGGATGAGTCATTAAAGCCTCACATCTAACCAGATAACAATGACAGTAATTATCTAAAAAGTTTCAGACTTGACTAACACCCAGCAATAACCACATATCCATTACTGAGATACAACTGAAAGACTCTTATTCCACAGACTGAAAGCATGTAAATGTAAATCAGTCGGTGCTTCACTGTCTCCTCACCTTCTGGTAAAACTGCATTCAATGAAAACAATGCAAAAAACACAAAAAGAGTTGAGAAGAGTTTTTATATTTTAGCTATAGATTCCAGATGACCAATATGTCTCCATCATTGTTCTGCTGAAATTTTCACTAGTCGTCCAAATAGAGACACATCCTTCACAGAAAATCTAAATGGCTTTCTTTGAAACAATCAGGCACATCCAATTATCATGCAATTTAAGTTTGTTAATTAATTTGAGTTCAAGCTAATGAACAACATCACAAAATGACATACCACCGAACGTCTTATTTTAATCCTGTACATCTCTCGGGTACTGCAATTAAACAGACTTGTTAAATGCATCACGCAAATCAAGTTAATCGTACAGTAAACACTCCCAGTGTGGAAAAAACTGATAACCATCCCAATGGAAAAGATTAAAAAAAAACAAAGTGGATCCACATCTGCACTGCAGAGCTGAGCTTCACATAAGGCTCCCATACAGCACGGCAAAAAGAAGCCATTACATATCTTATAGAATTTTCTGGAGAAAAACTGAATTACCAGACATTCTGAAATGTCTTTTGTAATGACATGGACATTGAGTGTGCAGAAAAATGGATTTGTCCTCGGGCCATTGTCTCAGCCTGAAAAGAAATAACTTCATTAGAGCAGAGGGCACAATGTGGGTCTGGATTGCTGGAGCAGGAACAAATACAAAAGAGAAAGAAGAAACAAATAATTTAGAATGGAAAAAAAAATTAGGCTCAAGTAAATATAGTGCAAGCAGCATTTACAAGACGTTAAAACTGTAAGACGAATGTCACTAAAATTAAATATGTTTACACTTTTTATGCACTCTGTTAGAAGCAGATTTATCACAAACTGTGATAGATACGGCACCAAACAATACGGCTGTGGGTGAGTTTTTTGCTACACAGACGTTTGGTGAGAACCCAAGGGTTTGAGAACTGCAGCTGGAAGATGGACAGTCCTCATCAGACTGATGATCCATAAAGCTATGCAGCTATTTGTTTTGTTGTTGCAGAAATTCTCCACTAAAATGTACTTCTTCTTCTTGTCTGAGTATGAACACTCATTGTTCCACTTTATGAGATAGTACTGGGTTGGACCTCATTTTCCTTTCAGAACTAACCTTTATTTTTGATGCCATAGATTTAACAAAGGGTGGAAACTTACTTTGGAGGTTTTGCTTCATATTGGCATGAAAGCATCACACAGATTTGTTCAGATTCTATGATGAGAATCTCCCGTTCCACCACATCCCAAAGGTAGTCTTTTTTCCCCGTACTTTATAGATCCCAGCTGTGAAACTACTTCTCTGCATTTAACCCATCCTAGTTACGTTAGGAGCAATGGGCTTCCAGACCAGGTTCCAGCACCCAGCGTTAAGGACAGGGACCCACAGTGGTCCACCTCAGTTCACAGCCAGGGCTTTAAACCCATGTTTTCCAGAACCACTGCCCCATATTTTACCCCTCATATTTACCACATCTACATACCTAAATGCACTGAATTGCTGCGTTGCTATTGACTGCTTAGAAATGTATGTTAACAAGCCATCAAACTGTTGGGGTATGTATAAAGAGATTAGTGTTGTATGTACTAAAAGTCCACTTGAGTCAGATTATTTGTTAAAACTAAAAAAAAAATAAACATAATTTATGTTCTTGTGATTGCTTAATATTGGTATGCAGATTGGACCAAGTCTAAATATACATAAAAGTCTGGAAAAGTGTTTCAGCTGAGAACTGAAAGCACATTATTCTTCCTGCATGACGCTGCTTTTGTCACCAGAGCAGAGAGACATTTTTTAATACATATGAAGACAGAACTGTCAACTCTGCAGATACAAGAGACCTTTAACCTTGCAGATACATTGTTTTAGGCTCCTTGGACAAGGCAATGCATCTTCAGCCTTGGCTCTGTCCCACCGCACTATCTAAAGTCTCCTTTCCCCACATTATGTCAGAAAATACAATGGATTTGCTGACTCGCAGAAGCATCTGATAATAAAAAAAAGAATAAAAATGACCACTGGAATTTTTCTTTGGGTAATATTTTACAGCGTCTGAGTTGCAGCACAAACAGATTCTTAAAAGTCCATTTTGCATGATTTCATCGCCGCCATCCTGTCATCATCGCTCTGTGTTGTAATTTCTTTAGCTTATGGCTGCGCAGCATTCTGTCACATGGTTTCGGGGGAGCATTTCAAAGCATACCGTCTGGGTATGATTTAAAGCAAACTGTGACATAAGGGCTCAAAGTAAAGAAAGTTGTAAGATGTGAAGCCAAAAGCAATTTCATGGGAGATTTTCAGTGTTTTTAACTTAAGTAGACTGAATATGAAGTATTAAACAGAATTTTCAAACAAGGCAACTCAATCCAGTATACAAACCTTCGCTGCATGTGCCATTGTAATGTGGTTTGTGAGCCCAACTAATCCTCACGTGTCGAAATTCAGATGCATGGAAGCAATGCCAAAATAATTTCAATTAGCAGATTTATCATTGTCGACACTCAAATTCACTCAGGATGTGACGGATGCTTGACTTCACTTGTGCTGCAGAAGGTTTTCTTAAATTATACTCTTTTCACAAGATGCTGGAAACACAGTGGAAGCTTTGAATGGAGCTCAATTCAAGCATCTGAACTGGAAAGATACGGCACATGCATTCTTCATCCTAGCTGCTACACAGAGTTGTAAATTAATCAGGTGGTTTTCATATATTCACATGTTTTTCTAACTCGGACCAAACTTTTAACTTGCGTCTTTGAGTCAGGGCCAACATCTTGCTGGCGTCTTGTAAATAACATACAGATTACTATAAATCAGTTTGGATTTCATGTTATACATGAAAGCAAACTGTCACATGTGATGTTACAGATCTCATAATTCCATATTTCCCCAACATTTCACCCTCAGACTGCAGACTTATTCATGATTCTTGCAGCTTCTAAATATGGAGAGAGAAGCAGAGTCTCAGTTATCAATCCGCTCTGATAGCAGACACCCTCTCTTCCTTTAAGATTAGGCTCAAAACTTTTCTTTTTGATAAAGGCTATAGCCAGGAACAGCTTGTGTTACCCTGAGCCACCCTTTTAGACTGCCAGAGGACATCCCATAGTGCTATGAGAACCTCTCTACACTTCTTTGTCATTATACTTTAGTGTTATTTCTTTCGTTCTGTTCTTGGTCTACAGTTATATAACTTATTGGTCCTCTTTCTTGTCCCCTGAAGTGTAGGCCTAAATGTGCATTCAGGCCACTTTCAGTATAGTGGAAGATCAAGTTTGACTATCTTTCTGTTTCTAAAGTAAGATAAAGAAACACACAAATATACATGAAACATATATAGATATAAACCTGTGTCTTTATGCTGAACAGATGTGAGCTTCTAGCTCCCACACTTTGCATTTCAGCTTTCCCCGCATCACCACCAAGAGGAAAATTTGATTTTTTTTTTTTTTTCCTGTAGTCTGGTTGTGAATATACATTTACATTACTGCTTTTTCTAGTATTACTACATTCTGGATACACACTCATTTCCAAACCCCTGGACAGCTTCCTCCTAAATTCATTAAAGTTATCAGTCCAAAACCTGATCCTTGCCTTCAGTTCATCTTGTGTTTGTGCAAAATCCACCTGGAAAATGTTGAATGGCTTCAACTTCCCTGTGGGTACTGAACCCATGAGGAAGAAGAGGGACTCATCATTTTTCTGCAGTTTTTGTCATGTTTTTGCCACCCTGATCTCCTGGCGCTCATCATTGGTAACTCGATCCACCTGCTGGCTTCCTAATTGCCTCTGCTACCTCATTCAGTTCACCTGGTTTCCTTTTCTCTCACTGCCTACTTAAGCTCCCTCCAATCCCTCCTTTTCTGCCAGATAATAATCAGACCTATGTCTAGTTTTGTTCCAGCGGTCGACGGATTGTTCCGCAGTTGCCGACCCTCTGCTTTATGCCCCTGGATTACTCTCCTTGCCTTGCCCTCGACGGACACCGCTACCTTTCGGATCTTCTGGTTACCGACCCTGCCTGTCTTTGGATCTCTGAGCCTTGTCGTTGCCTGGACGAGTATTTTGCCATCCTGTTTACCTCCCAGCTGTTGCCTGGTTTCTTCTGCAGACCATTCCCCCAGACTAATCTTCTGTTCATACTCCTCCACCAATAAACTGGTCATTTGTCCAGAACTCCCTGTGTGTGGCTGTATTAAGGATCCTCAGGGTAACTCATTACAGTTTTGCCACAAACATTGTCCCCTGCCCCTCATATTCAGCCTGTCTGAAAGTAAATAAGTAACCGTGAGGAGTGAAACACAACACAAAGATATATCTGAGATTTTGAAATCCTGTCCAGGTGCAGTTTCAGTTGTCAATAAGGGGAAATGTCCATGTGAAAGAGGATGTTTAATCACCCTTCTCAACCTGGTCAATGCAGATTGCCACCCTTCTGGAGTCTGGTTCTGCTGCAGGTTTCTTCCCGTCACATATCAGCCTGTGCTCAGGACCAGAGGACTAAGTGAGTGTGAGCATGAGTGGTTGTTTGTCTCTGTGTGGCCCTGCGATGGACTGGTGAGCTGTCCAGGGTGTTCTCTGCCTTTCGCCCAAAAGACTGCTGGGATAAGCTCCAGCTTCCCCGTGACCCTTCATTGGACTAAGTGGTTAGGACAATGAATGAGTGAATGAAAATACTACGGTGGCCCTGAAGTGCAAACCACAACAACAAAACAAAAAACACAAACTACAAAACAAAAAAAAAACGCAAAAAACAAATTAAGAAACAGCAACAAATTGAAAATGACAATTAAAAAATACACAATGACAAATTAAAAAACACGACAAATTTATTTAACACTACAAAAAAAATTTTTTAAAAAACAAAATAAAAAGATAAAACACAATGACAAATTAAAAAACACGACAAATTTATTTAACACTACAAAAAAAAATTTTAAAAAACACAACAAAATAAAATGATAAAACACAATGACAAATTAAAAAAAGACAACGAACTTAGAAAAAGCACAACGACATTAACATACCGGAAGAGGTAGGTACCAGCGGGCAACAAGAGAAATCGCTGATTGGACGATGGCGCCAGACGGCTTGTGAACCGGAAGTTGTACTTTCGTACCTCGTTCAGTTTGGAGTAGAGGAAAGACTGAAGTAGTACTAAATTTGTTGTGTTAAATACTACAGAAGTGTTGGAAGTAGTTTTAGTGTGCTGATTGAGACACATTTTGTGTAAAGTGTGTAACAATCCAAATATTCTTGGATAGCAGCAGCTATGTTTGGGCTCCGGGTTGCGTTCATGTTGTGAAAACTGCGCTACATACACAACAACTACCGGTTCAAAAGCCGTCTGGCGCCATCGTCCAATCAGCGATTTCTCTTGTTGCCCACTGGTACCTACCTCTTCCGGTATGTTAATGTCGTTGTGCTTTTTCTAAGTTTGTTGTTGTTTTTTTCATTTGTCTTTGTGTTTTATCATTTTCTTCATGTTTTTTTTTATTTGTTGTGCTTTTTAGAATGTTTTGGTAGTGCTAATTTAATTGATTGTGTCTTTTAATTTGTCATTGTGTAGTTTTTTAATTTTGTTGTCATTTTCAATTTGTTGCTGTTTTTTAATTTTGTGTTGCGTTTTTTGTTTTGTAATTGTGGCTTGCACTTCAGGGCCACCGTAAAATACTAGCTAATAATGCATCCCAAACTTTGCAATCAAATCAGACCCAAACTTAATTCAGAGTGTTTTTTCCACTCTGTTAGATGAAGGATGTAGAAAACAAAATGCAGACTCAGCAACACAATCCAAAAATACTGACTTCATATACCACTTACCTGAAGCACAGTGGCTTGCACGACTCTAACCCATTTAAAACTCAACAGACTCAATTTTTACTGCTTAAATTCAGACCTCGGTGAGTATGGATGCAATCCTGGCTGTCATCCATTACTTTGTTACTCAGGAGTGGGAGCTATAATTTTAGTAATGATGTTAAGTCACAGGGGAACAAGACTCTACAGCAACCTGGAGAAGTTCAGGATGGTTTCACCATTTCAAATTACTGTAAAATTAAGTTCTCATTGCTCATGTCAGTTGCTGCAGGATGAAGCTGCACAAAAAAGCTGAGGATAGAGCATAAGAAATTGTGGAGGGGAGTCCACAACTCAGAATGCAGACATGCATAAGCTGAGAACGAAAAAGTTAAATAACTCAGAAGTCCCAAATAGCAAGTCATGCAGCCGCTGTGGCTCTCCATGTGAATTTTTACCATTTCAAGGCCATCAAAAACACTTGCAGACCTCTGGAAACCACATGATTCACTCCTTTTCTTGCAACATGGGGAGAAATGATTTGACTATTGAAATGTGCCTACTATTTGTCCTGCCTTTCACTGACACTGACGCATGTTAGCTGGCAGATTTTCTGTCCTCCTGTGTCTGAGCAGGTGCTTAGCTGGCAGAACTAGAGACAGGTGGGTAGGAGGAGGGGTTCAGCATGGAGTGGCCAGATCTCCCTCTGCACATCTGGACTCATCACTCATCAGCCTCTGGAGTATACAGTATATACACAGCTTAACTCCCCCCACAAGCAGATAGTTTGTCAGTTAACGCTTGAGATTCAGTGCAAACACTTAATACAGCTCAGTATTTTTCCTTGTTTATTCAATTCAATTCAATTCAACTTTATTTATATAGCGTCAAATCACGTCAATGCCATCGCTTTACAGACAGAGGGGAAAACATAATGAAGGCCAATTCATAATAGCCTATATAAGGAAACCAACAGTTGTTTATGTGATCACAGTCTGTGTGTTTTAACTTTGTCCGTCTCACCCTGCTGCTGTTTGATATATCCCAGAACACATTGACTCTTTCAGCTCTTTAGTCAGGTCAGGATTCCTCCAAACTGTTTAAACTTAGACTGTCGATTAATTTGAGCTTTACAGCCAGTCTGCATATCTCTTTTTCATTCTGTATTAAAAACAAAATGAAAAACTAAAATGTTCTTATTTTTAGGCAGTGAGTGTTGTACCTATATGTGTAGGTGTTCAATTTAAAGGAACTCCCTTATGGAGGTCGGTGGCGAATTTTGTGTTTGTTCTATTTTTTATGGGATTTTAATTTAATTCTTTATGAATAATTCTCTAAATGGCTTGTAGGATTTGTGATTTATTATGGGCTTCAGTACCTTGTGGCTTTCTAATTTGGGCTTTTTAGACTCTGCAGATACTGCACATCTGCTCAGCTTTGATCATGAAAGTGACAAGGCTGGATAGTTCTTAATTGAGCCCTGAAAGGCCCGTCTTTTAGTTTTACGTATCCATTTGCTTAATATTTGCAAATGCAAGGCTCATTTTATATATATTTAATTCTATTCGTTTCAAGTCAGTTTGTTTAATTCAGTTTAAACAACTTTATTTTCCCTGACTGGAAATTTAGATCTTTTTTTAAAAGCAGATTTAAAAATAAAATAACCACAATCAGCTTTTAGACATTCAGGACAAGTCAGTGCTGCAAATCAGGTCACGGGAGCGGATTTGCATTTTTTCAAAAACAAGAAAATCAAGAACACCATGGTAGCAATGGGGAAGAATGCATAAATCAACTGCAATTGTGACTAAGATCTGATATTTGTCAAATGCTTTCCACATCATTTTAAAAGCCTGATGGCAGAAAGAATAAAAGAGTTCGACTATCTGTTCTGTGGGCAAAGATAGAGCTGTCCTGAGGACATAAAGCAGACGGACTCAGAGAGAATGTGATGAGATGGACGAGTTACTTTCTGCTTTCTAGACAACCCATTTCATCCAGAAGGAGATCAGATCTGTGAGCTGGACTCTGCTTATTTCGGAAAATATCTTCACAATGTTACTAAGGCTATTCCTGTTCCCTATAGATATCCCATTAAGTAAAATAAAATGTTAAAGGACTTTTAATGATGTAATCAATTAATATGCTGTTTTGGCGTTTGGATGATCATTGTTTGTTCATCAGAGAAACATCAACTGTGGCCCGCCTCAATCCACAGCCTGAAGAGAGCAGAATACGCTACCAAAGGTTAAATAAGGGTTACGATAATGAAATGATAAAACATTACATAACATCACTTCAGATGATTAAAATAATTAGGTTTAACTTGATTATTTGTTTATTTTAGCGATGTCTTTTTATTTTTATTTTTTTATCAGACTTGATAAAAAAAATTTTAAAAAACGAGTTTAACACAGTTACCAAGTGTCTATAGTTTCAATAAAGTTGGGCTTTAGGTGATTGCAATTTTTTCTAAATCAAGGATTATTTATTTATTTATTTATTTATTTATTTATTGAGGTAAAAGTACTTGTCATCACAATATTCCGTTTATTGCAGCAATTCTTCAGCAGCTAGTTAAGCTAACTGTGTCTTCTCTATTGATGGGTGAACATTTGCTTTGTTCACTGTTCACTTTGGTTCAAGGCAAATTCAATGTTCAAAACTGAAATACACATCTTACTCCAGAAGGCTCACTAATAGAATCCTAATTTACCCATATTTTCTAAAAGATTCACAACTTATTCTTCAGATGAATTATATTTATTGTTGCCACTTTATGACTAGTCATTTTACTTCCAGCCCTTTCAGTCTGGTCTACAATTATCCAATCATTACAAGCACACCTTCTGTCATTCCCCTAATCAGGCTTTTAGTATGTACAGTATACACAGTACACGATCCCTGTGCCAGATTGTTCATTGAAGCTTTATCTTTTAGCCATCTGTTCCTGCTCTGCCTGTTTTTTGGGTGTTTTTTTTCGTGCCAGCCTGCTCCCTTTTGGACTTTTGCCTTTGCTGACTGTTACAAACCTGGTCCAAGTAAACTTTCCTGTCACTGTATTCTGCTAGAACTGACAAAAAGTGCACTCATAAGCAATTATGATGCTCTGATTACACAGAGCACAAGTCCAGTTAGCTTTTCACAAGCAAGATGCATTTCAGTCTCCAGCTTTTAAATTTTGGTTGCCAAAGTGAAAATAATCTGTCCTGCAGTCAGGAGCAGGTCTCTGAGTTTAACTGCTGAATCAGTTTTAATCAAGTCAAGTTTGGGAAAACAGTCTCCAAAGCTGGGACATTTTCTCAAATTGGTCCATTTGACTCAAAGTTGGAGGGATTTTTTTTTCCTACCACAAATAAGGTAGTTAAATGCTGTTATGTTCCGTTAAAATCAAATTTCACGCAACTCCCAAACTTTAGCAGAAAATCTCTTGCTTGTGTTTTGCATTCTTACTTTAGTGCCTATAGGAGATCACTGACAACTCCTGGCTGGGTGTTTTTATGGCACTGTCCTGTATGAGCATGTGGAGCTCTTCTTTTATTGGAAATGATTTCATGAAAATGCAAGCATGCAACGAAATGCTTCGAATCAAGACAGAGCAACTCCATAAAAAGACCTTACTTTTTTTTTTATTTTGGCTCCAAATGGAAATTCCTTCTGCAGCAAAATGTCAAAGACATCCACTATTGAGCTTCTCCAGGCCGCTACTGGCTGGGCTTTATTCCTATTTCTGTGTGACCAGCAGTGCAAATGTTTAAATAAAAGAAGAAGTGCAATGAATTAAAGACCAACTAGTTTTTGTTTGCGCCTTACATTTTGGCCTGGTTTTGCTTCAAACAAAGCAAACCAGGACATGCTGACTGACAATTTCCAGACAATATGACCAAATGACACCAGGTTAGATGGCTTTGTTTTATGCCTGCAGACAACCTGCAAAGAAAACACACATCACAGCGGACACAGCCAGACAGGGACTGTCACAACATTCCAACACGTCTTCCCTCTGCAGGTATAAGCTTTGCTGGGAAATCTACCAAACAAACAAAAGACACTTTTTTTTCTGAGGAAAAAAGACAAAGTGAGAGAAAACATAAAGTTTTCTTCTTTTAGTGTCTCATGGGGTTGAGGTTAGATGGAGACAGGATGAGAAATGAGGTATGTGGAATTTCTCCACATCATAAATCACAATGATACACATTGCAGACTTTGTTTATGTAAGTGTTACATAACGTCATTCGCTGTCCATTGTGAAATACAGTCCAGTTTCTAAAAACGAGTTCAAGATTTCTATTATATCAATGCTACAAATAACTGAAATTATAATGGAGGAAAGAATCTAAAGCTGTAAAATTAAGGAATTCTACTGATTTTCTAAAACCTGTTTCCTTTTTGGTCACTGCAGTCATGTCTGTCATTCAGTGAATGAGTAATTGGTAAAACTTCATAGTGAGACACGTTGTTATTTTAGTGTTTGTCAGACTTGATAGAAGTAAAATCAGAAGTATTGATCATCTGATAGTGAGGCATCTCACTGATGCCCCCTGGACCCACCAGATGAGGCGTTGGGTGACAATGGCTAAGCTCTCATCCATGATGAAGGACAGTCCCCCTCCCCACCCTGCTGACCACTGACTTCATCCAGCAACAGACTGCTGCGTACAAAGCGTGAAGAAGCTGCAGGTCCTTCATTGTTGCAGCAGTTTGACTAGAAACCAGTACTGTTCCCAGTAGACCACAAACACACAACATTAAATCCAATACAGTTTATAACTGTACGTATTTAAGTTTTCTTATTTTCGTATTTCTTTGACGTGAACAAGTACTTCTAGGTTTGGGGAAACCTTTGTGGAGCTGCTCCAGTGTATGTGTGTTCTTCCCAGCTTCCTCCCACAGTCCATGCCTGAGACATGCATGTTCGTACGCATATGACTCTTCATACTCTCGCTATGAGTCTGACTGAAAATTCAGCGCTTTTAAAAGATTTTAAAAGCGCTGGATTTTGACCGGGTCGTCTGTTTACAGTGATTTCTCATGATAATCCACAACTTCTTTCCTTTAACCTGATTTCACAACATAGCCTTTCACAAAGCATAAAACCCCTCTTCATATTTAATTCTGGAAAACGCAGCCTCCCCCTGCACTTTTTTTTTTTTTCCCTGTTTTACCGGCTTCTTGCCAGTTAACTTGATTTATTACGTGGTGTTCCAGTGGGTGTTTTTGTGGAGCTTCATACAACTTCTCTGTTCTTCTGCTGGCCTGCAATGTTGAACAAATTGCTATCAAACTGCAAATGAGTTAAAGAATTTCCAAAAAGCAATGCAGTTACTCATTTTAACGGGATGTTAAACTCTAGTCAGTTAAAAATAAGATTTACATGGCTTGAAAATCAATGCTTTTTTTTCTCCATGTTAAACAGCATCCCAACTATTTCTTGGCAAGGAAGTTATAAATGATAGATTTATTTACATAATTATTGTAAATGTGTTTACCTCTTGGAAATTGTTCCTTAGCTTTAATTCATGCGGGTCACAACCCTGAATAATCACCCATGCTGTGGAAAAAATGAGAGCACAGCCCCGCAGGGCTTTGCAATCATATAACGTCTGCTGTTTCCACTGGAAAGATGTGCACACACTGAGTACCCTGAGTGACATTTGTGGGTTTAGCTAATTAGATCACCCTTAACATGCTGGCTCTTGAGCTATAAGATCATGTTAAAAGACAGAATAGTTCTTCCCTTGGAGCATTGCTTCTGGGGTTGATAACTGGAGAACGATCCCCCTTTATTTCAGCCTTTACCTCTACTGGCATAGCGTGTCACCATATTTATGTCATGTCCAAACACCTTTCAGCATGGAGGAGTAAATATTTAAACAAATTATAGGTTTTAGCTGCAACGCCATTATGGCTCTCATGACTAGACCGGTTTCTGTCATGTATTTTTAAATCATTTGAACTAAACTCGACCTGTCATTTGAAGCCAGCCACTCAGCAAAAACAGGTGGTCACTGTGTTGAAGACAGCTGAGAGAACATGTGTTTGCACTTCCAGAGCTCAGCTTTTAGTGTAAGTGCTACCAGCTACAGACACGACATAGTCATAATGTTAAGTATCCTGTTACAATATCCTGCAACTGATGATGGACGAAATGAATCAGAAATGAAAGAATCAGCAAGCAGGCAGCGTTTGTCTAAAAAAAAACTCGTCTGGTTATTACTTTATTTTATACTTCCTGCTTATTGAAAACTGCATTTCATATTACATAAACATTATAAATGCTTACCGAGCAATATACACCAAAAAAAAATTGCTGAATCAGTATATTGACAAAAGTACAACAAAAGTGAGGGACGCAATCCTTAAAGGTGCATCATTAAAAGAGCGTACCAGACAATTAAAAACAACACTGTAATAAATAACATTACACACACACATCCTAAACATTCACACATCCACACAGCACAGTACACGATCCCTGATTTAAAAAAAACAAATCCATTTTGAGTTAAAAAGATGTGAGATATTTATAATTTAAAAAAAAAAAAAAACTAATTGTTAGAGTGTTGTATGTAGGGAATTTACGAAACAATCATGATAAACAAACTAAATAAGCCAAATCAGTCATTGTGTTTAAAAAATGGCTAAAGATGCTGGTGAGAAAGCTTAATAGATGTGGCTCATTCGTTTGGTTCTGTTTTGCTTTGCATGAAGAGTAAAACACGAAGTATCTGAGAGAAATCAGCAGCATGTTGACCTGAAACAGTTTTCAGTTCAATTTTCGGAGTTAAAATACATTTTGTTCATCCTCTTTCTGCTCCTTGTCATTCAGGTGTTTGAAATTTATGCTTTAATTATGTTTTGTTTCGTAAACAAACTAAATAAATGCTTTAACAGTAACAATATTTGTGGGATGAAATGAAGCATTAAGTGTTCTGTTCTCCCTCCTGACATAAATAAACTACTTAATAGCTGTCCTGGATTAGCTGGAAAATGCATAGTCTCCAAGATGAAGGCAGGACTGTTTTAAGAGCTTATGAAAGGATTTTTTTTAACATGGTTCTCACAGGACTTTGCCAACATTGTTTTTTTTTTTTTTTGTCTGACTTAATTTATCCAGGCAAGTAATTAAGGATTTTTTTTTTTTTAATTTACAATAGTGGCCTGGCCACTGATAATCCTGCAGAAAGTCATGCTTTGCATTAACTAATATTTTAAATCAACAGTATATACAGCTGTAAACTGCAACATATTTACAGAGTAAACAGTGGAGCACACCAGGAAAATATACTGATTACATATGATATTTAAAGTACAGGATTTTGTATTTATTGCCTTTTGAATATTTTCAAAATAGTATCAGTACAAGTAAAAGATTTGAATGCATGTGTCAGCACTGTTCAACACTGAATAAATAACAAAGCCTAAATTTCTTTTTTTTTCTTTTTTTTTTTTTACTGCACTGTTTAATTTAAAGTGTTTAATGAATGCATTTCCAAGTGTACAAACTGACCAAAAAAGGTGGAGCAGATTTTGCAGGGGATCTGATTTCAGGATTAACAGATGTGGCATTAAGCAGCATGATTCAAGTTTTCCCATCTCGCTTCCTTCATCTTCTTTTAGCTCTTCACATCTCAGGCAATAAATATAGAAGGTAAATTCCTATATGATGACAATCCCATTCCTGCTTGCAAGAAAATATTCTCCATGTTCTATATTGGATCACGATCAAATGTGTTGCAAACTGCTGTTGCAAAAGCTATCAAACTGTATTGACCCATGTTGGTGGAGAGAAAGAATTGGCGATATATGTATCATTATATTATATTATATTATTCATTCATTCTTCAAACCGCTTAATCCAATGCAGGGTCGCGGGGAAGCTGGAACCTATCCCAGCAGTCTTTGGGCAAAAGGCAGGGTACACCCTGGACAGCTCGCCAGTCCATCGCAGGGCCACACGCCACACACAGAGAGACGAACAACCACACTCATGCTCACTCACTCCTAGGGGCAATTTAGAGTGACCAATTAACCTATCATGCATGTCTTTGGATGGTGGGAGGAAGCCAGAGTACCTGGAGAGAACCCATGCATACACGGGGAGAACATGCAAACTCCACACAGAAAGGCCACTGACTAAACCAGCCAAGGACTGAACCAGCAACCTTCTTGCTGTGAGGCCACAGTGCTAACCACTGCGCCACCGTGCAGCCCTGGCCTGATATGATATTATATTATATTATATTATATTATATTATATTATATTATATTATATTATATTATATTATATTATATTATATTATATTATATTATATTATATTATATAGGCTTAATGTGACATTTAGATTACCAATCTTAAGTTAAAGTTGTATATAAATATAAAGTTGTACAAAATAAAAATACTGCCACTTTAAAAGTGTTCAAAAGTTTAGTTTTTGGATAGACGTAATCAATATTGCTTTTCTTTCAAATAGGTAGACACTAACTTATTGTACTCCTAGTAATTACATGCTATATTATCATTTCATATGAAACCAATTAATCGGAATGGCAAAGCATTGATTTAGGCTAATATATTGAAAGTTGATTGATATTGGCTACTTGTGACCAATAACTATATAATTTTTTTTTTTTACAAAAGCTATAATGCTGCAGGTTTTACAGTATTTCTGACACATGTCATAAGCTGTTAAAAGTCTAACTTTTCTATAAGTGTGCCACTGGAAAATAATTACAGGGTTGGTTTGCACGTTTATAAGCGGTCACTTGTATAGTTGTCAGCGGTGTATGAAGTTGAAGCATCTATGCCAACTTGTCACGGTTGCGTGAATTAACACAAACTCAGTCTTTCCTGGTCTCAGTGAGTCTTTAACAGCCTTGGCCGGCTGGTAGTCTGGACCAGACTGAATGCTGCCTTTTAAATGACGGAGGGGCTGTAATTTGAGAGTAGCAGAGAGGTATTATTAGCCAAAAGCCGGAGAGCGGTCCATGAGACACCCAGATGTTGCGTTCGAGACACCAGGCGCAGTCGGGAGTACAACAACTCCTCAAACCGAGACAAACTTTTTCACACACAGCTGCTTTGCTCGCCAACGATGATACGAGGCGACAGACTGGATTAAAAGGGCGAAAAGCGGAACTATAAAAGCAAATTTCACGCAAATTTTCTCTGTTTTGAGAAAAGGGACGTAGAGGAGGACGTTTTAACTAGAACCAAACTTCAACAAACGGCGTTTGTTTAAATGAAGTAGTGTGTCATTCACGCTAATATTTATAATAACCTACAAACGTTTCTTGGTTTTTTTTGTTTGTTTGTTTGTTTTTTTTTTTAAAGAAGTTTATGTGTAACAAGTGGGCATTATGGCTTTTCTTCACTTGCTCCTGAGTGCCGGTATGTTGTCAATGCCCGTGTATGGAGGCTTTTTTCAAGGACCATTACATCCGGAGATGTCTAATGGCACGTTTCATCACTACTTTGTGCCGGACGGCGACTACGAGAACAACGATGACCCGGAGAAATGTCAGATGCTGTTCAAGATGACCGACGAGCGAAAATGCAGTCTCGACGAGGACCAGGACGCTGTCATACGAGATGATTTCACGATCATTAAAAGGCAGATTGAGGACTCTGCCAGGGTGCTGGAGGGGATCGGGAAAAGCATCTCGTACGATCTGGACGGAGAGGACAGCTACGGGAAATATTTGCGGAGGGAGACGACCCAGATAACTGAGGCGTTTACAAACTCGGAAAAATCCCTGCTGGAGCTGGAGGTGAAATTCAAGCAGAGCCAGGAGAGCGAGCTGAAGGAGGAGCACCGGCTCAGTGACGACTTTCTCAACATGATGGTGCACACGCGGGACGTCCTGAAGGACACGCTGGACATTTCTCTGGGTCTGAAGGACAAGCACGAGCTGTTGTCTCTGATCATCCGCAGTCACGGCACGAGACTGAGCAGACTGAAAAATGAGTACATGAAGTTCTAATTGAAAAAAAAAACTGTCCCTAAACGTCTCTTTACAGTAGTTTTTATAAATTCTTCATTTTTATGGAGTTTGACCAGGAGGCAGGAACAAGTATGAATATCAGGGACAAAAATACATCTAAAAAAAACAAAAACCTTCTCATTTGTTGGTATATCTGCACCCAAACCATTTTGGCTGGATTTAGCCCATTTTTTTCTTATGAAGCACCAAAACCAAAACAGAACTTGTTAATTTTGTGTGGATTGTGTATAATTTCAGCTAAAGTGGGTGCTGTGTTGTTACCTCTCAGGGTCCTGCTTAGTAGAGCAGCCACATGCCAGAAGATGCTTTATTATATTGTTTCGCATGGTTCATTTTCCTGAATAAAGTATTTAATACTACAAGGCATGTACTTAGTGATTCATTTACAGCAATGGCAGAAGTTTTATAGAAGTATAAAAACCCTGCCATATAAATAAGCAACCATCTCCACTTCTAAGTCCTGTTGGAGGTTGAATGTGCTCTTTTAACTTTACTGTATTGGACTCTACCTGGGTTGATCAACACCCATCTTAGTTATAATAAGTATACGGTGTTGTTATAATGTAGTTGTTATTGTTATTTTTCCACAGTATAGTTTCTTAAAACAATGCTGTGATTCAATTTCTTTAAAACCGCCAGCATACGATCTGAAAACCTGATCCAACAAAGTTAATTAATAATCCTGTAAAGAGAATTTAACATTAATTAAACCACAAAGTGGACAAATATCTTAATGCATATCAAGCAGCAGTGTACATTTTTGTATTTTAAAGTCCTTTTTGGTCGGCATGTTGAATTTACCTGCATACCATCACAGATTTGTGATTGCATGTAGGCATGTTTTTTTTTTGTGGTTGTGCGTCTGTGTATATGTGTGTGTTTGCGTGTGTGCATATATGAAACAATGACTGAATAGTCGGCCTGTTACAAAGTACAAATCAGAGCTATCTGCTTCCACAGAGAGTTATCTAAAGTTCACTCAGCCTTCTCTGATGAAGTACACAGAGAATTTGTAAAAACATTTAGCAGATTTACTTGATGGAGTGAAACTTTTCATTCACAGGTTAGCTTGTGTGTAATCCCTCAACATGCTCTGAAAACTGGGCTTTGTTTGGTTTTCATTCCAAAATCTGGAAAAAGAGAAATTGAAAACTATTTCTTAGTGAAGATGTAGCCTGGTTGAAATCTCCTGAGTCAGGAACTAAAGTTGTTCTCTTCAGAAGAAAAGAAAAGAATGTTTACATATGGCCTTATATGTCTTTTTGTATTATTTTTGTGTTTGTTTTGTTTAACAGGCTGGCAGACGTTGCACAATTCTTTACTACTTCAATGCAAAAGGTTGTGTCATGGTTCGACAAGCAAGGCCTACTCTGTGCTGATTTGCACAAGTACTATAATCTTGTAAAATGTACAGTATATTATAGAAGTAAGTAAATACTGTGAGCTTTATTACTGAATGAATAACCATGTATTCATTGTTCATGTAAAGTTTTGAAAAGAAGAAACGCATCTATTTTTGTTCATCAGTACAGTATGTGGCGAGATGTCATACTTTATTGGTTAAGACTGCAGGCAGCACCCGTGGAATTCTGTCAAACACTAATCTGTATGAGAACATGCTCCATGGATTGTCTCGTCTCTTCTCAAATAAAGTAATTATGTTTAAAATGGAGTGATGTTGCAAGAGTCTTGGATTAAAGCTTCCATCATCTCTATCTTAACCTTTTTTCGTCATGACATATAAGTGTGAGCTTAACCTGTTCCTCATGTTCCAATTAGGGATCCCCGTAGAGCTGCATCCAGGAGGTCCTAAGACTTGGTGGTGTATGAGCAAACCCACTCCAATGTGGCAGTAGCAGCATTTTAATTGGCAAGCGCTTAATATATAGCCGCGTGCTTAAAAATGACAAAGTTCCTCGCCATGTTTGTTTAACAAGGTTTTGAGGTCTGTTGTGAATTACACAGCCTTGTAATTACAAGGGCTTTGAAGGAAGAAGCTGCTTGTTGGTATTTATGTGGAAAAGAGATGTAAGGCTGTGTGTGTTTCAAGTGGTTTGGTGGACGTTGCAAACAACTTGTTTGTTCGTGTTCGGTCCGATCCAAACATTTTTTTTTTTCCTTTTCAGACCAATATTTCACCCTTTGAAGGTCATCTGGTGTTGAGTAATCAGTTTGACCCTTTGAGTTGAAGGGATTAAAATGTCATAACTCCAGAGCGTAAAAATTAAAATGCCAACTGTTGTAAATGATGTAACACTGCAAAGGGCAGTTTTCTCTGTGAGGACTTTGGGCCCAGTGATTACACTCTGGATGTGGCTAACATACAGCTAACATGCAAATGAGAAACCTTTCGCCTACTTTTTAGTCTCCACAAAGGGGGAAAACCCTGGTTTTCTCATCTAAATTTAAGCAGATTGTTGGCACCATGTAGTGGAAAAGGCATATGTAACATACATCTTTGACAGTTTTATAAGTATCATGAGGCTTTTGTTTGAACCCCGTACTGGAAATATATTATTTGAATTTGTATTTTATATAAGCTCTTGGGTTACATAACGTTAACATTTCTTCATAAGAGGCTAACCTTTGGTTTATTTAGGAAAACCATTTCAGGGAAGGTTTTGTACAAATTTAAGTGACATTTACAGGATGAAATTGGACAGAACATTGTTACATTCACACTTGAAAAGGTTTCCTCCTTGCAGTCGGTTTTCCAGCTGGATCTTGAGGTGTAAGCCGGCTGTACTATCACATCTTCCATATCTGCAGTTTATTTTACAAGCATAATACCTTGTTTTGCAACATATTGACAGGTTATAAATCTCTCTAAGGTTGTACTATATGCCATTGTTTTTAAATTAACACAAAGTCCACAATGCAAGAACACCATTGTAAAGGTGACTGAGTTGTAATCATCACTTACCCTTTGAAACTCGGGTCTGGCATGTTATAATTCGGTGTCTGTGTTTGATCCTGGGTTAATAAT
Source organism: Telmatherina bonti (assembly GCF_933228915.1). Lineage (NCBI taxonomy): Eukaryota > Metazoa > Chordata > Actinopteri > Atheriniformes > Telmatherinidae > Telmatherina > Telmatherina bonti. Next base: position 35,991,172 of record NC_136619.1, on the reverse strand, counting down.
TGAAAGATGACGCTTTACAAAAACAAACACTCAGATGTTAGTATGTACAAATTGCATTAGAGCATCGTTCCGTACCGATCAACCTCCCCTACCCTCTGAGGGAAAAAGGAAGAATTAAGGTGAAAGAGGTATGGCTGAACACACACCAAACAACTACTACAAAAAGCTGCACTAATGTTATTTGGTGTTCTTGTGAGATTTTTTAGGTAATCAAGAAATCATTTAGTCTACAAAACATATTAAAGCAAAGTCAAGCAGTAAATAAGAATTATGGACTAAACTGATCTCCTTTACGTTCTTGTTTTATCTAAACATTAGAGATATTAGACAAACTGATTTATTACAAAAGGAAGCAGAAAACTGACACAAATGGGAAACAGGGACCTTTTTTTTTGTAGAAAATTGTCACTAAATGTCTTGTGCCACTGAATGATCCTCAGTTTGATAGATTTGCATCTACTGTTGACTAACTGCCTTATACATTGATCCATCGGTGCACAGGTGGGTGTAGAAGATCCACAACTCAAGTCCAGCCTAAAATATGAGCACATAATTTACATTAAGCAGATTTCTACAAACCACTGTTCTGACATTCATTACCTCAAGAAGAAAAAAACACTTAGGCAAGTTTATTTGTTCAGCACATTTCATGTATAAGACAATCCAAAGTGCTTTACATAAAACATTAAAAGCATTACTCGGAATATTCTTTTTTTTCATCTTGACCCAACTATTTCCACAATTTACGAATAAATAACTTTGCTGGGCTTCCACAGACTTATTTTACATTTATGAGTTGTTCTGTTCCCTGTCAAGACGATTCCACACTGTTTTAATAATATTCAGGTTTGATCTCTGGGAAGGATTCATCACTCTGTAAGACATTTTGCTGCACAGTTTCAGGTCTAATTCCGTTGCTTAACAAGATCAAGATTTTATTACGTCAGCATGAGGGTCTGGAAATACTTAATAAGTTGCTTTTCAGTCCCTTTTTCTGAAACAAACAACAACCTGACAAAAGCACACGCATGAAAGCAGCTTTATTTGGATGTCAGCTGCATTCATTTGACAGTTTTTGTAAATGCATGCAAAAATTGGCAGCTTATGTGGAACACCTACGCCCATTCTGAGTTTAGCATGTGAGTTATTTGACATCCAGCTGTAGTATCTGAGTTTGTGAATCCAGTTTTAGGAGCTTTGATTTTGTGTAAGTTGAGTGGAACCAACACATTTACATGGATTATACAAGTCTTGTTACAGTCAGACGAAGTCTAACTTAAAGAAAAACATCATCTCCATCTTGTTCAGGGTCTGCAATTTAATAGAATATGAACTATAACAGGGTGTGGGAAAATACTTGGAAACATAAAATACAGTCACATTTGTTTCATTGTCTGCAAATTGATCATATTTTTTGTAGTCCTGTGTTTATGCACTAGGAACACAAAAAGAAAGTTGTGGTCGCACAAAATTCTAGTTTAATACAAATGAACAAAACAAGAATACAGGTTATAGAGCTGGAATACAGTAAGCATGTTCAGCAATGTGTATTGTGAAGCTGATCTTAGTATTCGCTATAACTGGAGTTTCTGCAAAGGTTCACATTTTCAGTTCTAACATATCATTGTTTATGAACTACTTTACATGATAATCATAAAACACATCCACGTTGGCCTCGTTATCAGCTGGAATCGTGGCTGCTGTGGGTGTGAATATAAAGTAGAGCAAAGTTTACACACAGGCCATGATTATGTCATCCTTTTCATGTCGCCGTTTGACCTTTTGCCTACTTTCCCTCCGGCGCGTGACGTTTGTGTTGACGGCCGATGCGCTCGTGAGGACTAGCAACCAGCTGTTATTTACATGCTACGGGTAACTGCTGTTAAACTCTTTACGTATTTATCTCTTTAGTTTTCAGCTTTTCAAGATTACTTTAATTGACTTTAGAGCAAGTCCAGCCGTGGGAGGAGAGGGACATGTTGGTGTCGTCGTTAGCTTTGAAACTGAATCCGGATGTAGCTCCAAGCGGCGTTTCCTTTGACTAGCATGCTAAATGCTAAATGCCGGCGGCTAACAGCTAACACATGCCTTAGTAGTTGTGCTGCTGTCATTTTTACTGTAAGTGAGCTGCACCGAGTAGTGTATGATCTCTGTACTCTTTACTTATAACTTACAAAGGTTTGGGTTTTATCCAGTAGTTGTGTGGTGTCATGAAACGCGAAACCAGCTGCTGTTCTGTGTGTAACTTCACGTGAGTTCAGCAGTTTAAAGACGCAGTGGATGCTCATATCCTCCCCATGAAACTTTAAAATAAGTTCCCGCACTAAAGCTGGAAGGGAAGCAGACTGATGTTTTTTTTTTTTTGTTTTTTTTTAAAGAGACTTTAACCTTAATGTTTAATAAAGAGTTGCCTTAAGAGCAACAAACAGATAGTCCTATGTTCGTCTTAAACTAAAACAGAAACCAGATTTGTTTTTCAGACCGAATCACGCATTTGATCTCGTATCTGACATTTATATTTACATTTATATTTTTGAACAAACAACGTTCACCTCATGAAAACAATCATAATGGTATGTGTTACACACAAAGCAGTTTTTGTATTGTTTTCTGTAGCACTACAGCATTTCTATGTCTGCAAACGGTTTTCACAATAAGATGATGTGTAAAAGATAAATCTCTTTTTTTAATTTATTTTTTTTCCATTGGTTTGTGTAGCAGTTTAATAAATTTTGCAAACATTACTGTAAATGATCATAACGATATATGAGCCATAAACATTAGGCTGTGACGATATGCTTTTGTCCTGATTTGATATGATTTTTTGGGTGCCGATTCGATTTAAATCGCGATTCTCACAATTCTTTGATATTGCTAATTTTTGTAGATTAAAAACAAAACAAAACAAAAAAAAAATGTATACGACTTTGTTTTTGCTCCTCATTTTTCTTGATTTCAATTCGGAAAAAAACAACACAATAAGCCAGAGGATCATTCTGCTGCTATAATGCCCAAGAAGACAAGTAAAAAGATAAATAATAATGAAAAAGATTTTATAAAGGATTATTTTTATTTATTTGAAAAAAACAATAGATTTTTTAACAAAAAATTGATTTAAAAATTGTGAAGCAAAAAAATCCCGATGTTAGATTTTTCGATTAAATGTTCTCACCCCTTATGTGTTGCACCCAAAGCAGTTTTTGTATTGTTTTCTGTAGCACTACAGCATTTCTATTCCTCATCGTTTGCTAACTGTTTTCACAATAAGACGATGTGTAAAAGATAAATATCTTTTTTATTTTGTTCCATTGGTTTGTGTAGCAGGTTAATAATGTTTACTGAAAATGATCATAACAGTATATGCGCCATAAACATAGTTTGTAGACCTAGTTCTCTAACAAGTTCGAAAATCAGCATTTGACATGACCAGCTTTATTTGTCAACCCGGCATGAACCCTCTTGGGCAAGATTTCCATTTCTTTATGTAGTTTTTCATAAATACAAAGCTGTTCTTTGGATGTTGGCTGCCTCTTGCTCTGTTGTCTGCCAAGACGGTCCTACTCTGCTTCACTAATGTTAAGGCTTGAGCTTTGGGGATGATTTATCACTACATAAAAAATTTCACAACTGACTTAGAGTCCATTTTCCTTGTTGTTTTTTAAACTTTTAGGATTAAGCTTGTTCTTTTCCTTTCGTGGAGACCATTTCTGGCGAAGCTTTAATAAACATACACACAAAAAACCATAGAGATTTCTCAGAAAAGATGCTGGACTTATTATTAATGAAGTCATTCTTCATGTAAACCCTTTCAAGGACCCACAGTGCAAAATACGATGAGATTATGGCTTTTTGGAAACAAAGCATTAAGAAATGAAGGGTGGTCAAGAATTTTTTAATGATTATAATTTAAAATCCTCAACTTTATCCTAAGATACTTTCATATTAATGACATGCTATAAAGGCAGGTTATAAGTTTACTATATTGACATGAGTGAATTTCAATTATCTTCCTATCTGGATGAATTTGGGCACCATTCCCATGATCCTTTTGTGAATTTAATAATGAAATTGCCTCATTTTCTCTCCCCCCCCCCAGAGTTGTTGGATCCGGACATAGAGGTGCCAGAAGAAAACCCTCAGATATGTGGATGAGTACATTTGCACGTGTAGCCCTGCCTGCTCTGCACAGGAGCACCTCTGCCATGGCCTGTCAGGCTCTGAGGGCTTGCTGTAGACCAGGGTCAGGTGTCGTTCCATTACCCTCTTGCTTGACAGCGGTGCAAATTCGCAGGCAGCAGACACTTGGCTCTGCCTCTGTCCCTTTGGTTTGCCACTCAGTGAGACATGTCCGGGCTCTGGATGAGGAAAAGCTAATAGAGGTGGAGTGGGAGGATGGAGACCGCAGTCTGTACCCATTCACCTGGCTGAGAGACAACTGCCAGTGTCCACTGTGCACCCTAGAGTCTGCTCAGGCTCGCTTGCTCCTGCTGGCTGATCTGGATGTCCACACAGGAGTAGAAGTTGTGGAAGTCAGCAATGACAACAAGGTTTGTTGCTGACATGATCTGACCTATATGAACGCACAAAATGTTTTTTTTTCCTGAGTCTGAAAAAAATGCATGCTTAGATTATGACAGTGGCTTTCAATTTCCAGTTTATAGTACTCTCCCAGTTCCTTTTCTAGTAATAATTGTGGATATTTGTCTTTATAATGTTAATGTTACTACACTGTTAGTAAATGCATGGGTAAGGTTAAAAAACAAAAAAACAAAAAACATTTTATAGTTTTCACTTTTCATTTGATAGTTTGTGCCAGTTTGGTCATCTTACTCTCACGGTTGAGGGGAACTGGTTGAATCATGATAGAGAATGATAAGGTGAATTTTCAGTCAACCAAGACTCATGACTCACAATCTTGGTCAAATGTCTATTTGCCATCTTGCTTCCCACCTCCAGCAAGCCTTTTATTACTGGCTTATCATGAACCAGATCACTAACCAGCTTCTGCAATAATATAGTCTCCACTGTCTCCTCTGTAGTCTGAATTCTAACCCTTTTCCTTTTTATTCATCTAATCATTCCTATGTTCATTTAAGATACTTGTTAACTGTAATTTGAATGAATCAGAGGATGTGTGGCAGGGCTTCAGAAAATTTCCAAGTATAAAAGCCAGATGGATTGCATGGGGAATGGATTATTACCTAATGGTATTTGTTAATGGTGTTCCCCTACATTTCTTCTCATGAGAGTAAACAAATTTAAATGTACAAATAAAGGTGTTGCAAATTAGGAATCTCTAACTGCTTGAAGACAATCAGAAACACTGGGGAAATACTTTGGAGACTGTGTGGAAAGATGATCTAAGTTGGGCAAAAGCCCATACTCAGCCAAAGCTTTAAATCCTCCAAAGGAATCACAGCTGTGATTTGTGACTTTCCGAGGATTCAGCTCCTGAAGTTGGACACGGCTCGGAACAGATTCCTTTAGCTTCGCGATTCTGCCAAGTTGCTGCTTTGTTGATGAAAAGTGAAAACAGTAACTCTGCTTCTGATTCCTGAAGATTTGCAGGATTGCTAACTATACATGTGTTTTGAATACCCCATAAAAGATTTCATGCTTGTTTCTGGGTGTAGAAAAATACCAAAGCTTTGAATTAATAGTTGCATAAGCCAAAAGCCTCCACTTGTATTTAAAATGCAAAAGAAACCCTTATATGGAAAGCAATTAATGAGCTTCATTTTTCTGCATTTTTTTCCCATCCTGTAAAAGAAATAATTGACTTAACCGTAACTTTAAAGGGCTAGACCAACATTTTAGACAAAAATAAAGAAAATATTTTATATCAATATAAAAAAGTTAATTTTATGTTGTTTTTCAAAAATGCAATACACTCTCAAATGATGGGTTATCACAACTAAATCTTTTTTTTCTTTAAGGGAAGTAAAATTAAAAATGCAATTATGTAAAAACAAAAAAAAAAACTGGGATCTGTAGATTGTTTTGTTTCTTTAGGTCTCCATTGTGTGGCCTGACCAGCACATCAGTGTTTATGATGCAGAGTGGCTGAAGAAACGCTGTTTTTCTCCTGCTGCCAGACAAGCAATGCAAGAGGAGCTTTTCCTCAATGGTGAGTCTGCTTTTTAACATTCTAAATAATATTTCAGCCTGTGAAACTGCATTTCTGAACCTCATGGGGTAGCTTGTGCAGAGCCTCAATCCTAACATTCAGGTGATTCATTAGTGGTGATATTCAGCTGCAATGTATTGAGTTTGTAATGAGAAATTTTTACTCTATAAAAGACAGAAAAGTGGAATTTATTACAGGTCTTGTTATATAAGAATATGAGTGTATACTGAAAAGTTTACAGTAAGCCTCTTTAAATATATATTAACTCCTTCGCCACAAGAACCAATATCCTGTACAGCATCCTAAAGGCCAATTTTTGCATGATGCAGAAGATACATACACAGCTGGATGGACAGTTTTGTCTGTCCATCTGCGTCGAATATGTGTGTACAAGGTGGTCAGTTTTTAAGGGGCTGAGCTATTCATCACGAGCATCAACATTTATGTACGTAAAGGAACATAAATGGGCCCTAACATGCAGCATACTAAAGTAAAAATAAATAAAATATCAGCTGAAAGGCCCTACCAAGCTTTGGCATCCAAACCAAACAAATTTCAAATCACAAGCAATTATATGAATGTATATCAAAAACATGAGAACAGCACCGTTCACTTTAATGATTCTGCTCATTTCTCACCTTCAAGCCCCCAACACAAACAAGATCTCAGATGAAAGGAGAGTTTCTGATTATAAACATGTCTGTCTCATCAGTGTGGGACAAAAGGTTTGTGAGCTAGCAGACAAAGAAAAAGAATCACTAAATTGTAAAGCCTGTCTTGTGTTTGCTGTTTTGTGGTAAAAGTTTAGTTCCACCTTGAAAAAAACTCTGTTTGAAATGAGTCATGAAAGTCTTGCTGCTTTACTTGAAGATGAAGGTGGTTGTATAGTGAAGTATTCATGCTTCCTATTATCTATCTTGGGGTTTGTTTCTTTTTTGATCCTCATGATGTTTCTCAGGTAAATTTGGAGGTTATCCTTTCATTTTCACTGACAAAAGGAGTTGATCATCAACATTGGCTAATAGGTGCCTGCGATATTTACCTGCATAGTACTTCTACTAAAACATCAGTACAACTTCTCAAGTTGACTTTTTAGCCACAGCGTTTATACAGCTACTCATCAGACACAGAGGATATCAGATTATCTCGGATGAATTGAGTTCCTGCCTGAATGTAATCTGGTTTCCTTTCAGAACGACATAATCATTTAGATTTTCTACTGCGTGAAACAGACAACTTTACTTTGACCTAGTAACACACATATGGATTCTGACACTTTTGTAGTTATCGCACACATCTCAGCTTTCTTCTGAGACCACAAATATTGTCTATCATTTAATATGTTATTTAACAATAGGCTTTATGAAGAAGAGGTTAATGTCATCATTAGTGTGCTAAAGAAATAGCATAAAGACATTGGTCACGTTTACATTAGCAGTCTTGAGGGATTTATTTAGACTGTGATGGTCATGACCACACATTTGTGAATCCGTGCGTTTACATGGGAGTTTTAACTCCTAATAAAAGTTAATTCCGCTTTAAACTGATGAAAAACGACCATATAAACACTTAATTCCTAATGCAAATTTCTATCAGGAATTAAACTTAATTCCGATGTAAGTGTCTGGTTTATTTGCATTTTAATTCCGCTCTAAGTTAATCCCAGTCATTCTGTACATATTTGTTACATATGCGTTGTTTTGCCTCCAGTGTTCGGTGGTCTATCTTTCTTCTCCTTCTCAGTTGCTGCAAAAAGTGAAGTTGTATGCTCATGTTGAGCTGGTACTTCAAGTTTATTATAAAAATAGCAGCAAAACTGGTACTTATTATGTAGTTTGTACAAGTTACGACTGAAAAGACGAGAAGCAGGGAGCCAACTTTATTTCTGGTATACGTCATACGTCACGTGCACCTCTGTCCAATTAGAACCCTTCCCAACCCGCCGCTCTGAAGAGGATTTAAGTAACGACGTGTTTCATGTAAACCTTCATTCTGAATTATTATTTTCATGTAAAGTCGTAGGAGAATACGTTAATTCTGAATTATTTAATTCCAAATTATTGATTCAGAATTAAAAAGAAACATCATGTAACCGTAGCCATTGTGTGTTTTATTTGTCATTCAGACAGGACAGGATAGTGAATCAGTTGAGGTATAATGCTATTACTCACAACGGGTCATCTCACCAAAAAACCAAATCATATCAGCATGACAAGCAAGCTGTGTGTTCTTTTTGTGTGTTTTTTTTTTTACATGTATCAGCATGAGCATTTATTATGAACTCTCGTCTCCTCCCAGGTGTGTTCCCAATTACAACAACATCAGGTGGGATGTGGCATTGTAGTAATAAAATGAAAAATGATATACAATGTCCATTAAAGCTGACAGAAAAAGTGCAGAAAATTCTGCCTGCTCTGCTCTGAAGCTAATGATTACTTTCTAATTGTTGTTGATGTAATGGGAAAAAGAAGATTACTTTCAGAGGAGGCCATAAATCACAACACAGCTGTCTCGCAATTAAAAGGAAGAACAAACACTGTCCTGAATTACTTAGTTTTAAAGCTGTAACTTACAGAAGCAATTCATCAGCTTGCCAACCAGCAGGTATTGCCTTCTTTTATTTAACCAGCAAATCTAATAAAGCCCGTCACACATGACATTTTATCCTCATGATTTAATATACATACATGTTTGCAGTGTGCATCATAGTTTCAGTCCAAAATATAAAAAAGGAAAATAAAGTCACCCAACCCTTTCTGAGTGAGATGGTCAATTTCACACTTCATTTCAAGTTACATGAAAGTTCAGCCTGCATGCAAATGAAAAAAGTATCCCTCGAATGATTGTAGGATGGCTGGGATTTTCTTTCCGTTATCCTTTTATGTAATGTTATTTTTGGTTCACTTAGCAAATATAACCTCATTCAATTACTTTTTGCCAACAACAGTAAGTCTTAAAAGGGGTCTCTGTATGTCTAGGTGAGTCCATGATACAGCAACCTGCCCTTATCGCTGCATATTATCCCTTCTCTTTCCTAATTTTTTGTCCGTTTTTGTCCCAAATACAGCCTCAAAATGTTTAAACAACAAATATCAAATCTAAATTTGGAGTTGGCTTAAAAAAAAGATATATATTTGAATTGAGATATACTGTATTAAGTAACACTTGGTCTTTGGCAACAGTAGGAATGGATTGTGAAGAAAAGGCTTGTTTAATGCTTTGTCATTAAGTGGCAGCAATGTGTGCAGAGCTATGAATGAAAGACTGTTAGTGCACCCTCTCTGCCATTTATGAAGGCGAAAACACACCTCAGTTTTAAACTTTCTCTTGCACACTCATTTTGTCAGAAACATTATATGTTTTAAGGGCTGAACATGTTTCTAAAGGCTGGAGGAGAACTAATTTTACAGTACATTTACAGTGGCCCAATACACTTTACAGTCTGCCAGACAGCAGAGGAGAAAGTTCAGCTGTGGAACAAGGTAGCAGCACTTCAGTGGAGCGAGGGATGGACTGTAGTGGCTTTGTGTGCGCACACGTGGTCCTGCAGGACCCACAGGGCTGAGCGGCTCTTGTTCTGCTCCAGACTGATTAAGGGGTTTGTGTGTGTATGTGTGTGTGTCTTTGTGTGTGCGTTTGCTTTACAGGACTCCTTCATTCATGCTGGAGTGTAAACAGATCCACTCATAGCAATTTACAGTGAGGTAGTCATTTTGTATGGACTTCATTTTCCTTCTTTCTGTGGTTTTTTTTTTTTTTTTTTGGGGGGGTGGGGGTGCTCTTAGCTCGGAGCCAAGATCACTCCTGGAAGATACTGCTAGACTCATGCTCCAAAACACGATAAAAGTTGACGTGCACACTCTTTCTCTGGGTTTAATTATTTCCTCCTGAGCGCCAGGTTGAAATTCCTTCTGCCGAAAGATACCAGAAAGATCTTTCTCACGAGATGTATGATGAACAGTACTCACCTTCATGGATTTTGCTCCGATTCTCGCCGCTCCCTTTCTCTGTCATGTTAACTCACTGAAGCAAAGTCCACAGTTTGCATTTCTGTTTGCTTTTTCATGCAGTGCACCAGATTTTACAGGCCCAAGTCTGCCTGTTTAGTGGAAGTGTGGTCCACATGGGACTATGAGGTCAATATGATAATTGGAGCTTTGGGGTTATTATTCTGGCTGTACTATACCTTCTGTTTTTATGTTTGAGGTAATGTTTTTTTCTCTGATTTTTACTGTTTCTAAGGAGTTACACACTTCATTCCAAACCGCAGCATAGGTTTCAGCAGTGAGACATGGAAATAATTCAGTTCAAGGACATATTGTTAAAACGTTGCTTTTAAATGTAACTTAATCTAGTTGTTAATATCAGACTCAACAACAGTAAGTTGAATTTGTGCCTTTCACACATTTCAAAGTTGCTTTTATCAGTAGGAAAACTTTCTAAGGCCTTCGAGTGATTATTTTCAGTCAATTTATAAATGCTTGGTTTAATTATTTTAATGACTCTTCGGTTAGAAAAAGGTCTTCATTTCCATCACTCTAGTATATTAGATCCATATGTAATTTTCTGCATGTCTATTTAACATCGTTGAGCATCTACAGCCAGTCTGATCCGAGCAATAATGTGAGGCAGCAGAGCATCGAAAAGGCTGATGTCTGTGTAACTGAGAGGCTTATTCAGTCCTCCGTCTATCTCCACCATATGGAAAACTGATTTAGAGTGAGAGTCAAAACTATATATGCACGTTCTTACCAAGTACAAACTTAATGTTGTCAGTATTTCCTTTCATGGGAATGAACAGATCCCTGAACTTTCAGAGCCCAGTAACCAGGAAGTCAAACTGCTCGGTTTCCAAAACATTTTCTACCCTGTTCTTTACTGTCCCATTGTGCAGGATCTGCAAAATCTCACGTTTTATTACTTCTGTTTTGATATATCGTTACCACTTGGTCAAAGTTAATTGATTAAGCTAATTTATTAGGCATACAAGCTATGCTTCTGTCTGTTTTGTTTTTGTTTTACTTGACTGTTTTTTTGGAAATGAACAAACTGATTGTGACTGACAAACAAAACTAAATAAACTAACTAATTAAAAGGGACATTTTCTTTTCAAAAGCAGTAATTTTGAAGGATAATTGTGGGTGGACATGCCTGTTGTTTGACTAGTCCAACACTTTCCTGACCTGGATCCTTTTTATGAGGATTCTGAACCAAAATGTTTTAAATGATGAGGGGTTATTGTCATATTAACAAATAATAATAAAAAAAAAAAAAAAAAAAACATGCAAAAAAAGTCATTATAATAATTTTGTTGTTTACTCATAAACCACTCAGGTGGTTTTTGGCTTTTTCAGTAGACCTCATCTGACCTTTTAACCTTTCTGGATGACAATGATATAAAAGTTATATAAACACAGCAAAAAAATTAAAATAACTGGAATCAAATAAATTTAAATAAAAGTAAATAATTACAAATAATTTAGATAATATAAAATAAATACAAAAAAGTTTTTTTTTTAAATAACCCAAAAGAAATTCTGATAAAAATTTTTTTGTCATTTTTGTTGTTTTTATTCATCTTATTACTTGTCTTCTTGGGCATTATAGCAGCAGAATGATGGTCTGGCTACTGGGTTGTTTTTTTTCCCTCATTGGAAAAAAAAAAAAAAAGACGAGCAAAAAAAAAAAGTTTTGCACATTTTATTTGGTTTTTAGTCTACAAAAATCCACAATATAGAAGAATCATGAGAATCACAGTTTAAATAGAATCGGCACCCAAAAAATCAGAATCAAATCAAATCGGGACGAAAGCATATCATTACAGCTCTAATGACTGGAGCAAAACGTGAAATTTGACAAACCACAGAGGTTGTGTTGTTCATTAACATTTTACATTGTATCAAAATATTCAGATTTTCCTGAATTGGTTAATATGCTGTCATTTCTAAATATTATTCTGTGCTGGATGAGCTGCAGCGTGCTGGACAATGGTGGTGCTGGCTACAATACTGGTTCCTACCGAAATGCAGTCTTAATTTGATCAATGAATATGAATTTGTCTTATACTGCAAACACCAATCTCAATGTTGGGAAACTATTATAAGGGCGTCCTTTTTAATGATGCACAATTAAACATATATGAAGCAAAGCACTTTCACAGTTGGTGACTTTAAACATGATGACACAGGGAAAACGTCTTCTAAAAGGGAAGCTGTATTTGTTGACTGGAGATACTGTGGCTTTAGGCCACCGACAGTATTTAAAACATCACAAATGTTAGTTAAAACATATTTATTCCAAAGATAATCAACAAAGATCTTGAGATCCCCATTTCACCAGGCTGCACTGGCATTTAACTGCTTAAACGCCCACGGGATGTTCCTGAGAACAAACTTAGTGATAGACATCTGTGAAAATAAGAGATGGAGACCTCTGAAAAACTTTAGATTGAGAGGTGTCAAATACTGCACAGTGAAGTGAGCAGCAAACTTTTTGAATGACAAAAAAAGTGGGGATAGCATGTTTGTAAAAAATAAGAGATCAGCTTCATAATCTCTAGGATAAGGTGGAAATAGACAGTTGTGTGAGAGAACTGTTTGATTCACACCTTTTGCATGTTTCAGTAAAATGATGACGGAAGGTACACAACCTACTGCACTAAAGAATAGCTGAAAAGAAGGGCTGTTCGAAATAACTTTCACATCCTGACCTTGAAGCTTTGGTGAAAGATGAAATCTGTTAATTCAAAAAGTACTTCTACAAGCTCAAAAGAGCTCATATGGAGCCGTGGGAAACTCTGAAACTGTCAGCCGACTGTTTTAGCTTCTGAAATCAAACATCAGCCAAGTGTTCAAATAAATGTCACATTTCTAAAGTTTTATTATTTCTGATGAAACTCAGAATTTTTTTCATGAACTTTAAGTCAGCACTCCACTGCACGTGGCTGCTTAGCATAGCATTAGCATTCATGGTGGACCACACTACTTTCTGTTCAAATACTTGAATGTACTTTTTGTCTGACGTTGCAGTGAGGTCACTGATTTGCTGCTTAGATTTGTTTGCTTTAAGTCTCATGCATTTCTCGTGTTCTGATCGGCCAGCATTAGTTTATTCCTTCAGGTAAATATCAAACGTTAAATAATGAACAGCCTGCTTTCACATGGATGGGGTTTGTTATTGTTGTTTTTAAACCAAATTCTTTTCTCAGTTCTTGTGTACACAATCATTTACATCTCATCAGACGGCGCCTGCCCCGTCTTGTTGGCATTTAAACTTTTCACTTCACTTAAAAGAAATGAGGATGTAGAATTGGTTCCTGGCAACAACAAAAGCTTGTCTGTTATCAGCTATGACTCCTCTCACTAATCTGTCAGTGATTTAGTCGAGCCTGACAGATGCTTTCAGTGTTTAAATCCTGTCTTCATCCCAGGCCTCCCAGTTTATGCCTGTCAGGTTCGTTTAGTCGAGGTGAGAATTAATCCAAATTTTATGCAGGTCTTTATTTAAATTAGAAAAAGGAAAAAAGGAACAAGTTACATTAAATTTTCAGAAGGTGAAACTGTTGTGAAGATTAACATTTTAAATGTAGTCGGTTTTCTTGAGAAGTCATGACAACTGTCGTAATGGCATAATAGCATGTCATGTTTTTTGCAACAACTTGTTATGATCTGTCAGAGTAACTGCATCATGTTGTACTCTTAGAAATAAAAAACACTTTTCTGTGTTCTTTAGCCCACTTCCTCTCCACATTTAGTCTGGTTTTACACATCAGGAAAGCAATGCTTGACTGGAAGTTTGATCTTCTGAATGCAAGAAACAAAAAAAAAAAAAAGACTTTTGCCTCCATTTAGCTTAATCGTTTGCAGATTGTTTACTGTCCCTCATTCCTGCTGTTAATATCTCATCAATTCTTTACACATCCAGCTTTATCTAAAATAATCAGCTGCTTATGTGAGCTTGATGTTTCTAAACAAACTTGATATTTATTCAGTTTTTTATTGCGTGCGACTAACTAATAATTGCTTCATATATTTGTGATCTGTGTCTTCATATTTTTTTAATCAGTTCTGGTGATGATTGATCAGGAAAAAGGTAAAAGTGCAGTTCAAGTAAAGGTATAATGAGTGCTTATTAAACTGAGGAAGCACTGAACACATCATCGTCAGTCCACATGTAAGGAACAGACGGTGATGAAAAAATCACTGAATTTCAAAATACTGATGTTGTTGTTGTCAGTCAGCCTGTAACATTTATTTCTGGAGAATTGAATAAAAAATACAAAACACCGGCTTCCCTCACGTTAACAGCTGTCGTTTTTATCCCGCTTTCAACTTGCCAACAAACTTTCAAAACTACTTGTTGCACTAAAACAAAAAGAAGTATATTGTCAAAAGTCTGACAAAAGCTTCTATACGAGTCTGCAGAGTGGAAAATATTTCCTTGGAGTGTGCTCCACAGCAGACTGGAATTTGTTCTGTACAATTATTTGACACTTCCACAAGCATCCCAACAGTTGAGATGTAGATTAGAGGAGATGTCGTGCTCCCATTTCCAGGCCTTTTTTCAATAGAAACAAAACACAAAACATTTAGCATATCAGCATTTAAGATTTTTTGTCAGTGGACTTTATGAACTGTTGTTACATTTTCCCATCCATTGCAACCGTTTCCTTGATTTTTGTGCATGTTAAACTAAAAGAATCTTTTTAACGCTCACATAAGCCTTTTTATTGTTTTGAGAAGCAGGTCTTTATGATCTAAAAATGCAAAAAAAAAACTCATAATGTCCACATCTGCTAATTAAATTCCGTTGCTCTGTGAGGTCTGCATGCAGAGAAATTTATGACGAGATGTAGTTTGCTCATGTGGACACGTGCTCACGCTGGCGTTGTGTGAAGACACCTTTTTGGAATATCTTTACATGATGTAACAGGAAAAAATTCTCAGTGTGATTTTACATTATCTGTCTACAAGTTAAACCATTTACTTTGAAATAGCCTCACATAACTTCCCTGCTAAATAAATCAGTTCTAAAACATCTTTTTTTGTCTGCAACAACTTTTTACTGACCTCTTTTCCTGGTTTAAATAACTGCGCTCTTCATCAGTATTGCGTCTGAATTGGATATTTATTGTAAACTTACTGACTGATCGCTCCCTAACTCCCATAAACAGACTCATTTGAGATCGGACTTTTCTCCATTAAGTGTGCTGACTGATTGTATAACTCAGCCAAGCAGCAGCACATTTGTCAGTTCCTCCTGTGGCTGGTCCTTTCCTTCATGCCATCTGGTCTGGATTTAGCCCTGTGTGTCACTCCTTGTCAGTTGACTGAAAATCTGCTGGAAACATAGCTGTAGTGGTCCATCAGTGGAAACTTGGTGTGTTCTTTCAGACCAGACTATCTTTTCACACGTCATTTACGACGTCATCAAAACCAACTTTCAAACACATGCTCTCATACATGTGTAGACGCTGTTATCAGCCAGAAGGAATTTGAGGTACCTTTACTGTAAACCACAGCGTGAGTGTTTATAATTTGTCATAATTTGCTCCTTTGACTGTGTAGTGTAATGTAACAGACTCCTGATGGTTGTCTGACATCTTGGAAACGATGGTGGTCAGCCAAACGTTTTACATACAAACTTTCTTTTTCCAGAAGTGTAAAAAGTGGCTTTTTTTTTCTTCCCATGAATTTCACTATTTTTCACACACCCCCACATTTATCTTTCAACATTTATTCCTCTAATTCCTTCACGGATCAGCTATATTTGGGTTTAATCCCACATCTTTGTCATTCCCCTTGAAATTTCAACACCTTTGCGTCAGATGACATGGGAAGCTTAATGATTAGAGTGATTGGATTTCTTAGTTTGTTGGCAAGGCAGATGTCCTGCTTGGCACTTGAAATACACTGACATAAAGTGCCAAAAAGGACACAGTTTGACAAACCACCATATGGCTTAGTTGAGTCTGGAGAACCAGACTTGCAGCTGGGGAAAGCGTTAACATTGGATCTGTGTGTAGAAGGCCTGCAGCTCCAGAGAGAAGACAGAAAACACTGCTCATACTGTCTCGTCAAGCTGAAAATGCAGAAGTCAGCTGCTCTGTCTTCCAGGTCTGTTTTATAAATAGCCATTTGTGTTGGATTAGTTGAAAGAGAAGCTTTTTTTTCTGCAGGCCCACTGATGCATGCATTGTGTGCACTATGAAAATGCAAAATACTTTCTATTGACTGGAGAAATACAAACCAATTACAGTTTATTTAATATGTGTTTAAACTCTTTTTAAGAATAAAAATCAAGTTTATCATTGTTAAGTTAGTGGTATAATAGCATTTTCTTCTTCCCCAGTAAAGCATTCTTTAATGCAAAACCTCCTTCAAGACACATAAATCCAGGTGCGGCTATTGCTTTTTCCAGGAAAATATTTTATATAAAAAAGCACTGATATAAATGACAAGTTATATGGTGAATTATTCTCCTTAAAACAAGTAATTTAGTTGCTCAAATTTTCAAGTATTTGTGGTTTAGTAATGTCAGTGA
Source organism: Telmatherina bonti (assembly GCF_933228915.1). Classification (NCBI taxonomy): domain Eukaryota; kingdom Metazoa; phylum Chordata; class Actinopteri; order Atheriniformes; family Telmatherinidae; genus Telmatherina; species Telmatherina bonti. The sequence continues at coordinate 35,974,503 of NC_136619.1, read as the reverse complement.
ATAACCCCATGCCTGAAAACCTGATTTAGATTAATCAGTAACTGTATTTATCAAATATATTATTTAATTAACTGAAGGGAGATATTGTTTTGTTTTTAAAATAAATTTTAGATAAAACATTTTAAAGTGTGGAAGTTATTAAAGCAGCTGGCAGATTTTTACAGTTTGGCACCTCCCAACAACGGCTTCTATTCTGCATCCTGTCTCTCCTCTGAACTCTGTCTCAACCAGTGCAAGTTGGTCCATTGTCTTTCTTTTTATGGCAACAGCAACAGTAGTTGCCATAAAACCGCAGAGAAAAGAACAACAAAAAAAGCAGACAACTAACTGCTACACCTGTAAAGAAAGGTAACAGAAAACATCCTACAACCGTTTGAAGAAAACAAAGCTGACAAACATGGAAGGCACCTATAAGAACACAATTTCTTGTTTAACAATTATCTAATTTATTATGACTGTTTATTTGAATTGGTGCAAGTTTTTAGTATATCAATTTAGCAAGGTGCTAATTTCCACCCATAGTCCCACTCTATCGCTCACTCTGTCACTGTTCCTCACTTCCACAGATAATGTCCATAAAGCGGCTATACAGAGATAAAACGGTGCCTTAATGCAAAGCGGGGTTGTCTTGTCCCGCTTGAGGCTGGAGGAAGGGTCACGACAGCTCCAGGAATGTGCAAAATTAATGTCAGTGTCATTTTCAGATTTTTCACAATGTAAAAAAACAAAAAGGAACTTATGAATAACCATATTTATTAGATCCCAATATGTTTTCAAAATACTAATACACTAATATAGTGTTGTCGACAAAATGCAAAAAACAAAAACAAAAAAAACAAATAAATATAGAGTGAAAGAACTCTTTAAATGACAGTAGTTTTAAGCATAAAATTGCATTAAATAAGTACCTTGTTTCCTGGCGAGCACGCACACATTTCGCTGTGTTCATGTTACACCACTGTATTCATTCACACAGAAGTTGAAAAAAAAAACAGGTTCAATCCGAATATTTTAGTATAAAATAATACAATTATATATAATTCTATTATGTCTCTAAAATCTCTTCAGCAATTGAATCTTATTTGTAGAGCCTTTTAAAAGGGTTATTTCTGCCAATCTTCCTCACTGAGCGCTCTACAGACAGACCACTGAAGTGAGCTGATCTGAGCTCTGAGATAAAAACTTCACCAAGTCAAAACAAAAGCTCTCTGGATAACTGTAGTGGTTCAAGCAGAGCTTTGAAGGACTCCCAGCTGCAGAGGAGCACAGCGTGGGCCTCCAAGCTTAAATAGAGTTCAGTGAGGGGAGAGCCAAACTGCCATGAGCTGCCTGACAGCCACAGGAGCCACCGCTTCAGGTTTCTTCATCTGGAACAGCCGCTGTAGCGAGCTACAACTGAGGGGAAAACGGCAGAGGGCTTTATGCACATATACTATCTTGTCAAGCTGTCATAGGTGTCCCTTCAAGCTCATGCTAGCAGAGTTCTTCCCGTAAAAACCACTGTGTTTTTACATAAATGAGCCCACAGCAGAAAACCAAGACTGTCTTTCACACTCTCTTTTCTTCCATGCAGATACTTAAAAAAAAACACACACACACATGCTAGTTCTATATGTCTGTCTGCCATAGCTGTTAACTATGCAAGAAAGAGTAAAGTTGACCCACAGGAGGAAAAAAAGTGTTTAATTATTCTGTAGTGATCAGTGACAGTGTTTGGTTGGACACAAGAACTACTGCATAATCATGCTGGCTAAAAATATGTTAACTAGCTAAGAAGCTAGCATGATAGGATGCTGAGGTGCGGACCAGTCATATAGACGTTTACATTTGGTACAAACATGGATCCTGGTTGATCCAATAACAAGCAAACTGCTCAAATGGTGTACTGACTATCAGAAACATTTAAATAAACTAAAAAACATTTGTCTAGAGAACATCCTTGATAACGCTCATCTGGAAACTCTAAAATCACCATTTCAGTCATAGATTAAAGCTTTCATTGTCCAGTTTGGCCCCAGTTGGCACATTCACCCCTTAACCGCTGGGCCTGAGCTAGTATCTCTGAGAGAGGACGTCAGTCTGCCGGAGATTGACAGCATGTCAGTATCACAGAGATCACTGGGGGAGTTCATTTCAGTGATGTGCCATCCTTTCCTCTGGTTGTTCAACATTCATACACATGGAAAGAGAGGAAATATTGCCTCTGGTGGTCATTTTGGTGTTAGTAGTTTGTCTTCCTTCCAAGGCTTTCCATGCATGTATAATATGACGTATTGCCGTACGCTAAGTCCCTTTAGCATAACTATTCTGCCTGTTATGAATTACTTTAAATTGAAATGATCATCTCTGAGTAATGGCTCACTTAATACACGACATCATGTACTATTTAAGTCGCTTGGGCCTTTTCTAGTCATGCAGCCTTGCCTTCAGACTGCTTCACATAGCCCTTACAGCTCCTTATATTTTATACAACTGTATGTATGACTTTAATGTCATGTCTGTTATCAGAGCTGCCTGATCTGCTTTCTGCCCTGAGGGGGTCTGTACTTCTGCTTAAGGCTTTCCATATGAACGCAGAGGGGCAGAATGGTCTCAGAGCAGAGCCCTACCTACAGATACAAATCACTGCAAATGAAAGTGGTCTTCACTTGCTTAATAGTAATTAATGCTGTATTACCATTTTCAACTTTTTAAGGGTTGCTTTGGATTTCTGTAGTAATTCCCTTATGATAAAAAAAAATAAAAAGAGGTATATAATTGTTTAATTGAATGATGATTATCGTGGCTCATGTTCAAACTGTGACTTTATGAAGAAAACTCTGGATTTGTAGTCAGGTCTGTTTATCTGTATATCTGCTTGTTACACAACGGTGCAGTGTGTAAAGGTCAAGTTACGTCACTTAGGGTGCATTTACATCAGGATAGTCTTCTGGACTCGGTCCAATTGGAGACTCGCTCAGTTTTTCTTTTTTTATTTTTTGGTAATGCCAGATAATACAAGATTTTTAGTAGCTTGACGAATACAGGCTTCAGCAACTGTCTGCATTTTCAATCAGGCCTTATATATATATAT